>NC_090436.1:512522169-512826282 GCF_031143425.1 Pleurodeles waltl
GTGCAACCTAATTAATAATCCTAAAGTGCCCGCAAAATCAAAATATCTGGGGGGATAGTTTCCTTGTTCCTGAATCTTAAGTCTAAAATCAGAAAATACTTGACTACACCACATGATAGATACTAACCCTACAACTAGACTTTGGCATGTCACCACCTGCTCAGTTTCCTATGATGAGTCAAATAACTACCCATCTGCAAACACCGAGGGCATTAGAAACAGTAGCACCCCTATACATCCTGGCTTTTCGCTACCATTTCAGCAATATTTGTCAGTTTTTTAAAGTCTGCACCATAAACTTGGTCCCCCAACAGGCAAGAGAAATTGAAGAGCCACTTAACCAGCTAATAACGGCTGGTCTACATGAGCGTATACCTAGGGCCATGAAAATGTATGTTTTCATTTGTTCGGCCAGCGTCGGCATGCACAAAAAACATGAACAAGTGACTCTTGTTTGTACTCACAGATGACTATATTGAGACCTGATCTGCTGCTTCCAGGAAGGGACCATGTCTTTAGTTTCAATTATCCCAAAGTGCAGAAGCATGAATTGATATTTCAGCAATTGCTTGAAAAATGCTGATAAATATACCTGTGCTCAGAGTGCTTTTTATGATGATAGTACGGTCCAGGCATGTTGTCTTTTGGCAAGCATGTTCTTGTCTGTTGTAAGCGACAGTAACCGAGTTGCAGCGTTTGCTATCCTGTTGAACTCCGCTTTGCTCAAACTCATGTCCCAGATGGTCTGCAGGCCCAGTTCCTTTAAAGAGTTGTTTAGATGGTTTCCCCATGAGCCTATAGTGTTGCAGTGCTGTTTACCCTCGATTTCACACCAGTATAGATTGCTTATAATTCCTGTCTCTGCAGCTTGCAGCCTCCAGCAGAGTTTTACGCACGCGTTTTTGCTGTAAAAGTTGTAGTTTTTTAATCCAAATTCTAGGCCTACCTGAGCTGGTGAAGATGATTTTGGAATCTGGAACACTGTTTTATAGGTCTTCATTTGTATTTGATTTAAAACTGCTATTTCTTTCCCAACATTGTTTCAGGCCCATATGTAACTGTTGGCATTAGCCGTGCTGACATTACAGAGAGCAGATGGTTGTATGATGAACAACTAATTTTTTGTTTTAATATCTTAAACCCATAGGTAAAGGATTGTGCCTTTGCTTAAGCAGCAACAAGCTGAGGTTTAAAGGTTAGGTTTTGGTCCACTATGAAACCCCAGTATTTATGTGCCGGAACGACCTCCACCTGGGTTCCGTTGATGAACCATGAGAAAGATTTAAATTTTGAATCCACCAGTCTGACCACTTTAGTTTTATTCCAAATTCAGTTCCAAACCTTGCTTGACTATATGACCAGTGAGTGCGTCAATGCTGTGCTGCAGGCCAGTCGGATTTTGACTACGTATTACTATGTTGTCTACGTACTGTAACCATACAATTGCATCCTGAGCCAAAACGGCCGGGTGATTGTTTACAGGAGAAGGAGCATTGGCTAGGTCTGCTAGATACAAATTAAAAAGCATACATGCTAAGACACATCCTTGCTTCAGACCATTTAAAGTTTGAATTCTATTAGTAACCTGGCCACATTCTCCAATTTTGACTGGCACCCAAGTACCTGAATATAGTTCCATCATTGCGTTTAACAGGCTACTGGAGAGACCCCAGCTTTTCAATTTTTCCAATAGACAAGCTCTTGGGACACGATCAAATGCAGACTTAAGATCAATAAAACAGGCAAATAGTCGCCTTTTCTTGTGCCTGGACTTTATGCTAGCAAAGCCCACACAGTCAAGTTCGTTAAAGTCCCCATGCCTACTCTGAAGCCAGTCTGACTTTGTGGTAGGAGTTGTCTCTTATGTATCCAAACCGATAATTTTAACAGCAGGCAGGATGCATAAAGCTTTCCTTCAACATCAATCAAGGCTATTAGCCTGTAATTTAGCGGAGAGGCAGGTTTGCTGGTCTTATAAATTGGTTGAAAGATGTTACCTATCCAGCCATCTGGAAGCAGCTTAGTGCCGTGGAGATTGTTAAAAAGGAGCGCCAAGTAATAGGCTCAGTATGTTGCATCACCTTTAATTAGGGCGTTAGGGATACCGCTCTGTCCTGCAGCTCCTTCTGTTTTTAGCTTTGTTACAATGCCTACTAGCTGCTTACTGTCTATGTCCATGATAGCGTTGTCTTGATCAGAGTCGGGAAGGGAAGTGTTAGACCTGCCAGCCTTAGGGTGGTCACCCCTAACTTTTTGCCTGCTTCCCTCTACTTTTTGGACACTGTTTTTGCTGGTTTTTAAACTCTACGCACTTTACCACTGCTACCCAGTGCTAAAGTGCATATGCTCTCTCCCTTTAAAACATGGTAACATTTGATCATACCCAATTGGACTATTTAATTTACTTATAAGTCCCTAGTACTGTGCACTATATGTGCCCAGGGCCTGTAGATTAAATGCTACTAGTGGGCTTGCAGCACTGGATGTGCCACCCACTTAAGTAGCCCCTTAAACTTTTCTCAGGCCTGCCATTGCAAGGCCTGTGTGTGCAGTTTCACTGCCAATTCAACTTGGCATTTAAAAGTACTTTCCAAGCCTTAAAACCCCTTTTTCTACATATAAGACACCCCTAAGGTATGCCCTAGGTAACCCATAGGGCAGGGTGCTGTGCAGGCAAAAGGCAGGACATGTACCTATGTAGTTTACATGTCCTGGTAGTGCAAAACTCCCAAATTCGTTTTTACACTGCTGTGAGGCCTGCTCCCTTCATAGGCTAACATTGGAGCTGTCCTCATATATTGTTTGAGTGGTAGCTGCTGATCTGAAAGGAGTAGGAGGTCATAATTAGTATGGCTAGAATGGCGATATAAAATCCTGCTGACTGGTGAAGTTGGATTTAATATTAATATTTTAGAAATGTCACTTATAGAAAGGCACACCCCAAACACAGGATACTCAGCCTCACTTGCATACATCTGCATTTTGAATGGGTCTTCCTGGGCTGGGAGCGTGGAGGGCCTGCTCTCACACAAAGGACTGCCACACCCCCTACTGGGACCCTGGCAGACAAGGATTGAACTGAAAGGGGATCTGGTGCACTTCTAAGCCACTCCTTGAAGTCTCCCTCACTTCAAAGGCACATTTGGGTATATAAACAGGGTCTCTGCCCCTTCCAACTCAGACACTTCTTGGGGTAGATACTCTACCTCACACACACTTCCCTGTGAAGAAACTTGCAACCAGAACCTGCATCCTGCCAAGAAGAACTGCCTGGCTGCCCAAAGGACTCACCTGATTGCTTTCTGTAAAGGACTGCTGCCTTGCTGTTGCCCTGCTGCCTTGCTGCTCCCTGTCTGTGGTGAAGAAGTGCTCTCCAAGGGCTTGGATATAGCTTGCATTCTGTTCCCAGAAGTCTCAGGACCAAAAAGACGTCTCTCTTGCAACTGGACTCATTGTGTGGCGAACATTTGACGCACAGCTTGCTAAAAACGATGCACAGCCTGCACGCGGTGAGAAATTCACTGCACTCTGAACTGGAACGACGCAGCCCAACTTCGCAAGGAGGAGATCAATGTGGAGCCTGCATTACGACTGGAACTCCGACGCACGGGCCACCGGATCGACGAACAGCCGACCTGGGACGACGTAGCCCGACTTCCAGAGGGGAAATCGACGCAGTGCCTGCGGTGCGGAAGAAATTGCCACGCAAGGCCCACCGGAACGACGCAGCACTTGTGACTCCGCTCCACAAGCCCAGGATTCGACGCACAGACCCCGGGGCATCTGAAAACCCCGCAACCCAAAGAGGATCCACGACCAAGCACCGGAAATTGGCGCACAGCTGTCTCTGTGTGGAAACTAAACAACACATCACTGTGTGCTGCGCCCGAGAAATTGACGCACACCCTCCTTGTTTCCATGCTTCTCCTCCTCTGCGGCCCATTGCGGAGATTTTTCACGCGAACCAGGTACTTTGTGCTAAAAAGAGACTTTGTTTGCTTTTAAAAGACTTAAGACACTTTGGGGGTCATTACAACCCTGGCGGACGGTGTTAAAGGAGCGGTAATACCGCAAACAGGCCGGCAGACAAAAAAAGGGAATCATGACCCTGGCGGAAACCGCCAACAAAGACAGCCACTTTAACACTCCGACCGCCACGGCGGTCGGGACAAGCAGCGCAGCGGTTACCACCAACAGACAGGCGGGAGACAATGTACCGCCCACACCATTACAACCCGCCAATCCGCCACCTTTTCCGGGGCGGATGCACCACGGATAAAAACACGGCGGAAACAGCTTTTGCTATGGGAAAACGCTCACCTCAACACATCCCACGAGGAAGGAGGACACCATGGAGCCTGAATTACAAATCCTACCTGCCCTTGTTTTCCTGCTCCTTTACGATCAACAGCTACGTAGGCGCAGAAGATACCGGTGAGTACTGCACCTACGACACGGGGAGGGGGGAGGCAAAAGTTAGGGGGACACCCACCAAACACCCCCACCCTCGCATATCACAACATGCACACCAATGCAGTCACAAAAATCAGAAGAACAACCCCCAATCCCCCCGGAAGAATGCAAAGACAATGCGAAAATCGGGCAAACATTGTAATGTGCCAATATACATGTCATACAAAAATATACAGATATACCTATCTCAAAATCACTCTTATTTACACATACAATCCGAGAAGTAGTGCAGATATGTACACAACAATGTCCGTGCGCCAACAGTCCAAAAAAGCATGGGCGAGGCCCACAATAGATACCTGACCAAAATCGGAGAGAACACTGCCAGGGCATCAGATAGAAACACTATAGGCACCTCAGGGGGAAGGGAAAGGGGGGCACCTCAGCCAGATGAATGCGAAGCCAGATCCACGACGGGGCTCCATGGCCATTGATGTATCCTGGGGAGTGCAAAGCCACAGTCTCACAAGTCACTACAGTGGGTGGGTTGCCCACTGTGCCATCCTGGGGAGTGCAAAGCCACAGTCTCTCAAGTTTCTACAGTGGGTGGGTTGCCCACTGTGCCATCCTGGGGAGTGCAAAGCCACAGTCTCTCAAGTCACTACAGTGGGTGGGTTGCCCACTGTGCCATCCTGGGGAGTGCAAAGCCACAGTCTCTCAAGTTTCTACAGTGGGTGGGTTGCCCACTGTGCCATCCTGGGGAGTGCAAAGCCACAGTCTCTCAAGTCACTACAGTGGGTGGGTTGCCCACTGTGCCATCCTGGGGAGTGCAAAACCACAGTCTCTCAAGTCATTACAGTGGGTGGGTTGCCCACTGTGCCATCCTGGGGAGTGCAAAACCACAGTCTCTCAAGTAGATGCAGGTCTCCACTGGTTCTGGAGGGGGACTGGTGCCCAGACTGGATGAGTCTCCACGTGAAAGTACCTGTCCTGTCACTGTCCCAGCTTCACATGGGATAAGGATGCCTGATGCGGCGGTCCATTCATTCCTAGACGGTGCATGCCCTGTTCAGCGGTGCTTTGCCATGGCGGTCTTTGCCCTGTTCAGCTGTGCTTTGCCATGGCGGTCTTTGCCCTGTTCAGCGGTGCTTTGCCATGGCGGACTTTGCCCTGTTCAGCGGTGCTTTGCCATGGCGTTTCAGGACTGTTCAGCGGTGCTTTGCCATTGCGGTCTTTGCCCTGTTCAGCGGTGCTTTGCCATGGCAGACTTTGCCCTGTTCAGCGGTGCTTTGCCATGGCGTTTCAGGACTGTTCAGCGGTGCTTTGCCATGGCGTTTCAGGACTGTTCAGCGGTGCTTTGCCATGGCGGTCTTTGCCCTGTTCAGCTGTGCTTTGCCATGGCGGACTTTGCCCTGTTCAGCGGTGCTTTGCCATGGCGTTTCAGGACTGTTCAGCGGTGCTTTGCCATGGCGTTTCAGGACTGTTCAGCGGTGCTTTGCCATGGCGGTTCTGATACGGACATTGGTGTGTGGCATGACGATCCCTACACTGGGCATTGGTGTGTGGCATGACGATCTCTACAATGGGCATTGGTGTGTGGCATGACGTTCCATCATTGCCCAATGGGGCTGTGGCATCCTGGCCCCTCATGGGCTGTGACTCCGGCGGTGGTCTCCTGACCTGTGACGATACTTGTCCCCTGCTGGGCAATGACTCCGGCGGTGGTCTCTGGACCAGTGACGATACTTGTCCCCTTCTGTGACTCCGGCGGTGGTCTCTGGACCAGTGACGATACTTGTGCCCTCCTGGGCTGTGATTCTGGCGGTGGTCTCTGGACCAGTGACGATACTTGTGCCCTCCTGGGCTGTGACTCTGGCGGTGGTCTCTGGGCCAGTGACGATATTTGGGCCCTCCTGGGCTGTGACTCTGGCGGTGGTTTCTGGACCAGTGACGATACTTGTGCCCTCCTGGGCTGTGACTCTGGCGGTGGTCTCTGGACCAGTGACGAAACATGTGCCCTCATGGGCTGTGACTCTGGCGGTGGTCTCTGGACCAGTGACGAAACTTGTCCCCTCCTGGGCTGTGACTCTGGCGGTGGTCTCTGGACCAGTGACGACGGTGCTGGCGGTTGTGTCTGGGCCGCCGGATATGATGGCGCACTTCTCCACCGTGACACTCACAACAGGCTGGGAAGACTTCCTCTGGACCTTCCCCACCTTTGTTGGAGTTACAGCTGACTCACCAATCGCCTTCGATCCCATGTCACTTGTTGTCCCACCAGGAGTCTTAAGACGGTCCCGTCGTCCACTCTCCATTTTCTGAGCCTTTACAGGGGGTGGGCTGCCACTGCCTTGGCTCCGGGTCCTACTGCCTGCCATGGTGGACAGTGCACTCCAAAAACCTGGAACACGCACCACTGTTACTGGAGGCTTTTTGGCTGAGGCGCTACGATGGGACTGATGAATTGGAGGGGGGGGGCAAAAAGGTCAATTTGACAGAGGTACAGTTTCTGACGAACACTGGGATGGGTAGCTGGAGGGGGTCTGGGAGTGGAGGAAGAGGAGGTGGTTGTAGGAGGTGTCACTTTAGCAGTTTTGGGTGCAGGTGCAGGTACTGGAGGCTGTTGTGAGGTGGATGGATGTTGGGTGAGTGATTGGCGGCGTTTGAGTACTTTGGGAGGGGTCGTCACAGACACATTGGGAGAGGACACAGGGGACGTGTAAATGGCAGTGGAGGTGGTGAGTGCAGGTGAGCGGCTTGTGGTGCTGGGTGTACTGGTGCGAGTCCTAGTGCCTGTAGATGTGGTGCATGTAGGTGTGTGTGAAGACGTGACTGGGAGGGAGGAGGGAGAAGAGGAGGAGGGGGACACAGTGGAGACAGTGGATGTTGCTGTGTCTGTAAGTGGGTGAGGCTTGCGTGAGTGCCTGTGGTGTGTGTGGTACCTATGTTTGCTTGAGCTACTTGTGTGTGTTGACTTGTCTGCATGCTGGTCTGTAGGTGTGCTTGGGATGGGCTGGGGTACAGGAGATTGGGTCTGGGTGGAGGAAGTTGGAGGGGGGAGGCTAGACACAGGGACAATGGCTGCCATCAGTGCTGAGGCCAGAGATTGCAGGGTTCGCTGAAGGACAGCCTGACCAGAATGAATGCCGTCCAGGAATGCATTACCGTGTTGCAACTCCCTCTCTACACCCTGGATGGCATTCACAATGGTAGACTGCCCAACAGTGAGTGACCTGAGGAGGTCAATGGCCTCCTTACTGAGGGCAGCAGGAGTGAAAGGGGTAGGGCCTGAGGTGCCTGGGGCGAAGGTGATGCCCACCCTCCTGGGTGAGCGGGCACGGGGCGAACGCTGAAGGGCTGCTGGGAGGGCGGTGCTGGTAGGGGGGGTGGCGTCTGTACCTGTAGAAGTGGGGCGCACAGGTGGTGGTGCCGCCACCACAGGGGAGCTCCCATCGGCGGACGAGTCCGTGTCGCTGGTTGGTGATCCGGTGGCCGACGTGAAGCTCCCCTCGCCCTCCGTCCCACTGGTGGATTCTGAGTCTGTGGTGTGGCCCTCCATGGCCATGTGGGATGCAGCTCCCTCGTGCTCCGGTGCCACTGTACCTCCGCCTGATGATGCTGTTGTACAAAAGGACAGGGAGAGCAGGAAAAGGGGGGGAGACAGAACAAATAGAGTTTTAGTGCATGGCATGCCGCTACCGTTGGCGGACAAGACAGACGCATCAGCCCCCTGCATTACGCCGTTCTCCTGACCTCTGCACATGCAATTTCTGGGACATGGCCTACATGGCAATGGTGGGAATCTGCGCTCATGGATGCCACAGGGGCAACTATACCTCAACTTGGCACTCTGCTGAGGTGGGGTTGAGTGCCTACATAACGGAGGGGCCTTGCCTACCTAACTTGCCCTGGCCTACGGACACCCACAGCCCACCTCCCCACCCAGACCCCACCACTGCACGCTAACTCCGCTGAATGAGGTTGTACTCACCCCCTTGTGTCTGCTGTGATGTCCTCAAGTGCCCATCCAACTCCGGGTAGGCCACCGCCAAGATCCGGAACATCAGGGGGGTCATGGTGCGACAGGCACCCCTCCCAGGTTGGGAGGCCATCCCCAGCTGAACCTCCGCCGTCTTCTTGCTGCAGCGGCGGATGTCCTCCCATCTCTTACGGCAGTGGGTGCCCCGTCTCTGGTGGGCCCCCAGGGTCCAGACCTCCTTGGCGATGGCACGCCAAATGTCCCTCTTCTGGTGGGCGCTGACCTACATGACATGCACATGGAAAGAGGAACAGTCATTACCAACTGCACCGTCAATGTGAGTGGCCCCCTCCCTACTCTGGCCATGTGGCCCATTCATTCCCATGCATGACTGTTCTATGTACTCTGCCCCCTTCCCTCTTCCACCCAGCCCTCTCCACCCAGGCCTAACACATACAACGTGCTCCCTGTGTACTAGCCTGTTGGTCTGGAGGACCGTAGAGTAGCATTTACTGGGGGAGAACCCCATCCACAAGTTTCTCCAACTCCTGTGCAGTGAAGGCAGGGGCCCTTTCCCCAGACGCAGCAGCCATCGTCGCTTCCAGACCGAGTTCACAGCAGCACTAGCAGTGTAGGTCCTCTCCTGTCGAAGGTCAGGTATCTAGTGATTGAACAGATAGAAAATGGCGGTGACGTCCGCGGCGGTGACGTCCGCGGCGGTGCGCATCATCATCGCCGGCGCACCTGTTCATTGGCTCCTGAGACCCATAGGGTCCAATGTTAACCAATGCAGCATTGCGCCGCGGTCTGCGACCGCCTACCGCGACGGTGTGCAACGCCAGCGCAGTTACCCCACAATCCCATTGTCCCAGTTGTGAGGTCAGGCAGCCGCCATTTCAGGGGCCCACATGCCTTCATTTACTACTGTGTCACGCATAGCTAGGCCTATACTCAACACACATACAGGAAGGCTTTTTTTGTCTGGTGTAGTCTTGTGTGTAACTGTGGGTACATACCTGGAGGAATATTGACAGGTTCTTCGCTGTTGTCCTTCTTAGGCACCGTCAGATGGGACATATGAGAAGATGGCGGAATCCTCCGGTGTACCGACCGCTGGTGGACCTGTTGACAATGGAAGAAAGACATATCATCGTCACCTACCGGTTTGACCGTGCCACAATCCAGGAACTATGTACCCAGTTGGAGCCAGACCTGATGTCACCAATCCGCCATCCGATTGGAATCCCCCCTGACGTGCAGGTACTGTCAGTGCTCCATTTCCTTGCAAGTGGGTCGTTTCAGACAACAGTGGCCATGGCATCAGGGATGTCCCAGTCTATGTTTTCCAACGTGCTGTCCAGAGTGTTGTCTGCCCTGCTGAAACACGTAAGGAGATACATCATTTTCCCTGAGGTGGAGGATTTGCCTACAGTGAAAGGTGACTTCTATGCCCTTGGACATATCCCCAACGTCATAGGTGCCATTGATGGGACCCATGTAGCTCTGGTCCCCCCCGCAGGAGTGAACAGGTGTACAGAAACCAGAAGAGTTATCATTCCATGAATGTCCAGATGGTCTGTTTGGCAGACCAGTACATCTCGCAGGTAAATGCAATGTTCCCTGGCTCTGTGCATGACGCATACGTCCTGCGGAATAGCAGCATCCCTGATATGATGGGTCAACTCCAGAGGCACCGGGTATGGCTATTGGGGGACTCTGGTTACCCCAACCTTTCGTGGCTATTGACCCCAGTGAGGAATCGCAGGACCAGGGCAGAGGAACGGTACAATGATGCCCATGGGCGAACTAGGAGGGTAATCGAACGCACCTTTGGCCTTCTTAAGGCCAGGTTCAGGTGCCTCCATATGACAGGTGGATCCCTATACTACTCACCGAAGAAGGTGTGCAACATCATCATCGCCTGCTCCATGCTCCATAATTTGGCATTGCGACACCAGGTGCCTTTTTTGCAGGAGGATGATCCAGATGACGGTGTTGTGGCAGTTGTGGAGCCTGTGGATCCAGTGGACAGTGATGAGGATGAAGCTGAGGATGAAGGAAACGACAACAGGGAGTCAGTCATACAGCAATATTTCCAGTGACACACAGGTGAGAACATTTTCTGGTTTAACATTACATTAACTTTCACACGTCTACCTCTATCCTGTACCTACATTTCACTCACTATTTGTTAATTGAGTTGTACCCTTCCATTTCAGTTTCACAAGTGTGGTAACCTACGTGTCAACTGCTTGCATCCATCAAGGGCTTGTGATGTTTAACATTGGTATGTTAGCCTTACAATGGGTAACCCATTATGACACTGTAATTGATAATACAAAGTTCCAAATCATAGACTGACTCAAGTTTTTTTGGCTTTCAAGGGTGTTTATTTAAGTGCTAAAAAAATCTAGGAAGGTTGTAAAATGGTGATGGGTGATGGTGGAGGAATGTCCATGGCAGAGCCCAGTCTATTCGTCTCACAGGTGCACTGCCCATCTGGGCATTGGAAGTGGAGCTGGGGCAGTTCCTATCTGGACAGGGTGACAAAGTGGGACAGTGGGGGGACAATTAGGGTGGTCTTATTTCCTGGCGGGGGTCTTGCCATCTTGCTCTGTCCTGTTCCTGGATCTCAGGGACCGCCTGCGTGGTGGTTGTCCGTCTGCAGGGGATGGGGTGCTGGTGTGTTGGTCCTGTGGCGGGGCGTCCTGTCCACTAGCGCCGGCGGAGGTGGTGGGCAGTTTGTCGTCCTGGCTAGTGTCAGGGGCCCCTTGGAGTGCCACGGTGTCCCTCAAGGTCTTTTGAATGTCCGTCAGCACCCCTACGATGGTGCCCAGGGTGGAGCTGATGGTCCTAAGCTCCTCCCTGAACCCCATGTACAGTTCGTCCTGCAGCCGCAGGGTCTCCTGCAACTTGTCCAGGACCGTGGCCATCGTCTCCTGGGAGTGGTGGTATGCTCCCATGATGGAGGATAGGGCCTCGTGGAGAGTTGGTTCCCTTGGCCTGTCCTCCCTCTGTCGCACAGCAGCCCTCCCAGTTCCCCGGTGTTCCTGTGCCTCCGTCCCCTGGTCCGTGTGCCCACTACCACTGCCCCCAGGTCCCGGTTGTTGTTGGGGTGGTGGGTTACCCTGGGTGCCCTGTAGTGGTGGACACACCGCTGATTGACCTGTCCTGGGTAGGGAGGTTTGGGCCCGCTGGGTGGGTGCTGTGCTGGTGTTACCAGAGGGTGGCAGCTCGGTGTTGGGCTGTGGCTGGGCAAGGGGAACCGACTGTCCTGAGGCCCACGATGGTCCGGGCTGGTCATCAGGATCCAGTGGGGCAGAGCTGCTGTCGTCACTGTGGGCCTCTTCTGGGGGTGGAGTGGTGTTGTCTGGACCATCTGGTGTGGTGACGTTCCTTCGGGTTCCTGCAGTGGTATAGGCACATGATTATTGCATCTGTGTGTGTAATTGTGTGCAGTGGTTGGGTGTGCGTGATCCCCAGTGCAGGCATTCCTGTGTGGGGGCTTTTGTGGTGATGGTTGAGGGGGTGTTCTGGGTATGTGCAGTGGGCATGCTTTAGTGAGGGGTGCCCATGCTTAGTTGTGTCATGCAGGGCTTGGTGTTAGGATGGGTGCTTGGTGTCATGGGTGGATTGGTGAGGATTTGGGGTGATAGGGGAGGGTGTGAGGGTGGGGGTGTGTGAGAGCATGCAGGTAGGGTGGGGGATGTGATAGTTAAGAATTGACTTACCAGTGTCCCATCCTCCACCGACTCCTCCGAGGCCCTCAGGATGCAAGATGGTCAGGACTTGCTCCTCCCATGTTGTTAGTTGTGGGGGAGGAGGTGGGGGGTCCGCCGCCAGTCCGCTGCACCGCGATGTTGTGCCTGGAGACCGTTGAACGCACCTTCCCCCGTAGGTCGTTCCACCTCCTCCTGATGTCCTCCCTATTTCTTGGGTGCTGTCCCACTGCGTTGACCCTGTCCACTATTCTGCGCCATAGCTCCATCTTCCTGGCTATGGATGTGTGCTGTACCTGTGAGCCAAATAGCTGTGGCTCTACCCGTAGGATTTCCTCCACCATGACCCTGAGCTCCTCCTCGGAGAATCGGGGGTGTCTTTGGCTCGACATGGGGTGTTATGTGTGATGTGTGGGGTGGTGTATGTGTTGATGAGTGTGGATGAGTGTAGTGGTATGTGGTGTTTTGTGTGTGGATGTTGTGTGGGTGATGGTGTTGTGTGCCTCTGTGTGTTGGGGTTGTCAATAGCTGTGCTGTCTCTCTGGCCTTCTCTCAGAATTTCTGGTTGTAGGGGTTTGTGGGTGATGTGGGTGTGTGTTTTATATAGTATTGGGTGTGTGGGAGTGGTGTGTGTATGTGTATCAGGTGTGTGTATTTGTAATTGTCCAATGTGGCGGTGTTTTGTATATGTGTGTGTATTTTGAGCGCGGCGGTGTGTACCGCCAATGGAATACCGCGGTTGAAAGACCGCCGCGTGGATTCGTGTGTCGTAATAGCATGGGCGTGATTCTGTTGGCGTGGAGTTGGAGGATTTGTTACCGCCAGTTTATCGCTGACCTTTGGTGTGGCGGACTTTTGTGGGTGTCTGAATTTCGGCGGATTCCGTGATGTGTGTCATAATAGCTGTGGCGGTCTACCGCGGTCGCGGCGGTGTATTGGCTGTCTTCTACACGGCGGTAAGCGCCTTATACCGCCAATGTTGTAATGACCACCTTTATATCACTTTTCAATGATACCTCTACATTTACTTATTGCATCTTTTAACGTTTTGACCTGCAAATATCCAGATAAATATTATATATTTTTCTAAACACTGTGTGGTGTATTTTTTGTGGAGCTATATAGTGTTATTGTATGATTTATTGATCAAATACTTTACACATTGACTTCTAAGTTAAGCCTAACTGCTCAGTGCCAAGCTACCAGAGGGTGGGCACAGGATCATTTGGATTGTGTGTGACTTACCCTGACTAGAGTGAGGGTCCTTGCTAGGACAGGGGGCAACCTGACTGCCAACTAAAGACCCCATTTCTAACATTGGTGATCAGCGGTGAGGATAGGACTTGTATTTGTGCAGTGACATACAGTAGCTAAGTATTTCACCACCTACCCACAGTTGAAGGTCAACTTGATTTTTATCTTTTTTTCTGCAATTTCGTTTTTCCTGTCAATTGTTTGACCAAAATCCTCACTCAACATGTCTCAGGCTGGGTCTCAAGCAATAGATTTTGACCTAGCCCTGTTGGAGACATACACTGTCATGTGGCTGAAAGGGTTCTGCAGGGATATGGGAGTATCCACCCAAGGTGCCTCCAGAAAGGAGGAATTTCAAAAGGCGCTAAAGGCCTGGGCAGAAGCCCATTCAGAGGAGGATGCTGAGGAGGAGGTGCCAGAAGATGGCCCCCCAGAGGATTTTTTGCCATCAGTGGATGTTACAACTGCAACTGTGCCCCCTGCCAAACCAGGGAGCTGTGTCTCTGATCAAAGCCTGACTGCAGAGGAAAGGAGAGAGGAGAGAGAGTTTCAGTTGCAGATGGCAAGGCTAAAAATTGTAGCTCAACAGGAGGAAAGGAGGCCAGAGAGAGAAGCCAAGCAAGCTGAGGCTGAAAGAGCACAAACAGATTGAAGCTTAAAGAGCTGAAGCTGGAGCTGAGAGAGCCCTAGCTGAGAAAAAAACTATTGTTGGCTCATGAACTGAGTCTCAAGGAGCTGGAGATCAAGGCGAGACAGTCTGAGTTCAGCAGTAATGGTGGCAGCATACAGGCAAGACCTGCTGGAGAAAAGAAGGTTTGTATACCCAAAAATGGGGTGCCCAGTTTTGTGGTGGGAGATGATATAGATAAATGGTTAGCTGCTTATGAAGTTGCACTAAGGGTTCATGAGGTTCCTGAAGGGCAATGGGGTACAGCTATGTGGAGTTATGTGCCAGCACTGGGGGGGGGGGCACTTCTCACACTGGGCCCAAAGGATCAAAACACATACCCACTTCAGAAAGCCATTTTACTTGCCAAGTTTGGGCTGACCCCTGAGAAATACCGTCAGAGGTTCAGGGACCATTCCTCTCCTAGGTTTGCAAAGAAGCCAGGGTATTTTGATAAAACATTAGGGAAATTCATCCCCAAATGCTTAGAGTGCTACCAGCATGGGCACTCTAAGGGCGACTCCCAGTGTCTCAAGAGAGCACAGTCCACCACTGGACAGACACCTGGGTTGGTTAGTGTAGCACTCGGGAGGGAGACAGTCCCAGTTAGCTTTGGGGAGCAGGCAGAGTTTTCCCTAGTGTCCCTGGGAGGAAGAGAGATGGTGCCTAAAGCCTACATGCCAGAAAATACTTCAAAGTATAGGCAGTGGGTCACCATCGATGGGCAAAGGATGGAGGCTCTGCGTGACACAGGAGCCAGTATGACTCCTATCAAGAGTCAGCTGGTGTAATCAGAGCAGATAGTTCCAAATACATTCCACCATGTCATAGTCATTAACAATCGCAAGAGGCACCTACCGGTGGCTCTGGTTCCCATTAAGTGGGGGGGGGTCTCTGGTACTCTGAAAGTAGCTGTGAGTCCTGCCATGCCTGTAGATTGTCTGTTAGGCAATGATCTTGAGCATACTGCCTGGAAAGAGGTAGAGCTCAGAGCCCACCCGGAGATGTTAGGTTTGCTTGAGTGGGTCTGCATGACCACACAGTCCATGGCTGCCCGGTAAGGGAGTCAAGGGCGTCTGGAGCCTGGAATAATGGCCCTTACAGCTACAAAGAGGAAGGGCAAGAGGCATGGGAAACCCGCCTCAGATGTTCCCACGGTGGTGGACGGGGCCCTTGAGGAGGAGGAGGCCCCTGAGCCAACTTGGGAGGACATAGCTGACCTGGGTGTAGGCAAAAGGCAGGACATGTACCTATGTAGTTTACATGTTCTGGTAGTATAAAACTCCCAAATTTGTTCGTTTTTACACTGCTGTGAGGCCTGCTCCCTTCATAGGCTAACATTGGGGCTGTCCTCATATATTGCTTGAGTGGTAGCTGCTGATCTGAAAGGAGTATGAAGGTCATATTTAGTATGGCCAGAATGGTGATATAAAATCCTGCTGACTGGTGAAGTTGGATTTAATATTACTATTTTAGAAATGTCACTTTTAGAAAGTGAGCATTTCTCTGCACTTAAATCTTTCTGTGAACTTCTGGCTGGGTTTAGTTGACAGCTCCTTGTGCATTCACTCAGACACACCCCAAACACAGGATACTCAGCCTCACTTGCATACATCTGCATTTTGAATGGGTCTTCCTGGGCTGGGAGGGTGGAGGGCCTGCTCTCACACAAAGTATTGCCACACTCCCTACTGGGACCCTGGCAGACAGGATTGAACTGAAAGGGGACCTGGTTCACTTCTAAGCCCCTCTCTGAAGTCTCCCCCATTTCAAAGTCACATTTGGGTATATAAACAGGGCCTGTGCCCCTTCCAACTCAAACACTTCTTGGGTAGACACTCTACCTCACAGACACTTCCTAGATAAGAAACTTGTAACCAGAACCTGCATCCTGCCAAGAAGAACTGTCTGGCTGCCCAAATGACTCACCTGACTGCTTTCTGTGAAGGACTGCTGCCTGCCCCGTGGTGAGAAATTCACCGTACGCCGAACCAGAACGACGCAGCCTGACTTCGCAAGGAGAAGATCGATACAGCGCCTGCATTGTGACCGGAACTTCGACACACGGCCCACCGGATTGATGCACAGCGACCTGGGATGACGTGGCCTGACTTCCAGAGGGGAAATCGACGCAGCGCCTGCCGTGCGGAAGAAATTTCCATGCAACGTCCACCGGAACGATGCAGCGTTTGTGACTCCGCTCCACAAGGCCAGGATTCCACGCAGAGACCCCGGGGCGTCTGAAAACCCCGCAACCCGAAGAGGATCCACGACCGAGTGTGGGAAATCGACACACAGCCGTCCCTGCGTGGAAACTAAATGACGCATCACTGTGTGCGGCCCGAGAAATTGACGCACACCCACTTTGTTTCCACGCTTCTCCTCCTCTGCACCCCATTGCAGAGATTTTTCACCCGAACCAGGTACTTTGTGCTAAAAAGAGACTTTGTTTGCTTTTAAAAGACTTAAGACACTTTGGTGGTCATTCTGACTTCGGCGGTAAAAGGCGCTTACCGCCGGTCAGAAGACTGCCATAACAACGCCGCGGCCGCGGTAAACCGCCATGGTCATTCTGACCCGCAACTGGCAAACCGCCAAAAACCCGACATCCACTAAAGTCCGCCACACCAAAGGTCAGCGAAAAAATGGCGATGACCAAACCTCCACCGTCACGCCAACAGAAATACGCCCATACCATTCCGACCCACAAATCCACGCAGCGGTCTTTCAAACGCGGTATTCCATTGGCGGTACACACCGCCGTGGTCAAAATACACACACACATAGAAAACTCAGCCACATTGGTCAGTTTGAAATACACACACCTGATACACATACTAACACAACTCCCACACACCCAACACAATATAAAACACACACCCACATCACCCACAAGCCCCTACGACCCGAAATCATTGACGAAGGCTAGAGAGAGAGCACAGAATAGACAATCCCACAACACAGAGGCACACAACACCATCACCCACACAGAATCCACGCACCAAACACCACACACCACCACACGCACCACACTCATCACCACAAACGCCACCCCACACCTCAACCACACCACCCCATGGCACCCCAAAGACACCCCAGGTTCAGTGACGCCGAACTCAGGGTCATGGTGGAGGAAATAGTCCGTGTAGAGCCCCAGCTCTTCGGGGCACAGGTGCAGCACACCACAATTGCCAGGAAGATGGAGCTATGGCAAAGGATAGTGGACAGGGTTAACGCGGTGGGACAGCATCCACGCAATCGGGAGGACATCAGGAAGAGATGGAACGACCTACGGGGGAAGGTGCGTTCCATGGTATCAAGGCACAACATTGCGGTGCAGAAGACTGGCGGCGGACCCCCACCTACTCCCCCAGAATTTACCGCGTGGGAGGAGGAAGTCTTGCATATCCTGCATCCTGAGGGCCTCGCAGGAGTAGGCGGAGGAATGGACTCTGGTAAGGCAAATCTTCACTACTGCTTCCCACCCCCACCCCACCTGCATGCCAAATCATACCCCCACCCTCACCCCCTCCCCCATCACACCAACCCTTAGCAAAAGGCTCACCATCACAACCCACCCATCCCAACACCAAGCCCTGCATGCGACCACAAAGCATGGACACCCATCACCAAAGCATGCCCACTGGACACACACATCACCCCCACAAGCCACCCTCACAAAAGCCCCCACAAGGAAATGCCTGCTCCTGGGTACACGGACACCCACCCATCACACGAAATGCCACACACAGAAGCAATAACCATACCTTTATACCCCTGCAGGACCCGAACGCCACCACACCGCCACGGAGGGTCCAGAGATGTCCATCCCACCCCCAGAAGAGGCCCCCAGCAATGACAGCAGCTCTGTCTCCCTGGAGCCAGACGACCAGCCCGGCCCATCGGGGACTTCTGGACAGTCGGTTCCCCACAGACAGCCACAGGCTACACCAGACCCAACCCCCTCTGGGAACACCAGCACAGCTCCCACCCAGCGGGCCCATGCCTCTGTCTCCAGGACACGTAAATCAGCGGTGTGTCCACCACTACAGGGCACCCAGGTTGACCCACCACCCCACAACAACAGGGACCTGGGGGCAGTGGTAGTGGGCACACCGCCCAGGGGACAGAGGCCCAGGAACACAGGGGAACTGGGAGGGCTGCTGTGCGACAGGGGGGGGACAGGCCCGGGGAACCGACTCTCCAAGAGGCCCTCTCCTCCATCATGGGAGCATACCACCGCTCCCAGGAGACGATGGCGACGGTACTGGCCCGGTTCCAGGAGATCCAGGAACTGCAGGAGGAACGGTACATGGGGTTCAGGGAGGAACTGAGGAACATCGGTTCCGCAATGGGGACCATCGTTGTGGCCCTTACCCAGATCGTCACCACATTGCGGGACCATGTGGCACCCCAAAGGGCCCCTGTCACTAGCCCAGGCCAGGAACAGCCTACCACCTCCGCCGGCGCTAGTGGATAGGAGGCCCCCACACAACGACAGGCCACCAGAACCCCACCTCCTGCAGAAGAAGAACCACCCCGCAAGCGGAACCTGAGATCTCACAAGAAGACAGAGTAGGATTGCAAGACCCCCGCCAGCCTAAGATAACCCCTGATGTCATCCCACTGTCCCACATTGTCACCCTGTCCAACCTTGAACTGCCCCTGCTCCATCCTTCCCCAGGCATATGGACAATGCACCTGTGCGACTGAGAACTGGACTCTGCCATGGACATTACTCCACCCCCACCCATCACCGCTTCCCAATCATGTACCTATATGTAGCACTTAAAATAAATCACTTATTCCACTTAAAAAAACAGGAGTCTGCTTGTATTCTTAACAAATGTATTACACATAACGGTGCAATGATGTCCAGTTACTTTGTGATGACAACATACCAATTTCAATAAACTTTAGTCCATGGGCAAACAAAGCTGAAGTCAGGCAGTGGGTCATACAGCTCTGAAAAGGGAAGGGAAAGTCACAAATCAGTTAACAGGAACTGGGGGGAAACAGAGACAGTGGAGACGCATGAGGCCTTAAGTAAATGTAAATTGGGGTGGCTGATTCTTACCTGTGTGGTACTGAAAGTATTGTTGTATGACTGTATCCCTGTTGTCCGTGTCGTCCCCGTCGTCTTCCTCCTCTTCACTCTCCACAGGCTCCACAGCTGCTACAACACCACCATCTGGACCATCCTCCTGCAGAAAAGGCACCTGGCGTTGCAATGCAAGATTGTGAAGCTTACAGCAGGCCACGATGATCTGGCACACCTTCTTTGGTGAGTACATGAGGGATCCCCCTGTCATATGCAGGCACCTAAACCTGGCCTTCAGGACCCCGAAGGTCCTTTCTATGATCCTCCTAGATCGCCCATGGGCCTCATTGTACCGTTCCTCTGCCCTGGTCCGGGGATTCCTCACTGGGGTCAGTAGCCACGACAGGTTGGGGTAACCAGAGTCACCAATTAGCCACACACGGTGTCTCTGTAGCTGTTCCATCACATAAGGGATGCTGCTATTTCGCATGACATACGCGTCATGCACTGACCCAGGGAACTTGGCATTTACATGGGAGATGTACTGGTCAGCCAAACAGACCACCTGGACATTCATCGAATGATAACTTTTTCTGTTTCTGTACACCTGCTCACTTTCACTGGGGGGAACCAAAGCCACATGGGTCCCATCAATGGCACCAATGATGTTGGGGATATGTCCAAGGGCATAGAAATCACCCTTCACTGTAGTCAATTCGCCCACCTCAGGGAAAATAATGTAGCTCTGCATGTATTTCATCAGGGCAGACAACACTCTGGACAAAACCTTAGAAAACATAGGCTGAGACATCCCAGATGATATGGGCACTGTTGACTGAAACGACCCACTTGCCAAAAAATGGAGTACTGACAGAACCTGCACCAGAGGGGGAATCCCTGTGGGTTGGCGGATGGGGGACATCAGGTCTGGCTCCAGCTGGGCACATAGTTCATGTATAGTTGCTCTGTCAAGCCGGTATGTAAGTATGATATGTCGTTCTTCCATTGTCGACAGGTCCACCAGCGGTCGGTACACAGGAGGATTCATCCTTCTCCTCGCAAGTCCCAGCGGACGGTGCCTAGGAAAGACAACATGGAGCACAGAGTCAAGCAACCCACAAGTTCGTTCACACAGCTTGCACAATACACGAATCGCTATGCATTGAACGTCTTGTATGAGTGGAAATGCAAGGCCTAGGCCTGTGTGACGCAGTAGAAATCATGCCATGTGGGCCCTTGAAATGGCGGCTGCCTGACCTGTGAAGTGTGACAGTGGGATGTGAGGTCACTGCGCTGGCGTGGCACACCGTGGCGGTAGGCGGTCGAAGCCCGCGGCGCAAAGCAGCATTGGTTAACATTGAACCCTATGGGTTGCAGGAGCCAATGATGATGTGCGCCGGCGGTCGCGGTACGCACTGCTGCGGTACGCACCGCCGCGGGCGTGCCCGCCATTTTCTATCTGATTAATCACTCGAGACCTGATCATCCACAGGAGAGGACCTATACTGCAAGTGCTGCTGTGACCTCGGTCTGGGAGATACAATGGCTGCTGCGACTGGGGAAAGGGCCCCTGCCTTCACTGCCGAAGAATTGGAGAAACTTGTTGATGGGGTCCTCCCCCAGTATGCGCTACTCTACGGTCCTCCAGACCAACAGGTTAGTACACAGGGTGCACGTTGAATGGGCTATGCCTGTGTTGAGTGGGGTGTATGTAAGATGGTGGGGAGGGGAGCGAATGAGGAGTGCAACGCACGAAAGATGAGAGCATGTGCCACATGGCAAGGTTGGGGAGGGGGGGGCAACTCACATTGACCAGGCAGAAAACTGATGCGATTTCCTTTACCACCCTGTACATGTCACATAGGTCAGCGCCCATCAGAAGATCGACATTTGGCGTGCCATCGCCAAGGACGTCCGGGCCCTGGGGGTCCACAACAGACGGGGCACCCACTGCCGAAAGAGGTGGGAGGACATCCGCCGCGGGACCAGAAAGACCGCCGAGTCTCTGCTGGGGATGGCCTCCCAACGTAGGAGGGGTGCCAGCCGCCAATTGACCCCCCTGATGTCCCGGATCCTGGCGGTGGCCTACCCCGATTTGGATGGGCGCGTGAGGACATCACAGCAGACACAAGGGGGTGAGAGCTGCACATTCTGCTATCTTTGCACGCAGTGAAGGTGTCTGGTTGGGGGAGGAGGGCTGTGGCTATCTCCAGGCCAGGGCGCATTCTGTAGGCTAGGCCCCTCCGTTAGACACGGCCCTGTGCCCCCGCCCCCCACCTCTGTAGGGTGCCAAGTACAGCTATCCATGGTCCGGCCTCACCCATGTGTGCATTTGTCGTCCATAGACCTGTAGGCCTAGTCACAATAACCGAGTAGTGTACCCCCATTGCGCGGCCTAGTTCAGGGGGCTTCTGTGTCTGTCCTCTCCGACAACGGTGTTGCCAATGCATGCACTCAACATGTCTTCATTTCTCCCCCCCCCCCATTATCTTTGTCTTCCGGTTCATGTGTGCATTAGCATCATCAGGCGGAGGAGAAGTGGCATCGGCGCACGAGGGAGCTGCATCTCACATGGACCGGAGGGCCATACAACAGACTCCGAGTACACCAGTGAGACGGAGGGCGAGTGGAGCTCCACAACGGGGACCCGTGGAGACGTCAGCGACACCGACACGTCCTCGGAAGGGAGCTCCCTAGCGGTGGCGGCAACATCCGTGCCCACCGCCACAACAGGTACAGCCGCCACCCAGCGCACCAGCCCCGCCCTCCCAGCAGCCCCTCAGCCTTTGCTCCGTGCCCGCTCGCCCAGGAAGGCGGGCATCTCCTTCACAAGCACATGCACCCAAAGACAGCACACTTGACTCTCCTACAACCACATCCTCTTCCTCCACTCCCAAACCCACTACACCTACCCGTCCCTGTCCTTCCAAAGTCCTTTTCCTTTCCAACCTTGAGCTGGGCCCCGCCGTCTCAAGCACCGCTCCGCTGGGCCCTTCATCTCAAGCACCGCTCCGCTGGGCCCTTCCTGTCAAGCACCGCTCCGCTGGGCCTTTCCTGTCAAGCACCGCTCCGCGGGCCCTTCATCTCAAGCACCGCTCCGCTGGGCCCCGCCGTCTCAAGCACTGCTCCGCTGGGCCCTTCATCTCAAGCACCGCTCCGCTGGGCCCCGCCGTCTCAAGCACCGCTCCGCTGGGCTCTTCATCTCAAGCACCGCTCCGCTGGGCCCCGCCGTCTCAAGCACCGCTCCGCTGGGCCCTTCATCTCAAGCACCGCTCCGCTGGGCCTTTCCTGTCAAGCACCGCTCCGCGGGCCCTTCATCTCAAGCACTGATCCGCTGGGCCCTTCATCTCAAGCACCGCTCCGCTGAGCCCTTCCTGTCAAGCACCGCTCCACTGGGCCCTTCCTGTCAAGCACCGCTCCGCTGGGCCCTTCATCTCAAGCACCGCTCCGCTGGGACCCGCCCTCTCAAGCACCGCTCCGCTGGGCCCTTCATCTCAAGCACCGCTCCGCTGGGCCCTTCCTGTCAAGCACCGCACCGCTGGGCCCTTCCTGTCAAGCACCGCTCCGCTGGGCCCTTCATCTCAAGCACCGCTCCGCTGTGCCCCGCCGTCTCAAGCACCGCTCCGCTGGGCCCCGCCGTCTCAAGCACCGCTCCGCTGGGCCCCGCCGTTTCTCAAGCACCGCACCGCTGGGCCCCGCCGTCTCAAGCACCGCTCCGCTGGGCCCTTCATCTCAAGCACCGCTCCGCTGGGCCCTTCATCTCAAGCACCGCACCGCTGGGCCCCGCCGTCTCAAGCACCGCTCCGCTGGGCTCTTCATCTCAAGCACCGCTCCGCTGGGCCCCGCCGTCTCAAGCACCGCTCCGCTGGGCCCTTCATCTCAAGCACCGCTCCGCTGGGCCCTTCCTGTCAAGCACCGCTCCGCTGGGCCTTTCCTGTCAAGCACCGCTCCGCGGGCCCTTCATCTCAACCACTGCTCCGCTGGGCCCTTCATCTCAAGCACCGCTCCGCTGGGCCCTTCCTGTCAAGCACCGCTCCACTGGGCCCTTCCTGTCAAGCACCGCTCCGCTGGGCCCTTCATCTCAAGCACCGCTCCGCTGGGACCCGCCGTCTCAAGCACCGCTCCGCTGGGCCCTTCATCTCAAGCACCGCTCCGCTGGGCCCTTCCTGTCAAGCACCGCACCGCTGGGCCCTTCCTGTCAAGCACCGCTCCGCTGGGCCCTTCATCTCAAGCACCGCTCCGCTGGGCCCCGCCGTCTCAAGCACCGCTCCGCTGGGCCCCGCCGTCTCAAGCACCGCTCCGCTGGGCCCCGCCGTCTCAAGCACCGCTCCGCTGGGCCCTTCATCTCAAGCACCGCACCGCTGGGCCCCGCCGTCTCAAGCACCGCTCCGCTGGGCCCTTCATCTCAAGCACCGCTCCGCTGGGCCCTTCCTGTCAAGCACCGCACTGCTGGGCCCTTCCTGTCAAGCACCGCACCGCTGGGCCCTTCCTGTCAAGCACCGCTCCGCTGGGCCCTTCATCTCAAGCACCGCTCCGCTGGGCCCCGCCGTCTCAAGCACCGCTCCGCTGGGCCCCGCTGTCTCAAGCACCGCTCTGCTGGGCCCTTCATCTCAAGCACCGCTCCGCTGGGCCCTTCCTGTCAAGCACCGCTCCGCTGGGCCCTTCATCTCAAGCACCGCTGGCCCATTGACAGTGCCGGTTCTGTGTCGAGCAGGGCTTCAGGAAGCACTCTGGGCACCATGCCTCCTCCAGTAACAGTGGAGTCGGTAATCCATCTGATGGACTGTGGCTTGGCACTTCCCAGGATGGTCCAGTGGGCAAGCCACCCACTGTAGAGACTTGAGAGACTGTGGCTTTGCACTCCCCAGGATGGTACAGTAGGCAAGCCACCCACTGTAGGGACTTGTGAGACTGTGGCTTTGCACTCCCCAGGATGGGACAGTGGGCAAGCCACCCACTGTAGGGACTTGTGAGACTGTGGCTTTGCACTCCCCAGGATGGGACAGTGGGCATGGAGGCCCCTTGTGGATCTGGCGTCGTGTACTCATGTGGCTGAGGTGCCCCCCCTTCCCTTCCCCCTGAGGTGCCTGTAGTTTTATCATCTGATGCCCCTGCAGTGTTCTCTCCAATGGTATCTGGTCTCCTGTGTGGGCTTTGCCCATGTGTTTGTGCACATTGGCCCACGGACTATGGAACTTTGACAGAATGTGCAGGACTTTTTGCCTATGTATATATTGTTGACTATGTTCATTCCTTATTTTTGTATCTTTTATATGGCATATTTGCCATTCCTTCAATGGAGCTATTTATACATATATTTTATAGATCATTTTAATTGTGTCTTTGCGTTATTCCGGGGGGTTTGTGTGGTGTCACTCTGACTTGTTGCTCGGCATTGGGGTGTAGGTATTTGTGGTGGGGGGGTGGGTGTATGGCCCATGTGTTTGCCCGTAAGCTTTCCTCCTCCCCCCTCGCCTGTGTCGTAGGTGCAGTACTCACCGTTGTCGGCTGCGCCGGCGTTCGTACTCCTGGTAGATGAGCAGGTAGACAATAGCTGGTAGGATGTGTAATTCGGGTTCCATGCTGTCCTCCTTCCTCGTGGAGTGTGTATAGGTGAGCGTTTTCCCGTTCGTAGTCTGTTTCCGCCGTGTTTTTATCGGCGGGGCTCCCGCCCCGGAAAAGGTGGAAGATTGGTGAGTTGTGATAGGGTGGGCGGTACATTGTCTGCCGCCTGCCTGTTGGCTGTGACCGCCGCGCTGTTTGTCGGTCCCGCCGTGGCGGTCGGAGTGTTAAAGTGGCGGCCTGTGTTGGCGGTTCCCGCCAGGGTTAGAATTCCATTTTTTTGACCGCCTGCCTGTTTGCGGGTTGGCCGCCGCTTTATCACCGACCGCCAGGGTCAGAATGACCCCCTTTATATCACTTTTCAGTGATATCTCTACATTTACTTATTGCATCTTTGAACGTTTTGACCTGCAAATATCCAGATAAATATTAGATATTTTTCTAAACACTGTGTGGTGTATTTTTTGTGGTGCTATATGGTGTTATTGGATGATTAATTGCACAAATACTTTACACATTGCCTTCTAAGTTAAGCCTAACTGCTCAGTGCCAAGCTACCAGAGGGTGGGCACAGGATAATTTGGATTGGGTGTGACTTACCCTGACTAGAGTGAGGGTCATTGCTTGGACGGGGGTAACCTGACTGCCAACCAAAGACCCCATTTCTAACAGGAAACATCTGTTTTCAACTTTACTCTAAAGCCAAAGTCAGTCGAACTTGAGATGCTACAAATTGAGGGCAGAGGGTCTCCTCCCATCACCTTTTGGTCTGAGGAAGAATACAACGCTAAGACATGGGCTTCCCAGGAGGCAGTATCAATGCCTACATTGGAATGACGGTTCTTCTCATGTACCAGCCCATTCACCAGTTGCCAGAACTTTGTGTTGTTCTTCAGTTTTTCAGACATCAGGAGCATTGACCACAGTACTTCATAGTAATGCTTTTTTTTCCATCCAGGAGTCTTTCTTCTATTGTGATCTCAATTTAAGGAGTTTTGTTTTGTTGAGGTTCTTATTCCTTCGTGCCTCCTTTGCTACTTTTTTTGTCTTGCGTGAGACTTAGGCCCTCATTACGACCTTGGACTGCCGGGCGGCCACCAATGCAGCCACACCCCGCCGCGGCCATTTGGAGATACCAGCTGGGCCGGCGGGGATCTCGGCCGCAATACAGGAGCCGGCTCCAAATGGAGCCGGCGGTGTTGCGGCCGTGCGACGGGTGCAGTTGCGCCCGTCGCGCTTTTCACTGTATTCACAGCAAACAGTGAAAAGCTGCACGGGGC
Organism: Pleurodeles waltl; assembly: GCF_031143425.1. NCBI lineage: Eukaryota > Metazoa > Chordata > Amphibia > Caudata > Salamandridae > Pleurodeles > Pleurodeles waltl. Next base: position 512,548,085 of record NC_090436.1, read on the forward strand.
CCTGTCAGGGGGCCCCTGCACTGCCGATGCCAGTGGCAGTGCAGGGGCCCTAGGGGCCCCACGAATCCCCGTAATGCCAGCCTTTTCCTGGCAGTTGAAACCGCCAGGAAAAGGCTGGCGGTAGGGGACTCGTAATCCCCTGGGCAGCGCTGCCCTGGCGGATTATCACCACCGGGGCAATTATGGCAGTTGTAATAACCTGGGAAGCACCGCCAGCCTGTTGGCGGTGCTTCGGTCATAACAGCCCTGGCGGTCTTGGACCGCCAGGGTTGTAATGACCCCCTTAATTTTTTAATTTATGAAGAGATCTGTTATACCATGGATGCTCTTTCGGTAACACCTTTCAGATTTTTATTTGCAGCAACCACAGAGCTTGAGATAGGGATTTTATTAGGAAATTTGTTCAGTAATGAATCGCATAGGTGCTTCCATGCTTTCACCTGTGCTCCTGAACACTATGCAGTTTGTTCCTGATTCTCGAATCCTCTCTTAAGCTCTTCGAGTGACCCTGCACAGCGATACACTTCTTCCATCACTTTCTCAATGCTGTGCCTCTGCCATTTTAACTTCTTTGTATTAGAGGTCATCGGAGCGGATATGATGATGTTTGTGTTTGGTAATCGCTTCCATACCCGTCTTAACGGTATGGCTTGTGGAAAGTGATTGCTCTCTAGGCGTGCATAAATATTGTAGACAGCGACGAGTGGCAGTGTTGCTTCATTTAATAACATGGAGTCAATTGTTGATTTCATTGAACCACTTGAAAATGTTACTGTTGAAGGAGAAACTCCCCCTAAGTGGGTCGTCAAGTGACGGAGGGCAAGATTTTCAAACCTGTTGTTCAAGGGCAAGCCATGGTGTTTTTGTCCCTGTTTTGTAGAGTCTTTGCTCAAGTCAACATTAAAGTCACCGATCACAATATGAATAGCCTCCTTATACTGCCTCATCAACATTTTGAGGATGTTTAACAGTGTTTCCATGTTTTCCCTGTTTTGCTCCTTGTTCAGTGAATGTACACATTGGTTAATAGCAGTGGTGTATTAGCACAGTTTAGCTCCTGAGGTTCCAACTTAATTGGCAGCAGCCAGTCTATTCCAAGATCAATTTGTTTGATGGCCCAATTAGTTTTGGTTGAACAGAATGTAGTGAGGCCACTTTTGGTATGCCCACATTTTTAGATCTTGACTGCTGGAACATACCAGCCGACATAGCCTGCGATTTGGATAGGCCCCATATACTAGATATCCTGAAGCATGATGATATCAAATTTCTGTAGGAACGTCAACGTCTCTGCGTCTGTTACCATTTGTTTCAGACCATGGCAATTTCAAGAGCATATGTGGAGGCTATGCTCTATGGCAGTTTCTCATCTAGATCTTACATTAGGACCAATTACCTGCTGTGGACCATACTAGATTGCCACTGTGCCTGATTCCAAATTTGAGGCCTGCCAATAAATACTTTATGGCTACTCCCCTGATGAAGCGAACTTTGATTCCTTACTATAGTAACATTTTCTTGTCTGCTTGGAGTTGCCTCCACTCCAACTACTCCTTTCAGCACTGAGGCCGGCTCACAATTCCCGGAACAGGGGGCTAGGATATCAACATGGTTATTGACCTTGAAAGGTAATGCCCCATGATCTAAAGTTGTCCTGGTATGCCAGTATTTGGTCAACGGTGGCTGAAGTGTTGTCTCTTTGTCCCTGTTATTCAGGTGCGAAACAAACTCCACTCTTAGTGATATGAGCTAGGGGCCGAATTTCAATTGTGAGCTTGATGATTGTTCCTCTATTTAAGATATCAAAGGCCCCTTTTGAATTGTACTGGGTGATGAAGAGGAGTTTGTAATCACTCAAAGCCTCAGTTAGTTGTAAGGTTTGACCTCCTGGCGGGCTTATTGGTGTTGGAGGTTTGAGGTTAGTTTCATTCCTTGTGTATTGTTTCTTGCCAGTATTCAGCATGGTGTTTGCCTGTAGAAGATGTTGTGAGGCCTGACGATGCTTGATTGCTGCAGGAGATTGGTTGTTTTCCCTGTAATTGAAGGGTTCCCACCCAGCGTTGTCCCTTTGGCTCCCTTGAACAGTGATCTGGGCAATGTTAGGATCCACTTCTAGGGGTTGTTTTTCGTGATCCACCCCGAAAGCTGTGTGATGACCTGATATCCTTAAGTGACTGGTTTCGGTGAGATGGTTGACTTCTGCATGCAGAAACAGCTTGTGTTGGTTATCCTGGTTAACCTTTTGCGTAGTCGTCTTCTGTGTGAGGTATATGCTGCTATCCTCCAAGTCTCCCTCGTCTTTCCCCTCAAGGACTTTGCCCTGAGTTGACATAACCCTTGCTGAGTGTAAGAATGGGTCTGAGCCCTTCTTCTCAGGTCGTTCAACTCTTGAAGCTTCTTGTCAATACTCACAATATGCACTGCCAAGACATTGAGGAGGACCACCTGAGTTTCCTGTTTGTCTGCTTGATAGTAAATTTCTGCAGACATTGCATCCATGGTCGATAGGAGGGCCTGCCAAGAGGCCCCAGCCTTCCTGGAAACTAACTAGTCCTCCTTGGGTTTAACTTCCAAAGAAGGATACGCCAGGACTTTTGCCTCCTCTAGACAGCCCCAACACAGTGCCCGTTGCGTGATCCTGCTTGGCTAGGACACTAGGGCACCATGGGTTGGAGGAGGGGTATGCCTCCATCTCCGCCAATGAGCTGCTGCTACTGGTAATACAGTGTTTCAGGATAGCAGTTGCATTTTCCGAATGCTCCTCCCCTCCTTACGTAGTGTTGGACAGTTGGGCCTCATTAGTGGATCCATCACAAGCCACCGGCTCAGTTGAAGAGACAGTAGAGCAAGTGTCAGTGAGATTAATTAGAGGTGGATCATGCATCATTATGTAATTGCTGATACTCCCCCCTGCGGTGATTGCTGTAATAGCTGTAATTGCGATATTTGTGGAGACTGTACAGGGGAGTTCTGGCTCCAGTTATTCCAGTTGCTAAGATTTAAAGTGGAGAAGGAGTTCTGTTGGTCACCAGTGTGTACTTCTGCCATAATTATTATGTTAGGGGTGCTCAGGGTGCTGCTGTGGAAGCTTTCCTTTTCATGAAGAGGCCTCTCTGTCGCTGCAAAAGTTGCCCCAGTTACAGCGTCCATATACAGTGTAACCGACTGTGTGCCATTGAGAGCTGGGATGGACTTGTCAGCTGGCTTAGTTAACAGAAAGTCAGTGATATTGTATCCCTCTTTCTTGTGATGTCCAACTAATTTACTTGAGGTGTTGATGGGTGTTTTGGCAGCTGTTGGGTTGGTGGAAGGGTTCCACTCAGTAGAGTCACTCGGTTGGACCATTAAATCCATTGGCCCCAGGGAGCTTTGCCTTACCCTTTTTTCTGCCTTTCTCCTCCTCCGAGTTAGTGTCATCCTTGCTCCTCTGCTCCTTTTGCCAGTAGTTGGTGGTTAAGAGACCAAGCTACAGTTGAGTACCTATGCCTGTGCTGGCGATGAGATGATGAGGTGTTTGGCAGCTTTCCTTTAGGCACAAGCTGCACCGGTCTAACACAGGCCGCTTATGTGCAAAAATAGCCACTTCCGTGGAAAAAGGTGGCTGCGGCCTAAAGCCCTGAAGTAGCTTACACCCTCAATACCTTGGGCGTGAGGTATGGTACCCTGCAGTTGCTTGCTGTTGCTTGCATCACCTCCTATTCTGTGTTAGGCCTATTCTGTGCCGTGCCAGTGCAAATTGATACTTGCCACTTGATTCACTCACTTCTAGCTGGGTGGTCTGGTGAAGTTCCTGGACTCCTAGATCTCTGGACTCTGGACTCAAGCCTCTGTCTCTGCACCCTATGTGCTAAGGAGTAGGGCACCATCAGCTCCACCACATCGAAGCAACTGGGGTCTCAATATTGATCCGCAAGCCCCCCCTGCCTTCCTGCAGGCTCCATGTGGTGCTCGGGTCCAAACACCATGCTGCTGTCCCACTGCCCGCTGGCCAGGGCGTGGTCAGTGATTGACTGAGGGTGAGTGGGGGCTTGAGCGCCTGCACACCACACTCCCTGAAGCCCAAACCCGTGCCACCTCACCTTCAACTCCCCTCAATGAGCTGGGTACAGGCTGGGTGCTGGGTGCGGGCCTCGGGGCACATGCTCCTCCTGTTGCCTGCCCCTTCGCAGAAGCACCGGAACGGACCAGGTCAAAACCGGATGCTGCCGGGTGCTCAGGTGTGGCTCGCAGCTCCGTCTCGCAGTTCTGGTTGGGAGATTTGGATGAATTGGGCTGTTCGGGCCAGTCGGGATAAGTCGGCCGGGAATGAGGCAGGATGAGGTGGAATGAGTCTGGCAGCACTGTGCGACCAGTTCGTCGCCCCCCGCACCTCATTCCTCGCCTGGTTTGTCCCAGGGTGTGTTCTGCTACTCGTTCCTCAGCCACGCTCCACCCAGCACTGGCGGCACTGGCATTCAAATGTCCAAACATTCTTCGTCACTCTCCACAATAAAAGACTTGTAGGGTCTGGCGGGGCTCAGCTGTGGTACAAGAGGCCTGCGCAGCCCCCACAGCCCCGGCCTTCACACTGAGGTCAGACAACTTGGAATCATTTGCAACAAAAACGGCACCCCTGGCACCCATCCCCAAAACAGATCAGAATCAAGATAGCTACAAAAATGCATAAGAACTGTGTGTTGATGTTATCATATATCTATTGGGAATATAGGCAGTACATAGGATGCATATTGGTGCACTCACTCTCCAACACTGATGAGAGAAATCACAGAACTCAGAGTCATTACATCACATAGAATCATACCCTCTTTCAGATTCAGGAGTATGCATTTTCATACACATTTCAGACCAGAAGGGTATTGTGAGGCCACACAATTACAGAGCCATGCTCTAGGTGGATATACTGTTACAGCCTTGGAGATGGCCAGCAAGAACAAACCTTGAGAATATTAGTAATATCAGCAATCGGGTAGCAGGCACGCTTAACCCACACTGCATTACACACAACATACAGAACACAACATATCTTTAGGGCCCCTGTTTTCTGGGTGTAACTGATCTGAATAATGCAGTGGAGGTAGCTGATAGTTGCCAAAGTGTTTCACTCACAAGAATGAATCTTAAACTAAGAATGTGGCTCCTGCCAGAGCCTGACAAAGCTCAACTGTCAGAGAAACATTGGTGTTGCTGTGCCATGACTAGTTGGAAATCAACAATTAGAAGAGACGTAGGTTAATTGCCACCATTTGAATTTCTGGATTGGAGCACACTGATCAGGAGCATATGCTTGAGAAGATTATGCTTGAGAAGATTATGCTGTTGAGAAGATTATGCTGTTGTGGCAACCTTCTGGTCCCGCTAATCGTCCATGACTGCAACTCCAAAAGACTTTATGAGTACAGAATTAGGGAGGACAAGGATGGATATTTGTTTTTGGCAGTCTGCCACTTTCAGTGTGTCTCCATCTGGTTGTTCTCTACGCATTTAGTATTGTAAATCCCTTACTTTGCAGTGGGTGGTTATCAGAGGTCATCTTGTGTGGCATTTAAGCCAACAATTCAAAATCTTTTTTAATAGTAAGTTGGATTTTAGATTATAAGTTTGCAAATTTCACTTTTAGATAGTTGGCATTTTCTATGTATAATTTCTGGGGGCTTTCTACGAGTTTCCAGCTGCCTGGGCCTGTAAATAGTTCCCCCCATCACAGATGTGCTTTGGGCCGGACAGTGAACAATAGGTCCTGAGTGTGACTGTGTGAGAGTCTTCATGGCAGGATGCCTGGGGAAGAGCTGTACCCTGCCCTTATTACATTTCAAAAGCCCTTACCTGCAGAAAACACAAAGGAAACTGATTCGAGGCCTACCCTCACTTTTGTCACCATAGACAGTGTGGAGCCAGGACCAGGGCAAAGGCTAGCATCAGATACAACAGTAGGTCCTTCAGAACCACTCAACATAACACTCCTGGACCTGTGGAATATTTGGAAGAAAGACTGTCCTGCTTCTGGAAGAACTACCTTGCTGTCTGAAAAACTATGATTGGACCTGCTTGCTTTGCTTGTACCTGAGGGTTCAAGGCAGGCTACCCAGAGTGACTTCAAGGATCACTTGGCTGACCTCCTATGTGACCTACAAGGAGACAACAAACTTCCGGAGGCCTTTACTGCTTCACAGCCAACCAGACTCAACTGGACCTGATCTGATCCCAAAGGTGGTCTCTGTAGGAGTGACTCCCAACCTACCAGTGTTGTCCTCCATATCTAGGACCCTTGGCTAGAGCCAGCACATACTCCTCCCGGTGCAACTGAAGGTTTCACTGGAACCAACCCAGTTCGACACAGTCTGACACAAGACCTCACATTGCAGCACCTTGCATCTCCTGATCAGTGGCTGCACCAGAACCAACACAGCATGATCCAGCCCGATCCAGGACCTTGCAACACAGCAGCTTGCAGCTCCTTATCAGCAACTTCACAAGAACCAACACAGTGCAACGGAAATCCATAGAGTACCCTGCATCGCTGCACCTCACAGCTCCTGAGTGGTGGCTTAATGGGAACGAATCCAGTGCAGCACAGCACAATGCAGGACCTTCCATTTCAACACCAAGAATATATCTGTACCACTTCCAGTGGTGCACACTGTGTCATGTACCCGGCTCTGGCCTGAACTTGTGGCTATGGCCCTGTCCAGCACAAGCAGTCGGTGCTTTCTTCTTCTTGTAGCTGTTTTCACTTAAGGCTTTAAAATTCAAATCTCTGATACAACTAATTGGACTTTTGTTGTTCTGATATCATTTTATTTATTAACATCTCCATTCATTATCAGTACTTCATGACTAAATAATCAACAAAAGACAAAATAAAGGTTTAAGTATCTCTGAAGAAATCATCACCTATGATGTAGTCATAGACAGTACAAACAGTTATCCTGAGGACGATGCGCTCTTCAGAGTCAGTACTTGCAACCCCATCAATATTTTGTGTTTTTATTGAGGCAAGGCCTGTTCATGGACTATGTTTATGCCAGAAATATTAGGGAGGCTAAAGCGATTGTGAGATGTGTGAACAGGAAGTTATATGTGGGTTGCTAGTTGAAAACAGTTTTGGAAATCCTGCCAAAGTTTGTTGTTCACTTGCCTCTGGAGGAAACAACCAGCAGCTGAAGGGAAGCTGGGCCTTTATTGTCACTTACGCTCACTGTGTCACTATGTAACTGCTGCAGCTGCTAGATGTCTCGTAGGCACCTAGTGCTGATGAAGCAAAGAACGTGCACTCCCTACGTCCGTATTGCTTTACGAATAGGCGCATTGTTGGGAGACTAAGCAACACATTTGCCATACGCTTTTTGTTTTAAAAAAAGTTATTTTGATGATGTGCTTGAGCAGGGAAGGTATTTTTGTTTGTAGCAATTTCTTTGCTTTTCCATAAAAGGGACACACTGACAATGGTTAGCTCGTCAGAGAAATGGCAGGCGGAAACCAGCCACCACCGAAACAGCAAACCCTAATCTAGCATCCTGTGTTATGGCCACTTCGGCGAGTTCACTGCATGGGTTATGCACAATGTGGGAAGTCTCCAAAGAAGGACTAAGGACTGCTAACCAGGGGGGACCCAAGTAAAGTACACCAAAAACGTGTCTCTATGGCAGTCATGACCTTTTTGTCTAATAGACGTGTTAACGCGTCCCTTTATAATAATTTATTACACATTAGGACTCGTTTTTAGGCCAATGAATCTTTTGACCCAGTTGAAGACACCTTAGGACGAGATAGCTAATCAATATGTCAATCAATACATCAATAATGTCATCAATATTTATTACCACAATACATTTCACTTTAGTCAAATACATTAATCAACTCAATGACACCACCATGACCTTGCAGTCATGAATAACCACACCAGTTTTGTAGAATTTTACAAATTGTATTCCTTATTTATTACAATTCTAAAAGCAGATGCGTTAATCTCAAAACCAAGAAACCAAACAGCATAGTCACGATATGGCAATTTTGATAAGATTTCATTAAGGCAAGAATTGTAAACATCAGAACATAACACGGCGTGTACATAGATCAACTTTAGCAGAGTATCATCAATGCGTCACTTCAACATAGCACAGTTTCAGTCGTTTGTCTATTTGCGTAAATTTTAGTGAACCCCTGTCCTAACCACTGATTAGCATTCGCATGTTGTGCTTCATGCAAAACAATTTAGAACACCAATTTGGAAAACATCTAGCTACGGTCTCTGTCAAAAGTAAGCAGTTGGTACCTAGAAAGGAAAAGCAAGCAAACAAATCACAATATCATTGTCATAGTTACCCTCCAAGGTTTAGTTCAGTCTTCGTCTTCAGGACATCAGTCGATTCACCATCAGTCAGAACTCAGCTCTGGGAAAAAGGGGCACTTCCCTCATAAGGAGGCAAAGTGTAAATGGGCAAATCTTAAGGGAAAGGATGGTTCTAAGAAAATCAGCAAAGTCACCAAACAGAGTGACAAATTTTCTGGATAAAATCAATAGCATTGCCTAACCCACCTCTAATGGTTCTCTGTGTCATGGATTTTTATCCCTTTTTCGTAGTACATTCCCCTAAAATGTCATTGGTTTGCGGTTATACCCCACTATCTTTACCCAGTCAGAAAACAGATTATGGGCCTGATTCTAACTTTGGAGGACGGTGTTAAACCGTCCCAAAAGTGGCGGATATACCACCTACCGTATTACGAGTCCATAGGATATAATGGACTCGTAATACGGAAGGTGGTATATCCGCCACTTTTGGGACGGTTTAACACCGTCCTCCAAAGTTAGAATCAGGCCCTATGTCATTAATCTTTCACTCCATATTATTTTGCAGACATTTTATTGGTTCACGTAATTGACGTCTTCGGAGGTAGCACGTCCGGTATGATTTCATACTGTAATTCTTTGCACATCTTTTGGTCTGAAGCTCCATTGTCTTTACCGGTTTAAACAACCTTGTACATTACATTGATCTACACTGTTGCCTTTTAGTCTAATATTTTCTACAAGCAATGTGAATTTTCATGAGAACGGGTCCACTATGGTTACATTCAGCTTCTAGTTTGGAGAAAAACAAGAGGTCATGTCCTTTTGCGATTCAGCACACTGCACGTTTAGAAAAACACATTTAATATGGGAGCCGGGCAGCTAGGCTTCGGTTCATGCTAACTTAAGGCCTACAAAATTCATTTAGCGTAACTGTAATAACATAATCATTAATAATTAGTACAAAACCACATTTTAATATCATATTTGATCAACATTAGTCATATCTATTAGTTCTCGTATATATTGACGGCCACTCCCCGTGGTCACATTTCATGTGCACGTTTAAGCAAAATGTGTTAATGCAATTTCTATGTGGCATTATCACACATTAGTTCATAAACATTTCATGTTAATATAGATCATATAAGCTACGCTCTCTCAGTCCCTCCTCTGATGACGCTCGTCATCACACAAACCTTTCCCTTTCAACCTTTCACTTTTAATTTTTCACCTTGCGCATAATGCGCATTTCAACATCTTGTCCTTTGTGTGACCTCTCCCAAATTTCATTAAACATTTTCTCCCTTTCATGTCCTTCATTCCTCTTGCTACGATTGGTCCAATTTCTTTTAATTCTTTCATTAATTTTGCATGCTCCCCATAAACCTAATAAACAGAGCAGAACAATTAATAGACCCCCTAATATTTTTGAAAGAACCCCGTTCCAAATATTACTAAACCAGCTCCCTACTCTGGCAATTCCTTTTCCAACTTTCTCCCACACTCCTGGTTCTTTCAAATCCTTCAAATCTGCACTATCTCTAGTTAGGTTAGTAAGCATACCGCTAATCTTTTTACTATTATCCGGTATAAATGAGCAACAATGACGCTCGTTGAGCATCTTGCAGACTCTGCAGCTCTTTGCTTAAAGAATGTCTAAAGCAAGCCGATCTTGAAGAGTCATAGCTCTTTCCGCAGCAAGTTCAGTATCCATCAGGAGTATAGCCCCTGTAAAATTTGTCAACATGTTATCCGCAATAGTAGACAACTTTCGAATCTTTATGGAGTTTAAGATAACCCCCACTGAAGGAATTATGGCTCCAAATATGTCACCAACGACAGCAGCTGCTGTCTCTCTCTTTTGTCTTGCATGTTGTAATTCAGACATTTTAGGTATTTGTTTAAGGTTATCAATCTGGTAAATCTTTGTCCCATACCATCCCTTAGGGAGACGGTAATAAGCATTAAGTCCACATATATAATAGATCCCAGGGATCGCTGGATCCTGTCCATTTAACATGAATGTCCACTTACTCTGAAACAAAAACACATGCCTGCATTCACTCGTTACCACAAATAAAGTGTCATGATCAGAATTTGGCCTATATATACAAAGTCGACCTACATGTAGTGCATCTATAGCTAATTTGCCTTGCGTCTTTATTGCAGTGTAAGCATAATCATTTGCATATGTGCGTTTCTCTAGCCCTTTTTCTAATCTTTCCTTCAGTGCTTTGCGTCTATCATCAGTGTGATCTAAAAAGCTTTTCTCCACAAGTGTTAATAGGTCAGATTGTTGCGGTGTGCATAAGCTGTCCCAAATGTCAGTGTCGGTTCAAAGAAACTTCTAACTAATTTTATACTATGCTCCTTAGCTAACTTATTCAGAGCCTCAGTCACAGGCACAAAGGAAAACACTACATCTAAATTAGAATAGAAATATTGCACATGTTCCTGGTCATAGAATCTTGTTAGTAGCATGCTACAGCTTATCCCGTAAGTAAAAGGAAGACTATGATATGTGACCCCCTCCTGCACAGACGAAGGAATCTTTGTACACACATAACAGTTTCTCGCATCCATCGTATCAACATACTCATTCAGCAAGCGATAGAAAACATTAGTGAAGAGTTCCCCCTCTGAATTAGTTCCCTCATGCAAGTGTTGTGTATCTTGCTCAAACCTTTCCCACAGTGTTAGTGTTGTAGTTTCAGGTTTTGAAGCATTGTTAGTCGCTTTCTTATCCAACCACAACATTGTTCGTGTCTTTCTTATCCAATCACGGCATTCCCACAATCACACCCACAATTATTATTGCACACACAATACCCAATATAACACTTAACCAACCACACACTTTACCCCTTTTGCTACTACTTCTATTGTAAGCCATGGTCTGTAAAGAATCAGATAGCAGAATAACTCGAAGCAGACAATCAACTTAAAGACAATTTTAAAAGCTCTTTTTTTTCTCAAAGTCTCTCTTTCTCTCTGCGTATATTTACAGCGTTTCACTCGCCCCAGGACCCTTTTGTCAAATCAGGTTAGCAGCTTGTCACATTTGTTTTTTTGTTGTTTTTTTTCAAAGTCAATTCAGGTAATCAGCGTCACACCCGGTAATTTATTAGTCTCTTCAGCTTTCAGCTTTCAATTTTCAATTTTAACAAAATTTTTTCAAAGTGAGTTCAGGTACCGTAGTATTGGCCTGGTACTTCTCGATCAAAACAGAACGCTAAGAATTCTTGTTGCCATTCAGATATCGTTGCATACGCCCATTCAGGACCTGCGTACCTTATGTTTGCAACTCTTTTTCTTTTCAATCTGCGTTCACTTTGCAATTCTCCTTCACTCAGATCCTCCCTTCTGGTTGTGTCGATTTCTTCCTCTATTGTCTCACCTGGGACAATCTTTTCCCTTGCAGCTTGTTTCTTTGGGCAGTTATCAACTTTATGTGTTTTCTTCCTACTTGGCCTTTCAGCACTCTGAGCAGCACCCTCCTCTTGTGCTATGGTGTTTTCTCTTGATGGACCTGCAACTGGCTCAGGAGACGCCGGTGTGCTTTGACTTTCCTCTATTATTTCCCCTTCTTCCTCAGGATCTGTAACGGGCTCAAGCTCTAACCCATATCCGTCTACTTCTGAGAGAACCTCTCCTTGACTTGGTCCTCCTGCTGCCTCTACTGAGATAGGCTCACCGTCACCTCTCTCGAACTCGTTTACTGCTTGAGGGACTAAGCCGTCGTCAGTGGGCTCTCCTGCAGTCTCAGCTTCCCTTTGAATACTCTCGATCCCTGAGACTTCCCCTTCTGGAGCTGTTGTTTCGGGTACTTCAAGTTCCTCATCAGTCGGAGATGTCACCTTCTTCGTGTGACTGGCATATATCCAGTTTGGAACACCTGCACATTTCACAGCATTGGTTGTTGTCACTATTACTTGATATAGCCCCTTCCAGCGCGGATCCAAACACGACTACCTCATGTGCTTCTTGACAACCACCCAGTCACCGGTTTGCAAGTTGTGACCTGAATCACTGATCAGTGGCAATATGTTGGCCTCCACCTGGTGGGAAAAAGAGCGGACAATATCAGCCAAACCTTTGCAGTAGTCCAACACCATATCATCCGTGATATTCACAAGAGCATTTGCAGGTACTGCGGGCAACCTCATAGCTCTGCCCATGAGGATCTCATGGGGAGATAGTCCTGTCTTCTTATCGGGTGTGATTCTCATTGACATTAGTACTAAAGGCAATGCATCTGGCCATTTCATATTGGTAGCTGCACACATTTTTGCCATTCTCCACTTCAAGGTACCATTCATCTGTTCCACTAGTCCTGATGCTTCGGGCGGTAGCTGCAATGCAGTTTCTGTTCAATGTCTAATGCAGCACACAAGAGCTTTATCACCTCATTGTTGAAATGTCTGCCCCTATCTGATTCTAAAGAGACTGGAAACCCGAACCTGGGTATTAGCTGTCTAAGCAACAGCTTTGCAACTGTGAGACTGTCATTTCTACGTGTAGGATAGACTTCAATCCAATGACTGAAAATGCACACAATCACCAACACATACCTCAAGCCTCCACATACAGGCATCTCAATTAAATCCATCTGCATCTTGCTAAATGGACCTCCAGCTCTCCCAATGTGGCTCAAAGTGACCACAGTTCCTTTCCCTGCATTCATCTGTTGACAGATGATGCACCTGTTACAGGTAACCTCTGCGGCTTGACTGAATTTTGGATTGAACCAGTCAATTTTTTAAAATCTGATCATTGCGTCTCTCCCAAGGTGTGCCTGACCAAGGTAAAGTCTTGCAAATTGTGACAAAAGACTGTTGGGCAAAACCAGTTTCCCCTCCTCTGAGACCCACAAGTCGTCAGCTCTTTGTACACATTGCATTCTCTGCCAAGAGCGTTTTTCCTCCCTGCAAGCACGACCTTGAAGTGATTTTAACTCATCTAATGTGTCGACAACTCTTAATGCAAAGTTCAAACTTGTCTCATTTTTAGTTTTGGGGTAACAATTCCCACTGATCCTTGAACGATATACAGTTCAATGCGCAAAACCTTGCGACTTGATCTGCATAGCCGTTTCCCATGGACACAAAATCTTGCGACTTAACATGAGCATTGCATTTCACCACGGCAATTTCAAGAGGTAACTGAATCGCATGCAACAAATTTTTAATCTGTTTGCCATTTTTCACTGGAGAACCAGAAGAGGTCATAAAACCTCTCTGTGACCATAATTGACCAAAATCAAGTACAATGCCAAATCCAAATCTGCTGTCAGTATAGATAGTGACTTTCAGATTTTCAGCAGCGTGGCATGCCTTAGTAAGGGCAATTAATTCTTCCACTTGTGCGGAATACACTCTCTCGAGCCAGGAAGCTTCTATAATACCAGCTATTGTACACACAGCATAACCGGCTCTCAGTATTTCAACTGAGTCTCTCAAACATGATCCATCAACGAACATAATGCAGTCATTTTCTTTTGACTGCGTATCTTTAATGTTAGGTCTGGGTTTGGTACATAGTTCTGTTACCTCAAGACAGTCATGCTCCACTTCCTCTTCATTATTAATCCCAGTATTTTCAACAGGAAGTAGAGTTGCCAGGTTCAATACAGTATATCTCTTTAATGAGACATTAGGTGACCCCAAAATAATTGTCTCGTATCGGGTAAGTCGGGCATTTGTCATGTGCTGAGTCTTAGTTCGAGTCAACAGAATTTCAAATGAATGTGGAACCATTACTGTTAAGGGATGTCCCATCACTATGCCTTCACACTGTGTGAGGCTTTGACCAACTGCTGAAACTGTATGCAAACAACCCGGTAAGGCTGCTGCGACTGGGTCCAAGGTAGCTGAAAAATATGCTACTGGGTGGTTTGCACCTCCATGGACCTGTGTTAAGACAGACAAAGAACAAGCATCACGTTCATGACAAAACAGTAGAAAAGGCTTTGTAAAATCAGGCATATCCAAAGCTGGTGCCCTGCACATGCACTCTCTCAATTCCATGAATGACTCAAGCTCTTCCTCAGACAAGACTATGGTATACGGTTCATCCTTAGTTTCCTTGCCTGTCAGCTTTATCATTGGTTTAGAGATAATCGAAAAGTTAGGAATCCATTAGCAGCAGTAGCCCACCATTCCCAAAAACATCCTGCCATCTCTTTTTGTTGTCGGGGGGTTCATCTGCAGTATAGCTGTCACCCTTTCTTTTGATATTCTCCTGGACCCTTTCTCAATCAAATGTCCTAAGTATTTTACCTCTTTTTGACAGTACTGCAACTTCTTTGGGAACACTTTGGTGGTCATTCCGACCCTGGCGGTAAATACCACCAGGGCCGGGGACCGCGGGAGCACCGCCAACAGGCTGGCGGTGCTCCCTTGGGCATTCTGACCGCGGCGGTTCGGCCGCGGTCAGAAGAGGAAAACCGGCGGTCTCCCGCCGGTTTTCCGCTGGTTTTCCGCTGCCCTGGGAATCCCCCATGGCGGCGCAGCTTGCTGCGCCGCCATGGGGGATTCCGACCCCCTCACTGCCATCCTGTTCCTGGCGATTCCGCCCGCCAGGAACAGGATGGCGGTGAGGGGTGTCGTGGCCAATGGCATGGGCACTGCAGGGGCCCCCGTAAGAGGGCCCCACTTTGTATTTCAGTGTCTGCATAGCAGACACTGAAATACGCGACGGGTGCCACTGCACCCGTCGCACACCCTCCACTCAGCCGGCTCCATTCGGAGCCGGCATCCTCATGGAGGGCTGTTTCCCATTGGGCTGGCGGGCGGCCTTTTGGCGGTCGCCCGCCAGCCCAGTGGGAAACCCAGAATGACCGCCGCGGTCTTTTGACCGCGGTACGGTCTTCTGGCGGTTCCCTCCAGGCGGGCGGAACCCGCCGCCCGCCGGGGTCAGAATGACCCCCTTTATGTCAGTTCTTTCCCAAATGGTTTAGTAAGGCAATTGTGTTATACCTGCAGTCGTCTTTTCTTCTGGACGCAATCAGCAAGTCGTCAATATATTGTACTAGAGTCGAACTGAAAGGCAGTTCTAATGACTCCAAGTCATTTTTCAATATCTGATTGAAGATAGATGGTGACTCAGAAAACCCTTGAGGAATTATGCACCAACTGTACACCTTATCCAAGAATTTGAAACTGAATAAAAATTGGTTGTCCTCATGAAGAGGCACCGAAAAGAATGCTTGTGACAGGTCAACAACGGTGAACCACTCTGCATCACACGGAACCTGAAACATAATCACTGCTGGGTTTGGTACTATGGGGCAACATTTTACCATAATCTTGTTTATTTTTCTCAAATCCTGCACTATTCGAACCTTTCCAAAAGGCTTTTTAAGACCCATTATTGGTGAATTACATGGGCTGCTCAATACCTCCTTCAGAACTCCTTGCTTTACAAAGTCCGCAATTATCTGCAACACCTGTATAAGGACATCTTGTGCCATGTGATACTGCGGCACCTGAGGAAACACTGCATTCGACTTAACCTGTACTTTAACCAGTTCTACTCCTTTTATTAGTCCCACTTCCTTTCCTGTTAAGTCCCACACTTTCTCTGTCACTGTTCCCTGTAACTCAGCTGGTAAGTCAGTTACTGTAAGCATCGGGAATAAGGTTATCAACGGATAATCCTCATTTGCGGTATTCGTCTCTATCTCTGAGAATTGACCATCATCCCCTTCATCATCACTGTTTGTCTGCACCTCAAATTCATCATTAGAACAGGTAATTGAACACTTTGTTTTGCACAGTAAGGGGGTCATTCTGACCCTGGCGGTCACCGACCGCCAAGGCCAACGACCACGGAAGCACCGCCAACAGGCTGGCAGTGCTGCCTGGGCCATTCTGACCGCGGCGGTAAAGCTGCGGTCAGAAAAGGGGAACCGGCGGTTTCCCGACGGTTTACCCCTGGCCCAGGGAATCCTCCATGGCGGCGCTGCTTGCAGCACCGCCATGGGGATTCCGACCCCCTTCCCGACATCCTGTTCCTGGCGGTTTTTACTGCCAGGAACAGGATGGCGGGAAGGGGTGTCGTGGGGCCCCTGGGGGCCCCACAAAGATTTTCAGTGTCTGCTTTGCAGACACTGAAAATCGCGACGGGTGCCACTGCACCCGTCGCACCCCTGCAAATCCGCCGGCTCCATTCGGAGCCGGCTTCCTCTTTGCAGGGGCTTTCCCGCTGGGCCGGCGGGCGATCTTTTGGAGATCGCCCGCCGGCCCAGCGGGAAAGTCAGAATGACCGCCGCGGTCATTTGACCGCGGTGCGGTCTTTTGGCGGCGCCCGCCGGGGTCGGAATGACCCCCTAAGTCTCTTCCCAGTAGGGACACAGGACTTGAATCGCAGACTACAAACTTATGCAGTCCCTGAAAGTTTCCAATCTCAACCTGAACTGGATCAGTAATCGGATTTGTCAAGTACTGGTTTGCTACTCCTACCACTCTTATGGTACGTCCTGATAGTGGCAATTTCGGAACCTCTGCACTTCTGACTGTAGAGCGTGTAGCTCCTGTGTCGACCAAGAATGAAACCTTGTGACCCATTACCTTTCCCTCGACATAGGGTCCTCTCTGATCTACTTCTAGGGACGCTGCAAGCCTGCACTCCTCACTGTCTGAACTATCCTCCGACCATTCATCATTCATTCCATCTTCACCACTTAATGGGAACTACTGTACTGTATTATTTTGACTCATCACTTGACCTGTGGCCTGCTGAGGAAGCATCACCTGTTGCTGTCCCATTGGAGCTAATGGCAACTGCATTTGCTGTCTAGGTACCATAGGAACCTGCTGTTGTACCTGCTGCATTTGTGCTGGTTGAACACGCGGCATTTGCATTTGCTGCATGGGCTGTAACCCCTGCATCTGTGCCATGTTACTTTGGAAGTTCTGATTTTGACTTCTCATTTTTGGGCCTCTCATATTTTGAAATGTACCAACACCAGTGCTTTGTTGAACGACACCATCATGCACCGAATTCGGGCATTCCCACTTCCAATGCCCCACGCCCCCGCATGCGTGACATGGTGACATCTTTTTCATCCCTTGTACGTCATTTTGAACCACAACAGTATTCAAGTCTGGACCACGATTTACAAAACCTCGACCTCGGCCTCTCGGCTGCGCCTGAAACACGTTATTCCCTTGCGGTTGCTGTTGTACCATCTGCTGGATTCCATTCCCTTGCATACCTGCCTGTGCTGCCCTTATCTGCATCACCATCACTTTCTCCTTCAATTTTCTCTGCTTCAGCTCAATCTCGTCCCCACAGTATTTTGCATACTGCAACACCTCATCAATCGGCTTTGCTTGCCAACAAATCAAATGATTCTTAATCATCTGGCTAACCTCTGGTCTCAGCCCTTCAACAAATCTGAACACAAGATGGTTCATGTCTTTTGGCTCAATAGTCTCAGTGCCACTGTAATGTTTGAATGCTTGCAACAACCTCTCATAGTAAGCATGGATCGATTCTTTAACCTCTTGTGAGGTCCGGTCGATTTTCTGCCAATCAGTCACTTTCGGCGACACCTTTTGCTTCAAAAACTCAATCACTTTATGATAATACTTCATCACCTCCTCAGATGGTGCTCCAGTCACCTTATCCCTTGCCGGCTCCTGTGTCGGCCAGTCCACACCTCTCTTGCACTCAAGCCATAAGTCAGGTGGAACGATGATCTCAAACAGGGTATTCAAGTACTCCCAGAGACACTTTGCAAGTTTCACAAACCTGTCTGTCTGCTGATACCACTCTCTCAGCTTCTTCCTCAACCTGGGATAATCATTTGTGAAAGACAGAATGTCTCCCCTGGACCCTGGTACATGGACTAGAACCCCTCCATCTGTTTCTCTCATTGGCAACATCTTTACTGTCTCAGTGTCCGGTGAAGCTTTAGTCGGACTTGATCACGGACTGTCACCTTTCTCCTTATCTCTTTTCTTTGCCCATCTTCCTTCCCACTTTTCTAAGGCTCCCCAAATCTGCGTACTCTGCAATATTTCTTTAAGATGCGCTTTTATTCCGGCTGACCTCATGTGATCAAAATCCTTAGTGTCAAAGTCTAATCTGTAACTCCTTTTCAAATGTTTAGTTTTCTCAATATCAATATTGTATTTGTCTGCCAGGTTCGCCAACCTCTGATGCACTTTGCCCACTTCTTTAGTAATCTTGGAGCACAGATACCTTAACTCTGCTTCTGTGTACGATTCTAATCTGTTTACCCCTATTGACCCTTCCACCAGTTCAGCAGCTTCCACACCCAATCTCACAAAGTTCAGCTACTCATCTTTCTCTGACCTTTCTGGCTTCTCCGCAGTTACTGCAGTCTTTCTGAAGCATAAGTCTTTTCTAACCACTCGTTTAACTGTTGCACCAAAAAACCTTGCCGTGAAATATTCCCTGCATGCATCATTGGCGACTGTGAAGCATTCGTACTTATTGTCTGTGGGGTTAGCACACCTAGCCCTGCCTGTCTCATTGCCTCCAAAGGTGTTTCAACCGGGCTAAGGTCTAGCAAGGACCGTGGTCCTTCAACTGATTGCTCTCCTGGGGCCATTAACTGGGGAATTCCTATGGACCCTCCTCTTGCATCTTGGGTCATTACTCCCTGATCACACACACACCAGGCTTACCTTGCGCATACAATGGCACCGGTGGACCAACAGTAATCGGTAGTGATATGACACCTGGTGTCTGACCAGGTCCCAAACCCCGCAGAGCAGTAACTCCTAAGGCTTGACTCACTGAGGCTGGGGCAGGTACTAACGGAGGTCTCTGCTGCTGGACTATACCCTGGTATCAGCTGTTGCTGCGGCTGAGGCAGCGATTGTGGAGTTGGCTCAATCTGTACTAACCTCGATTATGTATATATCGGGTCAGGCGACACTATCAGATTAGTAGTAGTCTCTAGTACTGGGACGTCTGGATAGATTCTCTGTATCTGCGGTGGAGTTTGCAACTGTATCTGCATGTCTGGCGCAGTGGGTACACTGACACCATTCTGTATCAAACCCGTATCACTAGTCTGTACTGTATCAGTAACTCCCTTCTCCTGCGTCTGGTTCCCAGGACCCGCACTAGAGCTCGGAGCATTGTCATCTACCACATAAGGTGGCGGGCGATCATGTAACAACTGATTGAGAAACTCTTCGTCATCTGAAACGTCTTCCTCTATCCAAGACCTCTTAGTTTCCTTTGGTTTACTAGAGTCTTTATCTGTCTTACAAGTGGCTTTCTTTCCATGTGTTTCGTCTCGCTGTGTTATTGCTGGGAACAATTTAAGTCCGTCGACTATCCCCCGTCTCCACATTTTGCTCTCATTGTCCCATCTAGCCTCAGCTAAGGGCTTTTCTGCCCTTCTCATTCTCCTCTCGAATATCTGCTGTCTTTGTCGTATGGCCATTAAATCCCAGACTGCTAATGCCTCATACTCAGCTGGCCTCGGAGGTGGCTTTTGTACACTTAACATCCACCTCAAATTCTCTAGAATTCTTGTATTGAACGTTCCGTGCTCCGGAAACACCCAACATCCCTCCTTTTCTGTCAATTTGCGCCACTGTTTCATCCACAGGCAAGGCGTGACACCCTTTTCCTCCATGACTATATAAGCTGGAGTACCCTCAGACGGTGTAGGCTCCCCTTCACTCGCTATAATGTATGCGTCTCCTTTCAGAGCGCTTCTAAAAGCTTTGCTAAAATTTATCTTTACGTCTTTTTTCTTGTCTGTATTTAATCAGGAAGTGACTTTAATTCCCAAGACACTCTTCACCCACCTTTCTTAACCTATTGCCTCTCACGGACGGCTGCCAATCCATGCGCGACCCCTCTCGGCAACTGACCTATCCCAGCGCGGCACCACTGACTTCACACTGCAGCTGACAAAGTCTTGCGGCTTGTCCGCCCCTCACTGGATTCACACCAAATTAAGGCAACATATTGCGAGCACCTTTAACAAAAACAACAACTCAAATTTGCCGGTTTACAACAGGAAGGGTACACATTTGCTTCAGAACTTTACAGAGATTTCACTTGAAGCCTTGGCCTCTACTCTCTCCTTCTCAATTCCCACAGCCGCAAGCAGAATTCGACCCGCAAATCCTACTCTCGACTTGTCAATGGTTTGCTCTAGTGCACTTTCGAACTTGCCAAATCTCCATCGAACGTTTCATTCACACAATTGACTCAAACTCGACTTGTCAACCACACCTGATTGACCTATTAAACCGCACAAATTACAACATAAACCCAAGTGTCTCCTACACTTGTCAATATACTCCGGAGTCTTAGACCGCGACGGGTCTGTACAATGACAACCAACCACGTGGATCATTTTTTAGCACAAAGCGCAACACTCACATGAAGTACGCCGACTTCCCTACTCTTATACTGTGGAGTACGCCCACTCCTGCTAAAACAATATTACCTGGCCTAAATACACACAAACTTCACAAATCACCTGCAAAATGCATAAGCTGAGCAAGCGCAAATCCTACACCACACATGCTAAAACGCCGAGAACATTCCCAACTCACTTAGGCAGGCTCCGAGATCCCGGGAAAGTCATGGAGAATTTAGAAACACATCATATCTCCAGTTTGCATTATCTCAGAAAAACAATCTAAACAATAATTCTCCGCCCTAGGGCCCCAAAGGGCCAAATCGTCGCTCTGCTACCAGAACTGTTAACGCGTCCCTTTATGATAATTTATTACACATTAGGACTTGTTTTTAGGCCAATGAATCTTTTGACCCAGTTGAGAGACACCTTAGGACGAGATAGCTAATCAATATGTCAATCAATACATCAATAATGTCATCAATATTTATTACCACAATACATTTCACTTTAGTCAAAGACATTAATCAACTCAATGACACCACCATGACCTTGCAGTCATGAATAACCACACCAGTTTAGTAGAATTTTACACATTTTATTACCTATTTATTACAATTCTAAGAGCAGATGCGTTAATCTCAAAACCAAGAAACAAAACAGCATAGTCACGATATGGCAATTTTGAAAAGATTTCATTAAGGCAAGAATCGTAAACATCAGAACATAACACGGCGTGTACATAGATCGACTTTAGCAGAGTATCATCAATGCTTCAGTTCAACAAAGCACAGTTTCAGTCGTTTGTCTATTCGCGTAAATTTGAGTGAACCCCTGTCCTAACTACTGATTAGCATTAGCATGTTGGGCTTCATGCAAAACAATTTAGAACACCAATTTGGAAAACATCTAGCTACGGTCTCTGTCAAAGGTAAGCAGTTGGTACCTAGAAAGGAAAAGCAAACAGACAAATCACAATATCATTGTCATAGTTACCCTCCAAGGTTTAAGTCAGCACTCAGGTTCAGTCTTCGTCTTCAGGACATCAGTAGATTCACCATCAGTCATAACTCAGCTCTGGGAAAAAGGGGCACTTCCCTCATAAGGAGGCAAAGTGTAAATGGGCAAATCTTAAGGAAAAGGATGGTTCTAAGAAAATCAGCAAAGTCATCGTACAGAGTGACAAATTTTCTGGATAAAATCAATAGCATTCCCTAACACACCTCTAATGGTTCTCTGTGTCATGGATTTTTATCCCTTTTTCGTAGTACATTCCCCTAAAATTTCATTGGTTTGCGGTTATACCCCACTATCTTTACCCAGTCAGAAAACAGATTATGGGCCTCATTACGACCCTGGCGGGCGGCGGAGGCCGCCCGCCAGGATGCCGCCCTCCATAATACCGCTCCGCGGTCAGAAGACCGCGGAGGGTATTATGAGTTTTTCCCTGGGCTGGCGGGCGGTCTCCAAAAGACCGCCCGCCAGCCCAGGGAAAAACTCCCTTCCCACGAGGATGCCGGCTCGTAATCGAGCCGGCGGAGTGGGAAGGTGCGACGGGTGCTACTGCAGACAGTGAAATACTTTTAGGGGCCCTCTTACGGGGGCCCCTGCAGTGCCCATGCCATTGGCATGGGCACTGCAGGGGCCCCCAGGGGCCCCACGACAATCCCTACCGCCATCCTGTTCCTGGCGGGCGAGCCGCCAGGAACAGGATGGCGGTAGGGATTGTCAGAATCCCCTTGGAGGATTCTAAGGGGCAGTGGAAAACCGGCGGGAGACCGCCAGTTTTCCCTTTCTGACCGCGGCCAAAGCGCCGCGGTCAGAATGCCCCGCGGGGCACCGCCAGGCTGTCGGCGGTGCTCCCGCCTACAGCGGCCCTGGCGGTGTTACACCGCCAGGGTCGTAATGAGGGCCTATGTCATTAATCTTTCACCCCATATTATTTTACAGACATTTTATTGGTCCACGTAATTGGTGTCTTCGAAGGTAGCACGTCCGGTATGATTTCATCCTTCTGTAATTCTTTGCACATCTTTTGGTCAGTAGCTCCATTGTCTTTACCGGTTTAAACGACCTTGTACATTACATTAATCTACACTGTTGCCTTTTAGTCTAATATTTTCTACAAGCAATGTGAATTTTCATGAGAACGGGTCCACTATGGTTACATTCAGCTTCTAGTTTGGAGAAAAACAAGAGGTCATGTCCTTTTGCGAGTCAGCACAATGCACGTTTAGAAAAACACATTTAATATGGGAGCCGGGCAGCTAGGCTTCGGCTCATGCTGACTTAAGGCCTACAAGATTCATTTAGCATAACTGTAATAACATAATCATTAATAATTAGTACAAAACCACACTTTAATATCATATTTTATCAACATTAGTCATATCTATTAGTTCTTGTATACATTGGCGGCCACTCCCTGTGGTCACATTTCATGCGCACGTTTAAGCGAAATGTATTACTGCAATTTCTATGCGGCATTATCACATATTAGTTCATAAACATTTCATGTTAATATAGATTATATAAGCTACGCTCTCTCAGTCCCTCCACTGATGACGCTCGTCATCACACAAACCAGTGACCATGAAAGATGCCCATTCACCCTGAATTATGTGAAACTATTTTTTTTAACTTGAGGATAGAGTTCTTGTTTGATAGATGTCAAAGTATTGGGGATAAGTTCAATAAAAAATGGGAACGTTGAGAAGAAATAGGGACATGAGGGAGGGCAGAAAACACAGGGAAGGGGTGGGGATCAGTTTACAAAAAAAAGCTACGACGGGGCCAGCACTGACTGTGTCACAACTCAGAGATACTAATTGCAAGTGAATTCCAGTGTGAGCAGCAGATAGCCAGCGGAAGGTCACTAATTTAAATGTAATTAATCTGTGCTTCGTCCCTGTACCGGGGCAAGCACCACACTGGTGTATGTCAAGCACTGCCCAATGATAAAGCAGCAAATAAGAACAAAAATAATGGCGATCAATGTTAAACTATGGACAGGTTCCAAGCTCCTTACTGACTGCAAGAGTCTTGCATGTGAGAGCGCATGTGCTAGCGCATGCTCTCACAGGCTCGACCTAAAAAAGGAGTGCTAGCCTTTGTCAAAAAAAAGTTTTTCAGTTCTTTCTTGAAACTTGAGACAGAGGAGGCTTTACGCAAGTTTACCAGGAGTGTATTGCGCAGCCTGGCTATCAAGACTGTGAAGGATCTTCCTCCCTGATATTTTATGTAATCAGATTTGTAGCGCGCATAGCTGCTGCCCTAAAAGAAGGGCTTCCCGGCGCCGGCCCATGAACACACACTAACGGGAAAACAGCCATGTCTTGAGGGACTTCATAAAGAAAAGATGAATCTGGGTGTTTCTTATAGGCACAAGAAGAGCATTCCAGAGCGAAGGAGCCAAAGCACAAAACATCCAACGCCCCCTCTGCCCTGGCTCTCCTCACTAGGGGGACTAAAGCAAGCCTGAGGTTGTCAGAACGAAGGGAGCAAGTGGGGCAAAAGAATGAAATAAGATGGCTCAGGATGGGTGCTGCCTGAGAGTAGAGGATCTTATGAGGAATGCAGAGTGTTTTAAAATTGATTTTCTTCTCCATTGAGAGCCTGTGCAGGAGATCAGAAGCAGAGCATACTTTAGGAAGAGAAACGAGCCGCCTAGCAGACGCATTTTGGGCACATTGCAATTTCTTGATATCAGATCTTTTAGTGCCCAAGTTAGGAATATTACAATAATCCAGACAGGACAGTTTGACCGCGTGTATGATGCTTTGATGGGTGCGAAGGGTGCGACATTTTTTTAAAAAAACAGGATGGGTGAGTCATCTCAAAAGACCAAAACACATTCCAGGCACTGCTTTGGCTTGAATCTCGAAAGCCAGGGTGTTACCCATCCATACATCAAGGTTTTTGATACAGGACTTGGGTTCGGGCGGAGGCCCAAGAGAAGATGGCGACCATTGGCCATCCTAGGCAAGGGAGTATTTGTCAAGGAGAAGAATCTCAGTCTTATTAGCATTAAGACGAAGACAGTTGTTCATCAGCCAGTCGGCCACCCAAAGTATACCTTTATGGATTTTGGTCTTGTTCTGTGAAGGATTGTCTGATAAAGAAACTGCAAACTATGTATTATCTGCATACGATAACAGCATACTCCTGACAGATTGCACCACCTGAGGTAAAGGCTGAATATGTACATTAAACAGTGTAGGACTTAATGATGAACCCTGAGGGACACTGTATTGGAGTGCATGTGATTGAGCTATTTGGATGACAAATAACCAGAAAAGAACACTCAAAGAAAAAAAGAGGCAAACCAAGAGTGCGCAGTGCCTCTTATGGAAATGTTCTGTAGCCGAGTGAGTAAGAAACAATAGGACACTATATTAAACGTGACACTAAGGTCGAGTAGAATCAAGGCTGCTGCTCTGCCTTCATCCAAGGCACTACAAAGATGTTCAGAGACTACCAGTAGTGTGGATGCCATGCTCTGTATCAGTTGAAAGAAGTTTTGTGAAGGTTCTAGGATACAAATCTCCTCTAACAAGTTGGTTAAGATTCTATTAACATACCATTCTGTAACTTTTGCCATAAAAGGCAGAAGAGAAACAGGGCAAATGTTTTCAGGCTTGAAAGCATCCAAATAGGGTTTCTTAAGTAATGGAATCACTTTGGCATGCTTCTAAGGACCAGGTACAGAGGCAGTCGACAAAGAGAGATTAGCCAATTGTAGACTTGGAAGGAAAAGCTGTTCCTTCAGTTTCATAAAAAGGTCTGGTTTAGGAGGAGCTGCAGAAGATCCAGATTTCACTTGGCTGCAAAGAGTGCAAAAGATAGGCAGGCCTAGAGGAGGAAACGAGCTTAGCAGGGCTGTTGTAGCCATGTTCACAAACCTAGTTGTGGGCATCAAGACCATGCCTCCTGCAAGTGTCCTGGTCTCAACCCTAGACGCAGAGCAAGCTGGGAGAAAGTGTGAAAAGATGTTCTCAATCTTATTTGAAAAGAAATTTGCTAATTTATCGCAATGCACACTGGAGGTAATGGCCTGGTCAGCTGGAAGCTTGTCTTGCCTTAGCAAATTTAGGGACTTGCAGCAATAGGACATGATTTGATCTGCGTAATCCTCATTGCCTATACAGACAAAGGGGGTCATTCCGACCCTGGCGGTCCATGACCGCCAGGGCCGGGGACCACGGAAGCACTGCCAACAGGCTGGCGGTGCTTCCAGGGCCATTCTGACCGCAGCGGTAAAGCCGCGGTAAAGCCGCGGTCAGAAAAGGGGAACCGGCGAATGACCGCCAAAGTCTTTTTACAGATGGACAAGAGCCTGATCAGAAAAAGCCCTGAATGCGACTGTTAGAGCATTAAACTTGGCCCAATGTATTACTGGTAGCAAAAGCAGTTGCTTCGAATGGGGTGATATAGACTGCATATATAGGACTCTTCTGATCAGTCTTGGTGCTGCAGGAAGGCCCAAATACAGACTGTTAGCATGGTCCAGATGAGAGGTTACCAGGGTGTGAACCACCGTCTTTCAAGTCTCCTATGAAATCAAATGCAACATCTTTCTCAGGGATCTATCTTTAGCAAAAAAACTGATGACACCTGCTTGATTTGAGTAGAAAAAGAAAGACTCAAATCAAATGCTGTTCCCAGATTTCTTGCGTAGGCAGTGAGGCTGGGCAGGGGATTAAGTTCCCCTGGCCACCAAAGGCTAGGATGAGGAGGAGAACATGTACCAAAGAAAATAACTTACGTTTTATCCGAGTTTAATTTAAGGAAATTTCTGTCTGAACAACCTGAAACTACATTAAAGCAGTGGTTTCCAACCTTTTGACATCTGTGGACCCCCACTTTATCATTACTGGAACCCCCACTGAATCATTATTGGCATCCGGGGACCCAAAAACGAAGTCATTACTGAAAGCTGGGGACCTAATCTGTTAATATTATTTCATTTTCTAAACAGTCACAGACCCCCCGAGGAGGCTTCACGGACCCCCAAAGGGTCCCTGGACCACAGGTTGGGAACCACTGCCTTAAAGCATTCCTTGAGTTTGGTCAGGACAGAATGTGAGTGTTGTAACCATACATATTATGTATATCTTGTG
This sequence comes from Pleurodeles waltl, assembly GCF_031143425.1. NCBI lineage: Eukaryota > Metazoa > Chordata > Amphibia > Caudata > Salamandridae > Pleurodeles > Pleurodeles waltl. The sequence continues at coordinate 512,574,858 of NC_090436.1, forward strand.
TTCATATTAACGTGTATTATAGTTATTAGTTATTGTCAAAATGGATAAACAACAATATCGGTGTATAAGTTGAAAACTCATTTATTTGTATTAAGTTCTTGTAGTGGTATAGTCCAGCAGCTCCTAAGAATGTTGGGCATTGGAATGCCCTGGAGCTCGCTTTAGAATGTTGGAAGGACTGGGGGGCAGTTGCAGTTGAAGGAACGATGTATGAGGAGCTTAGCGATTAAACAGCACATATACCTAAATCTTACCTGGTTATTTTATTATTTAATCAACTTACTTGTGGAACACAACATCTTTGATGGCGACGAGGATGGGATACCTGCGCAGGGGGCAGTGAAGCTCCTCACCCCTGATTACCTTCATCGTTCAGCTGGATGTCTAGAAACTCCAGTGTGGCGCTTCGTTCTTCTGAGCCTAACGGTGATCCTTGGAGACTGTGTTGCAGTTCCTGTGCAGTGCTCAACCCTCGGTGGTATTTACAGGAAAGGACCGTTGTAACGAGGCGGGAAGCGTCCAGAGGTGAAGCACTTTTTCTGGGTATAGAGAAGTTGAGGTGTTTCGTGTCTGTCAGGTATGATTCTGAGTGCCTCATTGCCTACGCATATGGCCTGAGGTAGTTGTTGCGATATTCTTCCCTGGATCACGATCCCACAATCTGGAGCGCCCAGAAGAGAAGCACTGCTCCTGTGTGTCGTGTTGTTTCCGTCAATTTCAGAAATTGAGAGTTGTATGCCGGTGTTGATTGCTGGTGGTAAGGTGACGAATTTTACCCCAGGGGAAGAATCATTGGCAGACAAGAGGATCTGGCTCGCAATTACAACGTCACGCTATCTGCGCAGCGTCGTGAGGAGGAGGTGCGACCCCGGCAAAGGGGCGTTGCTCCTCAATTGAAGTAGCACTGACGTCGTGGAAGCGGAGCCCGGCGTCGCTCTGTGTTCAAATCAGTAGAGGTGGAGCCCTGCATCCTGGCACCACACGATTCGGCGAGGTGGTACCAAATAAGAAGTAGAAGTGTCGCCGTTTAACGCCGAGGTAACGAGGAGCTGCATAGCTGGGATTAGCAGGGCACGGCGCTTTGCGAGAACAGCTCTCATGCGGATGAGTAAACGCTGTATGCAAGCTGACGCACATTTCGCTGAAATCCCAACTCGCGTTAACTGCACACAAAAAAAAACGGATTTTGAGGAACCACAGGTATTTACTGTTCCTGCAAGCGAGTTAGAATCTGCATCTGAAGGGAGAACGTTTCTTTGTGCTCAACAGTATTATTTATTGAGACTTTTACTGTAGGTGGCTAAGTTTGATTGGCGGCGAGTTAAAGCTAAAAAAAAAAAAAAACTTGTGACAACTTTTACAATGGCGGCGGCTGGTATGTCACAGCCACCACCATTTTTGAACGAAATTGGTGAACCCGTTTTACCCTGGAAAGAGTGGGAACAATTATTTGAATCTTACTTGATCGCAATTGGAGGGGAAAAATTCTCGGCATTGAGGAAACAGCATATTTTGTTACACAACCTGGGAGTACAAGGGCGTAAGGTATATGAAAATTTAATGGACCCTAATGATGGAGAGAATGGTGAGGGGGATGGCTTGAATGATTATGAGAGAACAGTCAGGAAGTTAGAGAGTCATTTCGGCCATAAAATCAATATTGTACTTGAGAGACATAAATTCTTTAGCAGGATACAAGCTAAGGATGAGAAAATATCAAGCTACATGGCGAGTTTGAGGGGACTGGCCAACACCTGTGAGTTTGGCAACCTTGAGGATTCCTTAATACGGGATCAGCTGGTAAGGTGTACCAATAATTTAAAAATTCAAGAAAAATTGTTAGTTCACAACCCAACCTTGAAGGAGGCTGTAGATATAGCCAAGGGGATAGAACATACGGTGGAATGCATGAAACTAATTAAACAGTCTCCGTGGGAAGAAGATGTCAAACAAGTTAAAGAGGTTAAAGCTCATCCTAAACAAGAGATTAGTGAACTTAGTCTAGGAGAAGATTGCAAAGTTCATGAAATCTACCTTAAGAAAATCTCTTCAAGTAACATAGAGGGGAGTAAAAGTAAGTGCTTTAGGTGTGGTAACAGCAGACATCTGGCCAACAATCCTATGTGTCCGGCCCGCAATTGCACATGTCGGAAGTGTGGTGCAAGGGAACACTATGCAAGGGTATGCAAGAATGAGAGAGGTGAGCGTAATGAGAAAAAGAATGTACATTTTATTGAAGAGACCCAAGATTTAAAGAACAAGTTTGTGCTGCAACTGAAAAATGTAAACGTGGGTGAAAAAGGGGGTACTCTATACCCTACTTGTGTTATCGATCTGGATGGTATAAGTGTAAAGGTTTTTGCAGACTCGTGTTCCCCATTTACGTTTATGGATTACAGTATATATGAAAATAATTTTAAGAATAAGGGGTATAAACTACAACCTGCAGACATTTCTCCTGGGGGTTACAACAATGACCCTATACCCCTGAGGGGTATGTTATGTCTCCGGATAACCTTTAAAGACCGTCATACTAAAGGGAAGGTATACTTCACAAACAGGGGCTCCAATCTTTTAGGGTGGAGACACCAAAGGGAATTGGGTATCAGCTCGACCCTAACGAAGATGAACCGGTTCTACAAGTGTGTGAGTCTAAGTGTGGCATGAGTGTTTGTGAGGAGTTTCCAGAGTTGTTTGGGGATAGATTGGGATTGCTGAGGGACTACCAACACAAGATAAAGATGAAGGCGGATGCTATTCCTAAAGTCCATAATGCCAGACCGATTCCCTACCTAATGCAGGAGTCTTTAAAACAAGAATTGAACAAGCTGGTAGAGTCAGGGGTCATAGAACCCATCGAAAGTTCAATATGGTTGGCCCCCATTGTAGTCACTAGTAAATCGGGAGGAAGAGGAATCCGGTTATGTGTTGACCTTAGGGACCTGAATGCCAACATATGGGTGGATAGGTTTCCCCTACCTAGAATCAGTGAGATGTTGAGCACCATGGGCCCAGCCAAATACTTTAGCGTGATAGACCTGTCCTCGGCATATCACCAGGTAGAACTTCATCCTTCCTCTCGTTCACTCACTTCCTTTATCACCCCATATGGAGCATTCAGGTTTTGCAGAATGCCTTTTGGCTTAGCCTCAGCGGCGGCTGTTTTTCAGCGCATCATGCAAAGCATATTGCAGGGCATAGACCGGGTATTGTGCTTCCAGGATGATATTCTCATTTATGGTGTAACGGTGAGCGAGCATGATGCTACCTTACGGAAGGTGTTTACGTCGCTGGAACGTGCTGGTATGACTATTTGTAGAGATAAATGCTAAATAGGAGTGGAGTCAGTAGAGTATCTAGGCCATAAAATCACAAAAGATGGGGTGGAACCTAAACTCGACTTAGTGGTAGCTGTGAAAGAGGCACCTGCACCTTCCAACAAGCAGGAACTCAAATCATTCCTAGGTTTAGCTGAGTACATGGCCAAGTTTGTGCATAACTTTGCCGAGCTCACAGCTGCTATGAGAACTTTGCTAAAAAAAAATGTTCCATTTGAATGGAATACGGAATGTCACGAGGCTTTTAGCAAGGTGAAGGAAGCCATTGTGAATTCTCCAAACCTAGGAAAATTTGATTTCAAAAGGAAAACATGGGTCACTACTGATGCCAGTGGAAAGGGTCTGGGAGCCACTCTTTCTCAAGTTGTTGGGTGACAGGAAAGAATTATAGCATTTGCGTCCAGGTCACTGTCAGCTGCAGAGATGAATTATTCCACCATAGAGAGAGAAACGCTTGCATGTTATTGGGCCATCAATCATTTTAGTTTCTTCTTATGGGGTTTACCCTTCACTATTAGAACCGACCACAAACCCCTCACCAGTGTATTCACCATTAAGGGAAAAGAACATGCCACCCCACGCATTGCAAAGTGGATGTTAGGATTGGAAGGATATAATTTTGGGGTGGAGTACGTTCCTGGCAAAAATAACGTTGTGGCTGACTTCCTATCCAGATCACCGAGGAGGGTTGGAATAGAGGAGGGAAGGAACACCCTTGAACCTGTCCTACACATAGAATTGGCTGGTCTTACGAGGGATGAGTGGATAGAGAAAAACTCGTCTGATTCTGTATTAAAACTGCTAAGGGAGAAAATTGTCAAAGGTTGCCCAGAGAGAGCTAGATATCTTGAAGAAGAGCTCAAAGGATATTGGGAAGTGAGGGCGGAACTCCACATATTTGAGGACATGAAAATGAGAGGTGAGAGGGTTATACCTCCGTGCGAGTTGTGGAACAAATTGGTGAGTCTAGCTCACGAAGGGCATCAAGGGAGGAATCTCACCAAGAGTAGACTTCGAGCATCCTATTGGTTCCCCACCATGGATAGGTTAGTGGAAGACGCAGTAAGGGATTGTATCAGTTGTGCTCAGAGTGATAAGACTAATGTCACAAGGAAGGCCCCATTGTCTCCGATTCCTGTTCCAATTAAACCATGGGACAAGTTGGGATTGGACATCTTAGGACCCTTATCTCAAATGGGTGTCAAAGGCAAGTTCATTTTTGTGCTAGTGGATTACCACTCGCACTGGATAATGTTAAAAATAGTAAATCAGGTGACTACCCAAGAGGCCATTGATTTCCTGTCGGAGGCTTTCTTGAGGGAAGGGATACCCAGCACCCTAGTGACCGACAACGGTGTGCAGTTCACCTCAGAAGCAATGAGAGAGTTTTTGGTGAAATGTGGTATACACCATTTTAGAACAGTGTTATTCAACCCCCGTGCGAATGGTCTAGTTGAGAGAGCCAATAGGATGATAAAGGAATGTTTGCAATTGGCGTCAATAAGACAGGTACCGGGTGAAGTAGCTATTAAGCAAATGTTGTGGTCGTATCACACCACGCCAAATTTGGTTACGGGGATTTCACCATTCCTTTCACTCAAAGGCAGGCAACCAGGTACCAAACTTAAGCCTAATTGGCTGAAGGGAGGGGAAACATTTCCTGAACAGCGAGAGGAAACTGCAACTAAAATCAGGCAACACCAGGAGAAATACAGGAAGTGGTATGATAATCGTTATGGCGTCCAGAGGAGACCATGGAGGAAGGGTCAATGGGTTAAAATTAAGCTTCCTGAACACAAAAAAAAAAATGGTAGCAGGTTTTCTCAACCAAAAAGAATCATTAAGGTGAAAAGGAATGTTGTAACGCTAGAAGATGGCAGAGTGTGGAGTATGGACAGAATCTCATGCTGCAAGGAACCAATAGGTATGCCCATACTGGATTCTGACGAGGAAGTGGAAGACGCACCGGAGTGTTATTCACAGAACAGACATGCCAGGACCACTAAGCGCCCGATATGGCACAAGGACTTTGTTTTTGATCAGTAAGGAAGGGAGATATGTTGTAACCATACATATTATGTATATCTTGTGTTCATATTAACGTGTATTATAGTTATTAGTTATTGTCAAAATGGATAAACAACAATATCGGTGTATAAGTTGAAAACTCATTTATTTGTATTAAGTTCTTGTAGTGGTATAGTCCAGCAGCTCCTAAGAATGTTGGGCATTGGAATGCCCTGGAGCTCGCTTTAGAATGTTGGAAGGACTGGGGGGCAGTTGGAGTTGAAGGAACGATGTATGAGGAGCTTAGCGATTAAACAGCACATATACCTAAATCTTACCTGGTTATTTTATTATTTAATCAACTTACTTGTGGAACACAACAGTGAGTTTTCCTGGAAGGACAGAAAAAGATGTGCATGGTCTGCATGGGACACCACCTGTAACCCCCAAGATTCAATCAGCTGAGTCAAAGGAGCTAGATAGGGATTAAAAAGAGTAGGACTCCATGCTGAACCCTGAGGTATTTCTTATAGAAGAGGTTCAGGGGAGGATGGAAATGGCTAAAGGTAGCTCCTCTGCGATCTATCCTGTAGGAAATATTTCAGCCAAGAAAAGTCCTTCCCAAGAATGCCTATCAATCTGAATCTGTCTAAAAAGGTTGCACGAGAAACCACATCAAATGCTGCAGACAGGTCCAGAAGAACCACCATTTCAGAGCATCTGCCATCAAGATGTTCTTTGATGTATTCCATTACTTTCAGTAAGGCAGTTTCAGTGCTAACTCTTGTTGAAAGCCAGATTGTGTATCATGAAACAGGCTATTAGATTCCAGGAAAACAGAGAGCTGGCCATTAACCAATTTCTCAAGTATTTTGACTGCTGTCAGCTAAAGGGAGATGGGACAGAAATTGCTCAGTATGAACGGATCCACAGTAGGTTTCTTCAGTAAAGGCTGAAGAAAAGCTTGTTTCCACTCAGCAGGATATTGACATACTTCTAGAGACAGATTCAGAATTTTGTTGAACACTTGCTTAATAGTAGAGGCAATCAGGTTTACAATTTGGGGTGGAAAAGGGATCAGCTGATGATCCTAATTTCCATTTCTTGAGTTCTTTCAAAGAACCTTCCTCAGGGAAATTTGAGAGTACGTGACTATGGGTTGTCACCACATCTGTTGGCATTTCCTCTAGTACTCATGGTGAAGGTAGCATACATTTTTGAATTTTGTCATGAAAAAATAAAGATGAGTCATTACAAAGTTCTCCGGAAGGACTAAAACTGCTATCAACAGCCTCCAGAGAGAGAAAGAAATGAATAATTTTTTATCTGATCTGTGAAGTGTTGGGCGCCGCCAACATTTGAGAGGAGAAATACTCTCTGTGCTTTATGAGTGAGTTCATGAAAGTTTTTCTTAACACTGCCTTATAGTGAATCTAGGCTTACAATCTGTGGGATTTTCTCCAAACTTGCTCCAGAGTTTTGCAGTGGCTCTTTACTTCCCTTAGCACAGAAAGGTACCAAGACACAGATCCTCTTTGCTATTAGTGGTTTTAATGGTACACCACCCCGTCTCTGACTGGGGTTCCTGGCACAAATGTGGCCAAGTTTATAAATGGATCACTGATGCCAAAATATTGTTGCTACTCCTGCAGAGTACATAGAAGCCCATTCTAAAGAATGGAAGCCCCCTTTTAACGCCTGCTCTTGAGCAGGATTAAAAGTGCAGTAAAAAACAGCACAAGGAAATCTTATAGATTTCCTTGCAACATTTTTCTGGCTCCCCTAATGGGGGAACACCCCCTTTTCATACCTTATGACTGGCACAGGCACATTGTAGTGCAAAGGGTTACAGAGTGGCACAATGCATGCATTGCGCCACTCTGTTAATACAGCACAGGGATTTCAGCCTCATGGGGCCACATCAACGTCAAAAATAATTACCATAATGTGGCACAAGGTGGCGCTAGGGGACTACAAATATGCCCCTTGGTTTACTATACTTCGCAGACTATTTTATCTAACCACTCTCTCTTGTGAGCCAGATCACTTTCGGTCAAGGTCCTTCAGAATAGTAATAAAAATACAAGGCAGTTGCAAATAGCCTGATTCTATGAATCAAACCAGTTGTTACTGTAAAAATGTTTTGTACATCTCTGGGCATACTAAAAACAGATTGGAGTAGGGTAGCGCTGCAAGTTTTATTGCTGCTCTGCCATACGACAATGTGAAAGGGAAGGAAAGCACCATATTTAGAAAATACGGTGCATTCCTGTCCTTTCACACAGTGTCAGCGCACAATTTGGTGCCTAATGCCTATGCAATCTCCCTCTGAACCATGGTGCAAAGGTGTCTGCATTGCATGGAGGATTGTTTTTTGTGCAGGAAGGGCCACCTTCTGTCACAAAAACAATCCAGAGAGGTGTTTTCCTCTTTCCATGTGTGCTGCAAAACACAGCACACATGGAAAGAGGAAAAAAGGGGAGAAATACAAATATTTATCTTAGTTACACCACCTCTGGGGAGGCGTGAGGTTTTGGGACTCTCACAGGTTTTCGTCATTTAGTAAATCTGGGGTGGTGTCAAAATCCATGGGTGCTCACCACAACGCCCATGGTACGCCCCCCGACGCAGAGGAAGGCAACACAGCACCTTGTGCTACCTTGCCTTACTCCATATCTATGAGCCATGAAAAGCCCCCCAAAGTGACTTTATGTGGCCTCAGATTAGGTTCTGCAGTCTGTGCCACCGGAGCATCAAAAAAAGTGATGATCTGGCAGTGCACGGGGTCTGTAAATATGTACCCTACCCCTTAATTCGGACCTTACATTTATTTTTATTGAAGTCGTATTACATACCTGAGATCTCAACCTTGAACCCCACAACTCTTTAGCATAAAGTGTGAACTCAGCCGTCAACACTTTTAAGGAGCCCTGCTCGCCCCTGCAAGGCTTTCTGACCAGACTGTTATTGCAGCTAAGCTATATCTTCTCCTCTGCCTACCAGGAGAATTCCTTACATGTGCTCAAATCAGGAGAATTGCATTCAAATAATGCAAGGACAATGTCTCATTTTGTCTATTCAGAAAATGAATATTTACGACTGTTCTATACCTGACAAGTTTTAATGAATCTACCGAACTCCACTGGGAATCTAGGAGAAAGCCTGATGCGTTCAACAGATTAAGTGAAAGAAGATTCCACCAGTGCACCGCTAGAGTAGTATTTCAAATGAAACATAGCACCTAATGTCTAACGAGAAGATACACAAAGGTTTTTCCACCCATAAGTGTGCCTTTCTACAAAGATATGCTGTACATTGTGCACGCCTAATGTACATGTCATTTACTAGCAACATTATAGGGGTGTTATCTAACTTTATATGAAGGAGTTAAGGTATGTAAATATTAAGAATTAGTAGGTTCCACTTGGATGAGCAGAACTCAGGGTAGTGTCAGCAGGCAAAATAAGTGAACACCCACAAAATACTAGAATTGTGGCTTTCTTCAGAACCTTTGAAAAGCATTTATTTCACGTCTGGGCACCTCAATTGCAACTCTATGAGAAATGGGTGTGTGATAATTTATGACATGTTTTTTTACTTCAGCTGTAAGTTAGCACCCAATAAATGTCATACGAGGACCATCGTCCGAACCAACAAAGTGTATATACATTTAAAATGGTAAACCAGTTCCTAGGTAAAATAAGTTAATATTACAGAAGGGAAGATCAATAACAAGAAAAGAAACAGGACATGAATGTTTATAAAAACAAAAGCACTAACAATGAATTGAACTATAGGTCATCGATACTAAGAACTAAAGTGAAGAACTTAAGTTGGCACTGCATGAATAAAAACAGCTCTCTAGTACTGGCAAAAATATACTGAAAGTTGCACAATTTCGTTCAGAGCTAAGTGTTTTAAGATGAAAGCTCAGTTCTGATCTTCAGAGAAAAAAGAGTTATTAGGAAAGCACAGATCCGTTCAATTAAAAACCTTAACCTAGTGGTTTTATGCAATGCAGAGTTAATGGTGTGGCTGAATTCCATAAAACGTACATCTTTTACCATCTGAAATGGCTCATGGATTTCGTATGAACATATCTAATGTTTCTGGAGCATTACCTCTTTAGAGGTGTAATCGCAAGGTGCACCTATAAAGATAAAATACAATAGGCCTCAGATTTTGCGGATCAGCTAGAAAATGAAGAGGCAGCATTTTTACAAGGTTCTTTCCATTCTACACGGAAACCCTAAGAGATTAGTAATGTATATTTCTATTTTGCACATTTATGTCATCTTTCTTTAAATCCATGCCACATGAGTAAATTAGAAAAGATAAACACTCAATAATAGTGAATGGCTGTTATCCTAAGATACTTGTACATACCATGCACACTAAGGGCCTCATTCCGACCGCCGCCGGCCTGGCGGGGCCCGCCAGAATACCGCTGCGCTGTCAAAAGACCACCGCGGGTATTCTGGGTTTCCCGCTGGTCTGGCGGGCGACCGCCAGAAGGCCGCCCGCCAGCCCAGCGGGAAACACCCTTCCATGAGGATGCCGGCTCCGAATGGAGCCGGCGGAGTGGAAGGGGTGCGACGGGTGCAGTTCCACCCGTCGCGATTTTCAATGTCTGCATGGCAGACACTGAAAATCTTGGTGGGGCCCTGTTACGGGTGCCCTTGCAGTGCCCATGCCATTGGCATGGGCACTGCAGGGGCCCCCAGGGGCCCCACGACACCCCATACCGCCATTCTCTTCCTGGCGGCCAAAACCGCCAGGAACAGGATGGCGGTATGGGGCTCGGAATCCCCATGGCGGCGCAGCAAGCTGCGCCGCCATGGAGGATTCCCCAGGGCAGCGGGAAACCGGCGGTACACCGCCGGTTTTCCGTTTCTGACCGCGGCTGTACCGCCGCGGTCAGAATGCCCATGGGAGCACCTCCAGCCTGTTGGCGGTGCTCCCGCGGTCGTTGGCCCTGGCGGTTTTTACCACCAGGGTCAGAATGACCCCCTATGTGTTAAAGGACAGTAGTTAACAGTACTTATAAATAAATATATATAATGTTGTACTGCATAGCTATTTGACTATATGTTATATAGGTGACTCTGTCTCTCATGTCATCATCTGCCCAATTAGGCGCAGATGGCAGCTAAGTCTGCCACCTAAATTTATGAAGCTAGGATACTACCTACCCTAACCATTCTGCCAGCAGACAAGGAAGTGTGGTGCAAGAAAAAGAATTGTAATGCCAATCAGTGGAAAACACTGTGATTGCAGGGCTGATGGAGTGCCCCGGTCTCCTCCAACAGGTAAATGGCCTATTGTTCAGCCCATATTCCCTGCTGTGAATGTATTCCAGGATCACAAGAAAAGTAACACCCCTCCCCCTAAGCAATGTAAATAGTGAATAAATGACAATTAATAGTGTAGAAGCAAAGCAGCAAATAGATTGCATTTACTTAAAATGTGTCTTCTATATTATTTTCTTTAAGGAAGTCTTAATCATAAACTTTGAAGTGCAAACTAAGACAGTTGCAGACCACATGCTGAATGTTGGACTTGGCCCTTTCTACTGGGTCATTCACAACCGTTTTGCCTTCGCTCTCCTCTTTTCTGAACCAATTTGTGTTGGCTTTTAGAACTCTGCACAGTTTACCACTGCAAACCAGTGCTGAATTGCTTCTGTTCTCACCTTAAAACATAGTGAAATTGGCCTATTTAATTTACTTGAACTTCCCTAGTAAAATGGTACTATGTGTGCCCAGGGCTGTACTTTTAAATTAACTGCTACTATAGCACTGATTGCCCTACCTACTTAGGTAGCCCTTTAAACCTGTCTCAGGCCTGCCACTGCAGCCTATCAGTGCACTTTTAGACTTTCATTTCAACCTCTCAAAATAAAACCTTTCACCAGGCCCAAACCTTCCTTTTAATACATAGGATAACATTGGAGTTACCTTATTACATTTAGCACGATTTAACTTCCAACTGAGAGCAGGAGAACAGTTCAAGTTTGGTGCCTAAAGAATTGTATTTAAAAGCCCTCATTAGTGATAAAGTCAGATGTTTAGTCACAATTCTGAGAATGCAACTTTTAGAAAGTTGGCATCTTCTTGTACTAACCATTTGGTTTTGATCCTGGGTCACATGACTAGGTGTAGTTAGCAGTTGGTCTTTGTGTATTGCTCCCAGACAGTGGCACAAAGGGAAGATAGGTGTTTGCAGGGTGGGACAGGGTAGGTGTGGGGGAGGAACTGTCTCCTACCACACTTGCACATCACTAAGTCTGCCTAAATACTCTCAGGTCTTTTGTACCTCCAGACAAGCTGGGGCCATGACAGGGAGGAAGGCGATGCCTGACACCTCAGGGAGGGGAAATCTCTAGAAGCATCTTCCACTTCAAAGGGGACACTAGATATAAATATTGGACACTTAGACCTAACTCCCCAGTACACTTCAGGACCTGGGGACTTTTCTAGGAAAAAGGACTGCTGTGCTTCTGAAAGGACTGACACTGTGCTGGACTGCTGCCCTGTGACCTTCTGCCTTCCTGCCTGGGTGAGAAGGACTGGACCTGCATCTCTAAACCAATGAGCCCAGAGTGATTCCAAGGGCCAGTTGGCTGGCCTCCTGATCAGAACCCTCACAGACATAACACACTTCTAAAACATGAACCCATTATCTGGACTCTGCCATCTGTGAGTCCTGCTCTCCTACATGGTGCCAGCCCAGCCCATCAGGACTGAGCCTAAAGGTGCTCTGACAGCCCATCTGTGGATCTAGCAATACTGATGCATCTCTTCTGGTACGTGGTGCAACACCTAGCAGAACCGAATCATCACCTCTGCTGTGTGCAACTTTCAAAATACAGGCCTTCACATCTCAAGCCCCTTCATCGACTGCCTCCTTGACGACGATGCAGGATTTCAAATCACAGCCTCGTAGCTCCTCATAACCGATGCTATGGAACACATCACCATTCAAGACTTCACACTGCCTCGGCTGTACAATGCATCCTCAATGCAGGACCCTTCAATGCTCCGCAGCCAGGAACTAAGGCCCAGATTTAAGAGGGCCTAGTGCCATTCCAACACCACATTAGCGTCATTTTTTAAATGTTAATGTGGTGTTGGAAGGTCAAAAACGCTGCAACATGGTTGCAAAGTGGTGCAATGATTGCATTGTGCCACTTTGTAATCCCTTGCACTGCAATATGCCTGCGCCAGGCATAATGTGTGCAAGGGCGGCATTCCAGCAATAGGAGGCTGAAAAAATGGCACAAAGAAATCTAAGAGATTTCTTTGCATCATTTTTATTGGCATTTTTAATGCCTGCTAAGAGCAGGGTTTGAAGGGAGACTCCCATTGTTTTCAAAGGGCCTCTGAGTGCTTTGCAGGATTAGCGTCAAAATGTTTTATGCTAATCCTACAAAGCACCAGACTAGCATAAAAATTATGATGCCAGTAACCCTGACTACCACCATTGTGTGCCGTATTTTAAATGGTGGCATTAGGGGGGCGCCAAGCGGTGCAAGAAAAGTGGCACTGCACTAGGTGCAGCGTCACTTTTCATAAATCTGCCACTAAATCTCTTGTTCAGCAGGCATAACTGGGTCTCAGTAGCCAGCTCTCACTCCATTACAGTCGTCCTGAAATTGTGACTTTGTCCAGGTCTGGCATGACCAGTTAACCACATTTGCCTCTGGGTGCTTTTTGGCACTATTTTCTTTTAAATCTTTAAAATTGCATCTCTTCGATTCCACTGATTGGATTTTTATTGTTTTGGTTTTGATTTATTTATTGAAATTTACTCGATTTTTCTGAATTGATGTGAGATATTTCTTGCGTTGAATTTACACTTTATTACTGTTTGAAACACTTTGCACTTTGCCTCCTGGGTAAGCCTGACTGTTCTGTGCCAAGCTTCCAGAGGAGTGAGCACAGGATATTTTGAGGTTTGAATTTGACTTCACCTTGACAAGGATTGTGGTTGATGCTTGAGTAAGGTTTTACCATCCTCAACCAGTAACCCAGTTTTGTACACTGAACAGAGGAATACACTGAATGCCCTCAACCTTGTGTAAAAAGTGCTAATTTAAAGAGAACAATAAAAAAAATCAGATTATTTACACACATAGGGGCATTTTTAAGAAAAGTGGAGCTGCACACAGTGCAGCACCACTTTTGTTGCGCCTCTTAGCGTCCCTTTTAATGCGACCATGTGTGAACCATGTTAAAAAAATGGTGCAACTCGGCGGCAGTTAGTGGACTTTGCAGGATTAGCGTCATCCTGCACAAATCCTGCAAAGCACCCAGGGGCCCGTTGTAAGAAATGGAAGCCTCCTTTTAACGCTTGCTCTGAGCGGCATTAAAGGTACCGAAAAAATGGCATAAAGAAATCGCTTAGATTTCCTTGCACCATTTTTTTTGCCCCCCCTAACAGGGAACGCCCACTTTGCATACATTATGGCTGGTGCAGGCATAAGGTAGCACAAAGGGTTACAAAGTGGTGCAATGCATTGTGCCACTTTGTAAATATGGTGCAGCATATTTGGCCTTCTAATGCCACATTACCGTAAAAAAATGACACTAATGTGGCATTGGACTAGCGCTATGGGCTCTTAAAAATGCCCCATCTTACTTTATATTGGAAACATTCATATTGAATTAGCGGTAACTAGCGCCAATTCTTAGTTTAGTTTAGGGTCTTTATTTTATGTCTAAATTATGTTTTGTAGAAATAGGGTATTGTTCAGCAGTATATTTACACAGTCTCTACTTCTTTAATATTGATGTGTTCTGACCCATTAGGCTTTCAAGGGCCTCCTTCAGAAAGAGGACATGGGTGTAATATTTATTATATGGTGATAAATTGAATACTCTAAAAAGAAGACAGGATGTTGTTGCCATTTTTTGGGCCATACCTTGCTTCCAGTTTGGCTAGTTAGTCATCATTTCAATTGGTTCTCCTTGCTGGTGGGTGCTAGTCAGATGACAGCTTATCTTCCAGTATTGTACGCCCTGTTGTGACTGTGATATGGCATCAAATTGCTTCTATTTTTCTTGACATGTGAAGTCATTCAGGCTTTCTCACATGGCTGAATCAATGGTGAGTACGGCTAATCACATCTTCTCCCCCTTCAATTTTTGAAGAGCACTTTTCTACACCAGGGGGTGGACACATAGGCCCTCATTCCGACCCTGGCAGTCATAGACCACCAGGGTCGCGAATGACGGAAGCACCGCCAACAGGCTGGCGGTGCTTCATTCGTCATTCCGACCACGGCGGTACAGCCGCGGTCGCCCAGCCAGGTCTGGCGGTTTCCCGCCGGATTTCCCCCGGCTGGGAGAATCCTCCAGGGCAGCGCTGCAAGCAGCGCTGCCTTGGGGATTCTGACCCCCTTCCCGCCAGCCTGTTTCTGGCGGTTTTCACCGCCAGGAAGAGGCTGGTGGGAACGGGTGTCCTGGGGCCCCTGGGGGCCCCTGCACTGCCCATGCCACTGGCATGGGCAGTGCAGGGGTCCCCTAACAGGGCCCCAGCCTGCTTTTCACTGTCTGCATAGCAGACAGTGAAAAGCGTGACGGGTGCAACTGCACCCGTCGCACACCTGCAACACCGCCGGCTCCATTCGGAGCCGGCTTCAATGTTGCAGGCCCCCTTCCTGCTGGGCCAGCGGGCGCTAACATTGTTAGCTCCCGCTGGCCCAGCGGGAAGGTCGGAATGCCGCCAGCGGTCTTTTGACCGCGGAGCGGTCAAATGGCGGTTCCCACCAGACGGGCGGCGACCACCGCCCGCCCGTCTATTTCTCTAAAATCATATTCTGTGTGTTAATCAGTTTGCCAACATGTTACTCAATGAATCGAAGCTTGGAAAAGTGATTAAAATAATTTTTCTACATTTTTAACAAATTGTGTCATTGGAACAAAGGTGATAAAAGAAAAAAGAATGTACTGTTCCAGACTTTGGGTGGAAATCTTGACCATTTAGGCATGGGATCTTGCAGCTGAAATTGCATCCACAACAGATCAAAAAGATTTTTTTCTAAAAGCTACAACCAAAAAAAGAACATAGATCTGATTGAAAAGAAACAATGTTGTAAGAGCTCAAATGGCCATCTTGGTATTTTGTTAAGATGAGATACCAGGATGTGTTGTAATCAGTGCTCAGCAGAAACCAGTTCTGGATGAACACGGTTACAAATGCAACTAGATACACATCCTCTCAAGGTTTATCATAGGGATACACAACATTACATAAAAAGTCCTCCTCCAGGGGAATACATCTGTGGGGGGTCTGTAACTTTTAAAGGGGCAGTTGCAGTCAATATTTTCCAGTGGCAGATACACCAATGGAAAAGGGGCACCCACAAGATTTCAGGTTGAGTCAAAGTGTGACTCACTTGTTAGAGGTATGCTTTCTAAACTAGCCACAGCCAACAAGATCACAAGACTAATGACCAGGTTGAAATGGAAGATTCATTGCATCCCTTCGGGTCTGCATGAATACAGATACAGTTACAATTAAGTACCAGTGAGATAAGAAATGGTGTAGGCAAACGTCAGCTCATTTAATGTGTTTTTAATATTGTAGTCCTGTTAGTGGGTATGGATTGATCTCCTGCTTCATGGAAGACTAGCACCATTGAGGTGGTCTCCATACACATCTTTAGGCCGCTAGGCCTTGAGCAAGTTAGCGCTAATTCTCCGTTTCCTTGGGCAGTTCATCTCTTCTACTGAAGTCACATCAGTGGGAATCTCCAGAGTCCAAGACTGAACCCCCATCCTAGAAGGAAGGTAGCCAGCTGGTAGATATTGACTCAGACAAAACTGGTATACTCACTTATGAGCAGAATTCACTTACTGTCCACTGAGACACATGTTACAGGCTTAATGGAGACAGTATCCTTTTGGAGCACCCACTATAAAGACTAGTGTACTATTGGCATTCCAATATACATATATAAACGTGGGCTGCTCATCCTATTTGACTCTTAGCCACATTCAATACTGTAAACCACAACTTACTTCTCCTTTGATTCTAATCAATGGCCAACATCAAACAAAGGAAAACAATGGTTTAATTTAAGCTGTTTGTAGTAGTAGAAGAGCACACTCAAAGAAAATGGGAACACTCCTCTCTTCCATCCACATAACCTCCTCCTCTTTAACATCTTCACAAAACTCCTTACAGATCTGCTGTAGGTGGTCTCTATGTCCACTTCTAGTCAGATTACACACTATTATACCTCATAGTCACAGAAATGGGTAGCCAATTTGAAGGCATCACCAAAGGTATGAAAGGGACAAAACATTCTCAAACTAAAAATAGAATGGC
This sequence comes from Pleurodeles waltl, assembly GCF_031143425.1. Classification (NCBI taxonomy): domain Eukaryota; kingdom Metazoa; phylum Chordata; class Amphibia; order Caudata; family Salamandridae; genus Pleurodeles; species Pleurodeles waltl. The sequence continues at coordinate 512,591,537 of NC_090436.1, forward strand.
TCTACCTCTCTATGCCTTGGTGAGTTAATTTGCATGAAAATGGTCACACTAGGTTGTCTGTGAGATACCATCCTCAGCCTGAACCCATGATAAAAAATACCTTAAGCTTCCTTCCACCAAATGAAACTTCAGATACAAATCCCTCTTTCTCTTACTCACTCAAGAACACTCAATGGAGTGACCAATCCAAGAAAATCTATAATACAGAATGACTGAGGCACTATAGTCCAAAATGTATGACGCATCTGTTTTAACCCTTGAATCTATCCATGTGTATGTTGTCCACCTTTACTGTCTAATATGCCACTTAAATCTCTACCGTATTTGGTCATTGTAACAACAACTACTCATGGCTCCAAAAGACAAGGAAAGTGCCACTAAAACCTCATTCCACATATATGCCTCATCTTGACAACTAACCATAACCGAAGAGAATAGCTCTAATCAAATATAATTTATTCTTACTATGTATGTTGTTTTTCATGCTCAAAGGCCAAGAAACATTTGGACATTTCAGTGTTCATAACTGAAAACAAATAAACATGATTATAAACAAAATAATAAACTTACCAGAAGTGACTATCAAGCAAAGCAAGTCTTTGCTGAAATAAAGTCTTTGTTGAAATATTCAAATATCTGTTTCAATGTGAGAAACTGGAACCTGGGTCTACACTAATCAAATGTGCCCTTTCTAAGTATAAAATATTTTCTCTCTTTAACCCCTTGGGTGCCGTGGACATAACGGTTACGTCCTCGGCAGCACCTCTCATGCCATTATGTCCTGCACCCGGCCCCCGGAGGAAGCGCTAGCGCTCCCCCGAGGACCTCCCACCACCCTCTCCTGGGCAGGAATGAAAGGGGAATCGGTTCCCCTTCCACCTCCGACCCACCAACCCTGTGACGTCTGATAATGTCAGCACGCAATCACACACTGACCTCATCAGAGGCTGCCCTCATTGTGATGGAAGCTCAGCATAGCAATTGGGCTGCAGAAATGCCCACTAAACACCAGGGGCTTTGCTGTTTTTATGTTTACTTAGAAGGGGAGTGGCCCCTTGGGCAAGGGCCGCTCCCCAAGGGGGGGGCAGAACCTACTAGACATCAAGGATATTTCTTTTTATTATTTAGACGTGGGGAGCGACCCCTTAGACAAGAGTCGCTCCTCTGGGGGACAAATTGTTTTTAGGCCATTTCTGCCCCACTTGGGGGAAGATTGGCCTATTTTTATTAGGACAATCAGCCGTAAAGGGGGCAGAAACCACTAGACACCAGGGACTTTTTTTTCATGTCAATTTCACACAAGGGGAGCTAACCCTTAGGCAAGGGACACTCCCCTGGGGGGGCAAATTTATTTTAGGCCATTTCTACGCCCCTGGGGGGCAGATCGGCCTATTTCTATTTGGTCGATCAGCCCACAGGGGGGGCAGAAACCACTTAGGCACCAAGGATTGGTGTTTGTGTGTGCGTTTTGTTTGGGGAGCAGCCCCTTGGGCAAGGGTCGCTACCCATGGGGACACATTATTGTTGGTCATTTCTGTCCCCATTGGGGGCAGGTTGCCCTATTTCTGTAAGACTCATCTGCCCCCTGGGGGGGCAGAACGCCCACTAGACACCAGTTAAGAATTATTTTGAAAAAAAAGAGGGTGGGGTTATGGCCATACCCCCACCGAAAATAAATGGGGACAAAGTTGTTCTGCCCACTGATGGGCAGATGGGGCAATTAACCCCAATCCACTCCCTTGGGGGGCAGCTCTCCCCCGCACACTAAAAGATCTTATCCCAACAGCAAGCAAGAGGACATTTGATTATTTGGGTTGTGGTTTTACATTTCGGCCACAAGAGCTTGTCTAACTCTTATAATCATTCCACTTGGAATGGTGAGGGCTGCACTTTTTGGATTTTGGGACGCTGCCATGTAGAAAGATCTATGGGATCTAGACACATCTGAAAACTAAACATTTGTGTGACTCCAGGGTGCTGTGCTTCACATGTATCCAGCACAATTTTCTTACCCACAATGCCCTGCAAACCTCCAACTTTGCTTGAAATCACACATTTTTCCACATTTTTGTGATGGAACCTTCCGGAATCTGCAGGAATCCACAAAATTCCTACCACCCAGCATTGTAGCACCTATACTGATAAAAATTCTGCCCCACTTGTCAGCCTAAAACGTTATTTTTCAAACTGCTGTTTGGGACCCGCTTTGGTTTCCCCTCATTTAAAAAAATTTTTTGGCTCATCCCTGTCACAGGCACTTAGCCCACCTATACAAGTGAGGTACCATTTTTATCGGGAGACTGAAGGGAACGTTGGGTGGTACGAAATGTGTGCCGGTGTGGTGATCCCACATCGAAATGTGGGGAAAATGTTTTGTTTTTTTAGCTAAATTAGAGGTTTGCTAAGGATTCAGGGTAAGAAAATACTGGAGGATCCACACAAGTCACACCTCCCTGGACTCACGCCGATGTCTATTATGTCTGAGTTGGTAGGTTTCCCTAGATGGCTGCTGAGCCCAGAACCAAAAAGGCAGGTGCCCTCCCACTGCAAAAACAGGTAGTTTTGTATTTGATAATTTTGATGTGTCCATCTTGTGTTTTGGGGCATTTCCTGTCGTGGAAACTAGGCCTATCCACATGAGTGAGGTACCATTTTTATCGGGAGGCATTGGGAAATGCTGAGTGGTAGGAAGTTTGTGGCTCCCGTAAGATTCCAGAACCTTGCATCACCGAAATGTGAGGAAAAAGTGTTTTTTTGCCAGATTGTGAGGTTTGCTAAGGATTCTGGGTAACAGAACCTGGTGAGAGCCCCACAAGTCACCCCATCCTTGATTCCCCCAGGTGTCTAGTTTAAAAAAAAGCACAGGTTTGGTAGATTTGCCCTAGGTGCCGGCTGACGTAGGGACCAAAATAAAAGCTAGGCACTTTCCAAAAAACACATCAGTTGTCAATGTAAAAATGTGATGTGTCCATGTTGTGTTTTGGAGCATTTCCTGTCACGGGCACTAGGCCTACCCACACGAGTGAGGTACTATTTTTATCGGAGACATGAGGGAATCACTGAAAGGTGAGGAAAAAGTGTTTTCTTTGCCAAATTTTGAGTTTTGCAAAGGATTCTGGGTAACAGAACCTAGTGAGAGCCCCACAAGTCACCCCATTCTGAATTACCTTAGGTATCTAGTTTTCAAAAATATATATGTTTGCTAGGTTTCCCTAGGTGCCAGCTGAGTTAGAGGCCAAAATCCACAGCTAGGCACTTTGCAAAAAACAGGTCAGTTTTCTTTGGGAAAATGTGATGTGTCCATCTTGTGTTTTGGGGCATTTCCTGTTGCTGGCAGTAGGCCTACCCACACAAGTGAGGTACCAATTTTATGGGGATACTTAGGGGAATGCTTAGAGGAAGGACAATTGTGGCTCCTCTCAGATTCCAAAACTTTCTATCATGGAAATGTAAAAATAAAGTGTTTTTTATCAGGAATCTTGGTTGAACACAGAATAGAAGAACAAGTGTTATTGCCCATTGTCTTTCTCTACATTTTTTTACTTACAATTGTAAGATAGTGTGCAAAAAAGAAGTCTATTTGAGGAATGCCCTTTAATTCGCATGCTAGTATGGGGAACCTGGAATTCAGAGATGTGCAAATAACCACTGCTTCTCAACACTTTGGGGGTCATTACAACCCTGGAGGACGGTGTTAAAGCTGCGGTAAGACCGCAAACATGCCGGCTGAAAAAAAAAGGGAATTATGACCGTGGCGGAAACCACCAACAAAGACAGCCACTTTAACACTCCGACCACCACTGCGGTACAGACAAGTAGCGCGGCGGTCACCGCCAACAGACAGGCGGGAGACAAAGTACCACCCACAGTATCACAACCTACCAATCCACCACCTTTTCCGGGGCGGATTCACTGTGGATAAAAACACGGCGGAAACAGCCATTTCAATGGGAAAACGCTCACCTTTACATACTCCACGAGGAACGAGGGCACCATGGAGCCGGAACTCCAAATACTCCTTCCAGTAGTCTTCCTGCTCCTCTACGATCATCAGCAACGCCGGCGCCGAAGACAACAATGAGTACTGCACCTACGACATAGGGGAGGCAAAAGTCAGGGACACAAACACACAACACCCCCACCCGACCCTCACCCACTACAACACACACACCAATGCATATCCAAACATCACAGTAACAAACCTCAACCCCCCAGGAAGAATGCAAAGACAAAAGGAAATGAGTTCAACCATTGTAATGTTTAAAAATACAGTAAGCTAATATATACAGATATATATACACATGCAACAAAATATACATCACGATTAGTAGTGCAGGTATGCACCATTCAATGTCCGTGGACCACTGGGCCCAAAATGCATGGGCGAGGCCCACATCAGATACCTGACCAGAAAAGGAGAGAACATTGCTGGGACATCCGATCGAAAAACAACAGGCACCTCAGGGGGAAGGGAAGGGGGGGCACCTCAGCCGGATGACAGCACCACGCCAGATCCACGACAGGGCTCCATGCCCATTGATGTATCCTGGGGAGTGCAAAGCCACAGTCTCACAAGTCTCTACAGTGGGTGGGTTGCCCACTGTACCATCCTGGGGAGTGCAAAGCCACAGTCTCACAAGTCTTTTCAGTGGGTGGTTTGCCCACTGCTTTATCCTGGGGAGTGCAAAGCCAAGTCTCACAAGTCTTTTCAGTGGGTGGTTTGCCCACTGCTTTATCCTGGGGAGTGCAAAGCCAAGTCTCACAAGTCTTTTCAGTGGGTGGTTTGCCCACTGTACCATCCTGGGGAGTGCAAAGCCACAATCTCTCAAGTCTTTTCAGTGGGTGGTTTGCCCACTGTACCATCCTGGGGAGTGCAAAGCCACAGTCTCACAAGTCTTTTCAGTGGGTGGTTTGCCCACTGCTTTATCCTGGGGAGTGCAAAGCCAAGTCTCACAAGTCTTTTCAGTGGGTGGTTTGCCCACTGTACCATCCTGGGGAGTGCAAAGCCACAGTCTCTCAAGTGGATGACAGTCTCCACTGGTTCTGGAGGGGGACTGGTGCCCAGAGTGCTTCATCCTGTTAAGGACAGAGGTAGTGGATGCTGTTCTCCACTGGTTCTGGAGGGGGACTGGTGCCCAGAGTGCTTCATCCTGCTAAGGACTGCGGTAGTGGATGCTGTTCTCCACTGGTTCTGGAGGGGGACTGGTGCCCAGAGTGCTTCATCCTGTTAAGGACAGAGGTAGTGGATGCTGGTCTCCACTGGTTGTGGAGGGGGACTGGTGCCCAGAGTGCTTCATCCTGTTAAGGACTGAGGTAGTGGATGCTGTTCTCCACTGGTTCTGGAGGGGGACTGGTGCCCAGAGTGCATCACTCTCCCCGTGACGGTCCCAGTTCCTTCACTGCCCCTGCCGCACATGGGCTACCGGTGCTTGACTTGGCGGTGCTTGCCCTGTTCAGCGGTGCTTGCCATGGCGGTCTTTGCCCTGTTCAGCGGTGCTTACCCTCTTCAGCGGTGCTTGCCATGGCGGTCTTTGCCCGGTTCAGCGGTCTTTGTCCTGTTCAGCGGAGCCTGACTTTGAAGTTTCTGACCTGTTCAGCGGTGCTTGCCATGGCGGTCTTTGCCCTGTTCAGCGGTGCTTGACTTTGCAGTTTATGACCTGTTCAGCGGTGCTTGCCCTGTTCAGCGGTGCTTGTCATGGCGGTCTTTGTCCTGTTCAGCGGTGCTTGTCCTGTTCAGCGGTGCTTGTCTTTGCTGTCTCTGACCTGTGCAGCGGTGTTTGCCATGGCTGTCCCTCATTGCCCAGCGGGGCTGTGGCTGCCAGGGCCCTCCTGGGCACTGACTCTGGCAGTGGTCTCCTGACCAGGGACGATGGGACTGCCCTCCTGGGCACTGACTCTGGCGGTGGTCTCCTGTGTGGTCTCCTGACCAGTGACGATGGGACTGCCCTCCTGGGCACTGACTCTGGTGGTGGTCTCCTGACCAGTGACGATCTGACTGCCCTCCTGGGCACTGACTCTGGCGGTGGTCTCCTGACCAGTGACGATGGGACTGCCCTCCTGGGCACTGACTCTGGAGGTGGTCTCCTGTGTGGTCTCCTGACCAGTGACGATGGGACTGCCCTCCTGGGCACTGACTCTGGTGGTGGTCTCCTGACCAGTGACGATCTGACTGCCCTCCTGGGCACTGACTCTGGCGGTGGTCTCCTGACCAGTGACGATCGGACTGCCCTCCTGGGCACTGAATCTGGCGGTGGTCTCCTGACCAGTGACGATCGGACTGCCCTCCTGGGCACTGACTCTCCTGACTCTCCTGACCAGTGACGATCTGACTGCCCTCCTGGGCACTGACTCTGGCGGTGGTCTCCTGACCAGTGACGATCGGACTGCCCTCCTGGGCACTGACTCTCCTGACCAGTGACGATCTGACTGCCCTCCTGGGCACTGACTCTGGCGGTGGTCTCCTGACCAGTGACAATAGGGCTGGAGGTGGCCTCCTGGGCAGCAGGGATGATGGCGGCCTTCTCTGCCGTGCTGCTCTTCCCAGACTTTGGCGCTTTCTTCTGCCCCTTCCCCACCTTGGGAGGAGTCACAGCTGATTCGACACTCCCCCCGGGACCCTTGTGAGCGGCTTTGCCGGCTGGAGTCTTCCCCCTATCCCGTTGGGCACTGTCCAACTTCTGGTGCTTCACAGGGGGGGGGACTGGCTGTGCTTTGGCTCCGTGTCACACTGGCTGCCCTGGTGCCCGGTGCACTCCACATACCTCTAACAGGCACCACTGGTACCGGAGATTTTTTGGCTGAGGTGCTAGTACGGGACCTATGAATTGGAGGGGGGGTGGGAAAGAGGTCAACGTTGCTCAGGAAAAGTTTCTGACGAACACTGGGATATGTAGCTGGAGGAGGTCTGGGAGTGGAGGAAGAGGAGTTGGTTGTAGGAGGTGTAACCTTTGATGATTTGGGTGCAGGTGCATGTTCTGGAGGCTGTCGTGAGGTGGATGGATGTTGGGTGTGTGTGTGCCTGCGTTTGTGTACTTTGGGAGGTGGCGTCACAGACACACTGGGAGAGGACACAGGGGACGTGTAAATGGTAGTGGGGGTGGTGAGTGCAGGTGAGCGGGTGTGGTGGTGGGTGTGCTGGTGCGAGTCCTAGTGACTGTAGTGGTAGTGCATGCAGGTGAGAGTGTAGACGACACTGGGAGGGAGGAGGGAGATGACGAGGCGGGGACACCGTGGAGGCAGTGGATGTTGCTGCGTCTGTATGTGGGTGATGCTTGTGTGAGTGCCTGTGGGATGTGTGGTGCCTATGTTTGCCTGAGCTTCCCTTGTGTGTTGACGTGTGTGCAGGCTGGTCTGATGGTGTGCTTGGGATAGGCAGAGGTACAGGGGATTGGGTCTGGGTGGAGGAAGTTGGAGGGGGAGGCTAGACACAGGGACAATAGCTGCCATCAGTGCTGAGGCCAGAGATTGCAGGGTTCGATGATGGGCAGCCTGACCAGAATGAATGCCCTCCAGGAATGCATTAGTGTGTTGCAACTCCCTTTCTACACCCAGGATGGCATTCACAATGGTAGACTGCCAAACAGTGAGTGACCTGAGGAGGTCAATGGCCTCCTCACTGAGGGCAGCAGAGTTGACAGGGGAAGGGGCTGAGGTGCCTGGGGCGAGCGGGCACGGGGCGAAGGCTGAGGGGCTGCTGGGAGGGCGGTGCTGGTAGGGGGGGTGGCGGCTGTAGAAGTGGGGGGCACAGATGTTGCCGCCACCACAAGGGAGCTCCCATCGGAGGACGAGTCCGTGTCGCTGGTTGCTGATCCGGTGACCGCCGTGAAGCTCCCCTCGCCCTCCGTCCCACTGGTGTATTCTGAGTCCATGGTGTGGCCCTCCATGGCCATGTGGGATGCAGCCCCCTCGTGCTCCGGTGCCACTGTACCTCCACCTGATGATGCTGATGCACAAAAGAACAGGGAGACCACAAAAAGGGGGGGACGACAGAAGAAAGACAGGTTGAGTGCATGGCTTACCGCTACCGTTGGCGGACAATACAGACACAGCAGCCCCCTGCACTACGCCGCGCTGTTGGGCTCTACTGATGCAGATCCTGGGATATGGCCTATATGGCTATGGTGGCCATCTGCACACATAGATGACACAGGGGCATGTATACCTGTACTTGGCATTCTACAGAGGTGGGGTGGGGTGCCACATGGCCTGCATTACGGAGGGGCCTAGCCTACGGAACTCGCCCTGGCCTAAGGAAACCCACAGCCCTCCTCCCCCACCCAGACCCGTCCACTGCGCGCAAAGTCAGCTGAATGAGAGTGTACTCACCCCCTTGTGTCTGCTGTGATGCCCTCAAGCGCCAACTCAGGGTAGGCCACCGCCAGGATCCGGAACATCAGGGGGGTCATGGTGCGACGGGCACCCCTCCCACGTTGGGAGGCCATCCCCAGCTGAGCCTCCGCCGTCTTCTTGCTCCAGCGGCGAATGTCCTCCCATCTTTTACGGCAGTGGGTGTTCCGTCTCTGGTGGGCCCCCAGCGTCCGGACGTCCTTGGCGATGGCACGCCAAATATCTTTCTTCTGGTGGGCGCTGACCTACATGACATGTACAGGGGAAGAAGAGAAGTCATTACCAACTGTACCGTCGAAGTGAGTGGCCCACATCCCTACCCTTGCCATGTGGCACATGCATTCACAGTCCTTCATGCTCGCAGAACTCTGCCCCCTTCCTTCTTACAACCATCCATCTCCACCCAGGCATAGCCCATACAACTTGCACCCTATGTACTCACCTGTTGGTCTGGAGGACCGTAGAGTAGCGTGTACTGGGGGAGGACCCCGTCCACGAGCTTCTCCAACTCCTGTGCAGTGAAGGCAGGGCCCTTTCCCCAGACGCACGTGCCATTGTCTCTTCCAGACCGAGGTCACAGCAGCACTTGCAGTATAGGTCCTCTCCTGTCGAAGATCAGGTATCAAGTGATTCAACAGATAGAAAATGGTCACGTCCGCGGCGGTGACGTCCGCGGCGGTGCGTAACATCACCACCGGCGCACTTCGTCATTGCCTCCTGGGACCCATAGGGTCCAGTGTTAACCAATGCAGCATTGCGCAGCGGTCTTTGACTGCCTACCACGACGGTGTACAACGTCAGCGCAGTTACCTCACATCCCATTGTCCCACTTTAGAGGTCAGGCAGCCGCCATTTCAGGGGCCCACATGGCTTCATTTTCAACTGCATCACACATGCCTAGGCCTGGACTCAACACACATACAGACAACTTTTTGGATCATGTTTCGTGTTCTGTGTAGCTGTGGGTACATACCTCGTGCCACAATCCAGGAACTGTGTACCCAGTTGGAGCCAGACCTGATGTCAGCAATCCGCCATCCCACAGGAATCCCCCCTCAAGAGCAGGTGCTATCAGTGCTCCATTTCCTAGCAAGTGGGTCTTTTCAAACAACAGTGGCCATGGAATCAGGGATGTCCCAGCCTATGTTTTCCAATGTGTTGTCCAGAGTGTTGTCTGCCCTGCTGAAACACATGAGGAGCTACATCGTTTTCCCTCAGGTGGAGGATTTGGCTACTGTTAAAGGTGACTTCTATGCCCTTGGACATATCCCTAACATCATAGGTGCCATTGATGGGACCCATGTAGCTCTGGTCCCCCCCCACAGGAGTGAACAGGTGTACAGGAACCGGAAGAGTTATCATTCGATGAATGTACAGATGGTATGTTTGGCAGACCAGTACATCTCCCAGGTAAATGCTGTGTTCCCTGGCTCTGTGCATGACGCCTACATCCTGCAGAATAGCTGCATCCCTTATGTGATGGGTCAACTCCAGAGGCACCGGGTGTGGCTATTAGGGGAGTCTGGTTACCCCGACCTGTCATGGCTATTGACCCCAGTGAGGAATCCGAGGACAAGGGCAGAGGAACGCTACAATGAGGCCCATGGGCGGACTAGGAGGGTGATCGAACGCACCTTCGGCCTCCTGAAGGCCAGGTTCAGGTGCCTCCATATGACAGGTGGTTTCCTATTCTACTCACCAAGGAAGGTGTGCCAGATCATCATCGCCTGCTGTATGCTTCACAATCTTGCTTTGCGACGCCAGGTGCCTTTTCTGCAGGAGGATGGTCCAGATGACGGTGTTGAGGCAGCTCTTGAGCCTGTGGAGAGTGATGAGGAGGAAGCAGAGGAAGAAGCCACAGTCCAGACAACAGGGACTCAGTCATACAGCAATATTTCCAGTGACACACAGGTGAGAACACTTTCTTGACTACTACAAGTACTTTCACACTTCTACCTTTATCCTGTCTGTCAATTTCAAGCAGTATTTGGTAAATGAGTTGTACATTTCCATTACGGTTTCACAGGTGTGGTTACCAACGTGTGTCATCTGCTTGCATCCTTCATGGAGTTGTGATGTGTGACATAGGTATGTTGACATTACATTTGAAAACGCATTTTGTCACTGTCATAGCTAATACACATTTTCAAAATCACAGACTGACTCCAGATTGTTTTGTGCTTCAAGGGTGTTTATTGAAGTGCTAATTATTGGAGGGGGTGGTAAAATGGTGATGGGTGATGGTTAGGAATGTCCATGGCAGAGTCCAGTCTATTAGTCTCACAGGTGCATTGCCAATATGGGCATAGGAAGTGGAGCTGGGGCAGTTCCAATATGGACAGGGTTACAAAGTGGGACAGTGGGATGACAATCAGGGTGGTCTCATTTCTTGGCGGGGTTCTTGCCATCATGCTCTGTCCTGTTCCTGGATCTCAGGGACCGCTTGCAGGGTGGTTCTCCATCTGCAGGGGGTGGAATGCTGGTGTGGTGGTCCTGTGGCGGGGCGTCCTGTCCACTAGCGCCGGCGGAGGTGGTGGGCAGTTCATCGCCAACGCTAGTGTCAGGGGCCCCTTGGAGTGCCACGGTGTCCCTCATGGTGTTCTGTATGTCCTTCAGCACCCCTACGATGGTGCCCAGGGCGGAGCTGATGGTTCTGAGCTCCTCCCTGAACCCCAAATACTGTTCCTTCTGCAGGCGCTGGATCTCCTGAAACTTGGCCAGGATCGTAGCCATCGTCTCCTGGGAGTGGTGGTATGCTCCCATGATGGTGGAGAGGGCCTCGTGGAGAGTGGGTTCCCTTGGCCTGTCCGCCCCCTGTCGCACAGCAGCCCTCCAAGTTCCCCTGTGTTCCTGGGCCTCCGTCCCCTGGACTGTGTGCCCACTACCACTGCCCCCAGGTCCCTGTTGTTGTTGGGGTGATGGGTTATCCTGGGTTCCCTGTAGTGGTGGACACACAGCTGATTGACGTGTCCTGGGGACGGAGGTATGGGCCCGCTGGGTGGGTGCTGTACTGGTGTTTCCAGAGGGTGGAAGGTCAGTGTTGGGCTGTGCCTGTGCGAGGGGAACCGACTGTCCCGAGGCCCACGATGGTCCAGGCTGGTCATCTGGATCCAGTTGGCCAGAGCTGCTGTCATCACTGTGGGCCTCTTCTGTGGGTGGGGTAGAGATGTCTGGACCCTCCTGTCTGGTGACGTTAGGTAGTGGTCCTGCAGGGGTGTAAAAGCATGATTATTGCATCTGTGTGTGTCATGGTGTGCAATGGGTGGGTGAGCGTGTACCCAAGTGCTAGCATTCCTGTGTGGGGGCTTGTGTGATGATGGTTAGGGGGTGTTATGGGTATGTGGAGTGGCCATGCTTTAGTGAGGGGTGACCATGCTTTGTTGTGTCATGCAGGGCTTGGTGTTGGGATGGGTGGTTTGTGTTATTAGTATATTAGTGAGGAGTTGGAGTGATAGGGGAGGGGGTGAGGGTGGGGGTGTGTGATAGCATGTAGGTAGGGTGGGGGATATGATAGTTAAGATTTGACTTACCAGTGTCCATTCCTCCACCGACTCCTCCGAGGCCCTCAGGATGTTTAATGGTCAAGACCTGCTCCTCCCATGTTGTTAGTTGTGGGGGAGGAGGTGGGGGTCTGCCGCCAGTCCGCTGAACCACAATATTGTGCCTGGAGACCACGGAACGCACCTTCCCCTGTAGGTCGTTCCACCTCTTCCTGATGTCCTCCCGATTTCTTGGGTGCTGTCCCACTGCGTTGACCCTGTCCACGATTCTTCGCCATAGCTCCATCTTCCTAGCTATGGAGGTGTGCTGCACCTGTGATCCAAATAGCTGTGGCTCTACCCGTATGATTTCCTCCACCATGACCCTGAGCTCCTCCTCTGAAAATCTGGGGTGTCTTTGGCGTGCCATGGGGTGGTGTAGGTGATGAGTGGGGTGGTGTATGTGGTGATGAGTGTGGTGATGTGTAGTGGTGTGGGGTGTTTTGTGCATGGATGTTGTGTGGGTGATGGTGTTGTGTGCCTCTGTGTGGTGGGGTTGTCTATGCTGTGCTCTCTCTCTCGCCTTCGTCTATAATTTTTGGTTGTAGGGGTTTGTGGGTGATGTGGGTGTGTGTTTTATATTGTATTGATTGTGTGGGAGTGGTGTTTGTATGTGTGCATATTTTGAGCGCGGCGGTGTGTACCGCCAATGGAATGCCACGGTTGAAAGACCGCTGCGTGGATTCGTGGGTCGTGATAGCATGGGCGTGTTTCTGTTGGCGTGACGGTGGAGGTTTTGTTTTCACCAGTTGATCACTGACCTTTGGTGTGGCGGACTTGTGTGGGTGTCTGAATTTCAGCAGATTCCGAGATGTGGGTCATAATAGATGTGGCGGAATTCCACGGCCGCGGCGGTGTATTGGCGGTCTTCTGCACGGCGGTAAGCGGCTTTTACCGCCAATGTTGTAACGACCCCCTATATCTTGTGCCCATTTCAGAAATTCAAAAGTTTACTTGATAACTATTTTTCACTCTTTATATTGGCTCTGGGTACCTAGGGTTCTTGATGAACCTACAAGCCCTATATATCCCCACAACCAGAAGAGTTCAGCAGACTTAACTGTATATTGATTTTAAAAATCGGCCATAGCTAAAAAAAAGTTATAGAAAGAAAATATAGACAGAAATGGCTCTTTTTTTCACCTCAATTTCTATATTTTTTATTTTAGCTGTTACTTTCTGTAGGAAAACCTTGAAGGATCTACACAAATGACCACTTGCTAAATTCAGAATTTTGTCAACGTTTCAGAAATGTTTAGCTGTCCGGGATCCAACATGGGTTTCACACCCATTTCTGTCACTAACTGGAAGGAGGCTGAAAGTGCAAAAAATAGTAAAAACGGTGTATGTCCCAGTAAAATTCCAAAATCGTGTTAACAATTGTGATTTCTGATACAAGTCTGTCTCTTGCTGAAAAGCTGGGAAGATGGTGATTTTAGCACTGCAAACCCTTTGTTTATGCCATTGATGCCAGGGGGAAAAACACAAGCTTTTTTCTGCAACCCTTTTTTCCCATTTTGTTTTACCACAAAGGCAATTTTAGCTGTATTTTGGATTATTTCTTGGTCTCCTCCAGGGGAATCCACAAACTCTGGGTACATCTAGAATGCCTATGATGTTGGGAAAACAAATGATGCAAATTTGGTGTGGATAGCTTATGTGGACAAAACGTTATGAGGGCCTAAGGGCAAACGACCCTAAATAGCTAAAAAAAAAAGGCTTGGCACCTGAGGGGGAAAAGGCTTGGCAGTGAAGGGGTTAAAGCTGGTCTTCATAGAAAAATAACTTAGGAAACCATTAATGACATTTATAGTAATTTTATTCCATATCATACCATGCCTATTGCATTACAGAAGGGTGAAGTACACTAACACTATACAAATATGCATAACCTCTGCCTCAAAGGAACAGACCAGCTTGAACTGCTAGGTTAACTCACATCTTCATTGGAACACAAGTACACCCTCATTTACATCAGCCACATTTGTCCTCTTTGGGATGGCTCTGGTTTAATGCCTTAACACAGAGAGCTCAAGGCTCAAATTTGAGCAAACTCTTTCTACTTAATGAAGCTCCCAGCACCAAATTCACAGTAAGTTGATGTATTAGTGCACACCTCTGTACTGTAGAGACTGATGACTGTTGGCCAAATTTCTATAATTCTTACAGCTACATGTGATGTTGTTGTCCACTTTGCTCTATTTGTGCTACTGATGGACCAAGAGCAGTGGTAATCCCTTTATCGATTTTGGTGCTCCTTGCTGAACCTGCGTCTCATGTAAGCATTTCAAATGACAGTTAGAATCCATTTGTTCTTACAAGAATGACAGACAGGAAGACAAATCTTAACCTTAAGGGATTATTTTCTGATTTAAATAAAATAAGGATTGAATAACAAAATTATAATCAATTAGTCCATACATCAGAGTGCAAAGGTCAGTTGTAGTACAGAATCAATCAAAGATGAAGTCAATTTAAGGTCAATAAAATACAAAGTATAAAGTAGGAGAGCATTCCAATATAGATGTGCCTCCTGAGATCAGTAAGAAAGGGTCTTCTTCACATTCAAGAAGAACACACTTTCATAGGATTCTCAATAAAAGATGTCATACATTTACTATGGTTATACACGGTTCTCACACATTAGGCTAATCAAAGTTTTTTTTTTAAATCTCTTTATTAATTTTGATACAGACTCTCAGAGCAGGTGCTCACAAGAAGTAGCAAACCAAATACACAGTCACAGAGACATGAGTTATGTCAAACAAACACAAATACAACTGAAACAACCACATTTAACTGTTCCACATACTGAGAATTAGCGATACAGTGCACTATGCGGGGGTGGAGCGCCAGTCCCTGACCCTAGAGGGGGGTCGTCCCAAAGTGTCTGAGCATGTGATAGCGGGCCATTGTGCCTGCTGAGCGGCGCTGGCCAGTAATACCAAGAGAGCGATATAAACTACACCATGAGTGGCTGGGGCGGGAGAGGGACAACCAGCACCAGCACACAACATACAGGTGGACGCTGTAGTTGCAGAGCGGCTTGCTCCAAGGGAGCCAATAAATTGATGTCGACAGGGCGTGGGATACCCAAGAGCAGGGGGAACATGTGCCTGACTAGTGTAGCGTTGTCCACGGGGGATTAATGTGGGCGTATGTCATCCTTAGCTTTGATGTGTACGATGAAGGAATCCCAAATTTCAAGCTTCCCTGTGCCAACACTCTGTACTGTAAATGACGTAGAGTTTGGGCCTCCGCATGGGACCACTGCAGCAAATCACGCAGCCATCCGGTATAGCTAGGGGCGTGTGGGGCCTTCCAATGGGTTGCTAATAAACGTTTAAAAACTATGAAGGCCAGGTCTGTGAATCTATAGAGTTGCTTGTCCCCCTTGGCGCGGCGGCGCAGTCCCAACAAGCAGGACTCCGGTACCGCCTTTAAGGCATGGTCAGTAATGTCAGACACTGTGGGAGTCATTCTGACCCCTGGCGGTCCACGACCGCGGAAGCTCCGCCAACAGGCTGGCGGTGCTTCCGGGGGCATTCTGACCGCATCGGTAAAGCTGCGGTCAGAAAAGGGAAGCCGGCGGTTTCCCGCCGGCTTCCCGCTGCCCCAGGGAATCCTCCACAGCGGCGCTGCAAGCAGCGCCGCCATGGGGATTCCGACCCCCTTCCCGCCAGCCTGGTTCTGGCGGTTTTCACCGCCAGAACCTGGCTGGCGGGAACGGGTGTCGTGGGGCCCCCTAACAGGGCCCCACATTGATTTTCAGTGTCTGCGTGGCAGACACTGAAAATCGCGACGGGTGCAACTGCACCCGTCGCACACCAGCAACTCCGCCGGCTCCATTCGGAGCCGGCATCCTCGTTGCTGGTGCTTTCCCGCTGGGCGGGCGGGCGGCCTTTTGGCAGTCGCCCGCCCAGCGGGAAAGTCAGAATCACTGCGGCGGTCATTTGACCGCGCTGCGGTGTTCTGGCGGGGGAACTTTGGCGGGTGGCCTCCGCCGCCTGCCAAAGTTAGAATGACCCCCTGTATCAGTGATGCGTTGCCAAGCTATGGCCAACGGAGGGCACTCCCACACCATGTGATAGAAATCCACTAATGGTTTCGCGCATCGGGGACACTCTGGATCCGATGCGGGGAACATGTGTTTTATGCTGGAGGGGATAAGTAGGAGTGATGTAAATATTTAAACTGGGTGTCGCAGAGTCTAGGGTTCAGAGAAACATTCTTGACAGTGGAGAACGCCGCTGCCCAGGCCGCTTGCGATAAGGGTGCAGGGAGTGCTACGTCCCAGCGGGATCTCGCATGTTCCAAACCCCCAACAATAATATGGAGTATAACCATAATATCACTCCCCTTGTGCCACCCATAGAGAGGATCAACGTAAGGATCTGTGATGTCAGGGGTTCATCATCACCCGTGCCCATGTGATACGCAGTAAGTGTTGTATTGTGCAATATGACAAAAAGGCGCCGGCATATATCCTCGTATTCTCCATCAGTTCGCCAAATGTCAGCAGTTTAGTATCTGAGTAAAAATCACCAACGTTTTCGAGGCCCACCTCCTGCCACAGGACCATTTTGTGGTGCACTAGCAGGGGCTGGGCTCTGGGTAGATGTGTCAGAGGAATCAAAGGAGAGTATGGTGCATTGGGGTCACTTCCGTGGACATATCGCAGCCAACATGTCTTAGCAGGGTCCAATATGATGTTACCACGTGGCATGGGGCAGGACTTATCCAATAACAAAGCCAGCATTGGTAACGGTGCAAGCGTGTCCATTAACACTGTTTTCTCTGCTGTGTGGCATTCCCCTAACCAAGCGACTGGCCATTGCAGCTGGGCGGCCGCATAATACATTTCAAAGTTGGGCATACCCAAGACCCCCTCAACCTGTGGGTATTGTGTTGTGGTCAATGCTACATGGTGTCTGTCTTTTCCCCATAATAAATATGTCACTATACTCTGTAGGGACTTGAAGAATGAGCGAAGTAAGACAACCAGGAGTGCTGCAAAATAATATAGGAATCGAGGAAGGATGAGAATTTTGGCAATAGCCACTCTGCCCATGGGCGACAAGGGAAGAGCCCCCCACAAGGGCAATGAGCCCCGTACGGAGCGAAGAGCTCTGTCTATATTACAATCCCTGATGTCTTCCATTCAGTGATACACCTGTATGCCCAGATACTTAAAGGTGGTGTGACACCACAGCAAGTGGTATTCTGGTAGTTCCGATTGGAGCTCCAGTGGGACAGGAGTCAAGGGGAAATACAGGATTTAGACCAGTTTACCCGCAAGCCAGAGATGTCTGCAAAGGTATCCAGTGTTTCCATCACACTCGGCATAGAAACCGGGTGGTCGCGCAAGTAAACTAAGGCATCATCTGCATACAGGGAGATAATGTGGTGTTTGTTTAGCTCCGGGATGCCCCACTGTCGTGCATATGTGCGTTACTTGGCGGCCAAGTTATGGCAAACAGTAGGGGAGACAGTGGACACCCCTGCCTGGTGCCCCTGTATATGGGGAAGGAGTCTGAGATAACTTGCCCCATCTTGACTTGGGCCGATGGATTAGAGTATAATGTCGTAATCCATGCTATGTATCCCACACCAAATCCCATTGCGCCAAGCGATTTAATGAGGAAGTCTGAGCTCAGCGTGTCAAACGCCTTCTCTATGTCTAATGATATGGCCCCTCCACGACGGCAGGGCTCTGAGTTATTGTTGTGTAATATGCAGAGCAGTCTCCTAATGTTCAGGAAAGTGTTTCTGCCCGGTATAAAACCCGACTGATCCTCATGACTAAGTTGTGGAATAAATGGAAGGAGCCTATTGGCCAATATTTTCCCCAGCACTTTACAATCCATGTTCAACGGAGAGAGAGGGCGGTATGATCTAAAATTGAGAGGATCCCGACCAGGCTTTGGGAGCATCACTATGAGGGCCTTGCACATCGAACCTGGTAGTTGCTCCAGGTCGTGCGCTTCATTGAACACCTGGAGCATGGGCTGCAGAAGGTGATTCACCTGAGACGCGAAGTACTCCACCGGGAAACCATCCGAGCCAGGAGCCTTGTTTTGGGCCATTTGGGACTGTGCAAGACGTATCTCCTCCAGAAAGATGGGGCCGTCCAACACATCCGCCTGCTTAGGTTTCAGTCACCGCAGGGGGGTAGAGCTCAAGAAGACATCCACTCGCCCCGTCGAAGTGGGGGGCATGTATAATTTCTGATAGTAGGTATAAAAAGCTTCGTTAATCGCCACTTGGGTATTTACCATCTCACCTGAGTCCAATCAGATTGCCCCTATGGGCGAGGGTTGAGGGTTCTCCCGCACGAGCCAAGCCAGCAGGAGGCCCCACCTATCCCCCTATGCGTACTGTCGGGTCATGTAATACCTATATTGATGCTTGATCAATTTAGCATCTGCCTCTCTATGGCTGTCCCTCAAAGAACTAAGCTCACCCATTGGCATCTCGCCACCAGCCACTGCAATCTCCATTGTGCGCATCTTGGACTCAAGTTCAGTCAGCTCCCTAACCAGGACACGTAGGACCCCTACGGAAGCGGCCATGCAATGACTCCGTATTACCACCTTATGTGCATCCCACTCTGTTGCCCGGTGTAATGTTGTGTTGTTATTGTGCAAGAAGTAAGTAGATAAACATTGGGCGAGCTCCTCACTGAAGGGGGGGTCGGCCAATGCTTCCACCTGTAAGCGCCAAGTAGGTATCCATGTGCTCAGACGGCCCCAGGCAAAACCACATGCAACGGGCAGTGATCCGACGCAGTACGTGCCACGTAATCAGAGGCGTGAACCCTATGGACCACAGTGGGCGGAGCAAGGATCAAATCTATCCTGGTGTGTAGGTCATGAACAGGAGAGTAATAGGAGTATTCACGCTCCGTTGGGTGCCCCAATCGCCAAACATCACACAAGCCATTCTTCACCTTCCAGGCCTCAAGCTCATGCGAGATCTGCCTGCTCGGGGCAGACGGCAGAGAGGGGAAGGACCGGTCGGAATGGACATCCAAGACACAGTTGAAATTGCCCTCCCAAATGCTCTCCCCAGCAGTATCCTGGAGTAGCCCGGCTGTCATTGCATGCAGAAAATGTTTTTGATTGGTGTTGGGTGTATAAAGTGCCACAAGGGAGAATGGTGGTTCATCTAGCCAGCCCTCGGACGCCACATAACGGCCATCAGGGTCTATTTGCGTGTGGGCGACCACGTGGGGCACCCTATGGTCAATCCAAATTGCCACGCCCCGGGCGAAGGATGAGGAGGTAGTGCCAAATATTTGACCATTCCAGCTAGAACATGTTCTCTCTAGGGTGGCCTCCGACAAGTGGGTTTCCTGCAGCATAGCGATATGCTAGGCTAATCAAAGTTAAAGCAGAATGAAATAGTTCCAAGAGAAACCATTTAAAAAATCTCTCATAATTCTAGGATATAGAATTTCTCATGGACCCCACCTGTACTAGAACAAATATTGTTAAAATAGGTGTGATTTTGCTAAGACAGCTAGGTGGCGCAACCTTGGACAGGAACAGTTGTAATAAACAACTGTTTATTATTCTCATGAAGGTCATTGTCTTGCCTGTGAAAAGTGCGTTTATAAATTTTTCTAATCTCACACATAAAATGGAGTAGGAGACCTAAAGTCTCAATTTTAGCCATAGTTCAAGTTACATTAGTACAATGCATTACATTTTAGAAAATCATTTCTATCAACCCTGCACTCCCAATGAGTCATCAGAATCATCACAATTTGTCCTTCTAAATAGATTTACAGGCTAGTAGTCGCCAGCTTCATATTCTATCGTCTGAATTCATCCAATTCCCTCATTTCAGTGTAGACCTGACTTTGCAACTCCTCTAATTCAACATCGCCCATTTCTTTTTTCATCCGCAAAGTAGACAAAGAGAAGAAAACACAATACTCCAAATAAGATTATTCATTCGGGCATTGACATTAGTTTAAAGATTCCTCCTCCTACACTTCCAAACCACTCACCTATCCTTAAAAACTCTCTTCCAATTGACCTAGCTAAGGAAGCCTATTTCTTCCCATCCTTCAGTCTCTTGTACCTCTTTTAGTTTATGAATGATATTTGTGATATTATTCACAAAATGGTCAGTCTGGCTGCCTAGGTTGGAAAATAAAACCACAGCATTGCCCTGACCCTCTTTTGCAAGCAGCGTGCCTAATGGAAGTCTAATTAACATGATCAAGGTTCTCACAGCAAGCGACTCTTTATTAAGAACTGTTTGAACCTACAGTCATAGTAGCAAGCCTATCTACTAAAGTGCACAGTTCTGTAATATTCAAGTCATTTAAAGCTACACCTAAGGAAGCATTAAAGCGCCAAAGACATCCTCCACTATCTGCTAAAAACTATGCCTCCTTCTCCTTAGATAAGTATAGTTCCCTCTTTTCAGATCATCTGTATGATACACCCTTGAAAAGACGAAAGCCCCATAGCAACTTCACGTTTAGTTATGAGGCAACTGGAAATATGCAGAATTGCCACAAATATAATATAGTCCCTTATACTAGGTTCATGTCCCGTTAGTTCGTGATCCCTCACCAAATAATTCTGTTTGCAGTCTCTGAAGCCCACCATTTCTGCAGTCTTGTTCCCTTCGCTCTCACAAATGGTTCATAATTTTCCTCTTGCTGTCAAATCTATATTTGGGTGTATTTCTTTCTTTCTGACCTTCTCTTGTCCTTGTTTTTACTCACTTTTTACTCTTTTTGAATCTCCCTTTTCCTTGCTTATTCTTTCATTAGGTTCATTCATAAAGATCCTTTCAGCATCTGCACGTTTTTATAAAACCCTTGCTATTACGTTACTCATTTTGAACTGTGCATTTACATTTACTATGGTTATACACGGTTCTCACACATTAGGCTAATCAAAGTTTTTTTTTTAAATCTCTTTATTAATTTTGATACAGACTCTCAGAGCAGGTGCTCACAAGAAGTAGCAAACCAAATACACAGTCACAGAGACATGAGTTATGTCAAACAAACACAAATACAACTGAAACAACCACATTTAACTGTTCCACATACTGAGAATTAGCGATACAGTGCACTATGCGGGGGTGGAGCGCCAGTCCCTGACCCTAGAGGGGGGTCGTCCCAAAGTGTCTGAGCATGTGATAGCGGGCCATTGTGCCTGCTGAGCGGCGCTGGCCAGTAATACCAAGAGAGCGATATAAACTACACCATGAGTGGCTGGGGCGGGAGAGGGACAACCAGCACCAGCACACAACATACAGGTGGACGCTGTAGTTGCAGAGCGGCTTGCTCCAAGGGAGCCAATAAATTGATGTCGACAGGGCGTGGGATACCCAAGAGCAGGGGGAATATGTGCCTGACTAGTGTAGCGTTGTCCACGGGGGATTAATGTGGGCGTATGTCATCCTTAGCTTTGATGTGTACGATGAAGGAATCCCAAATTTCAAGCTTCCCTGTGCCAACACTCTGTACTGTAAATGACGTAGAGTTTGGGCCTCCGCATGGGACCACTGCAGCAAATCACGCAGCCATCCGGTATAGCTAGGGGCGTGTGGGGCCTTCCAATGGGTTGCTAATAAACGTTTAAAAACTATGAAGGCCAGGTCTGTGAATCTATAGAGTTGCTTGTCCCCCTTGGCGCGGCGGCGCAGTCCCAACAAGCAGGACTCCGGTACCGCCTTTAAGGCATGGTCAGTAATGTCAGACACTGTGGGAGTCATTCTGACCCCTGGCGGTCCACGACCGCGGAAGCTCCGCCAACAGGCTGGCGGTGCTTCCGGGGGCATTCTGACCGCATCGGTAAAGCTGCGGTCAGAAAAGGGAAGCCGGCGGTTTCCCGCCGGCTTCCCGCTGCCCCAGGGAATCCTCCACAGCGGCGCTGCAAGCAGCGCCGCCATGGGGATTCCGACCCCCTTCCCGCCAGCCTGGTTCTGGCGGTTTTCACCGCCAGAACCTGGCTGGCGGGAACGGGTGTCGTGGGGCCCCCTAACAGGGCCCCACATTGATTTTCAGTGTCTGCGTGGCAGACACTGAAAATCGCGACGGGTGCAACTGCACCCGTCGCACACCAGCAACTCCGCCGGCTCCATTCGGAGCCGGCATCCTCGTTGCTGGTGCTTTCCCGCTGGGCGGGCGGGCGGCCTTTTGGCAGTCGCCCGCCCAGCGGGAAAGTCAGAATCACTGCGGCGGTCATTTGACCGCGCTGCGGTGTTCTGGCGGGGGAACTTTGGCGGGTGGCCTCCGCCGCCTGCCAAAGTTAGAATGACCCCCTGTATCAGTGATGCGTTGCCAAGCTATGGCCAACGGAGGGCACTCCCACACCATGTGATAGAAATCCACTAATGGTTTCGCGCATCGGGGACACTCTGGATCCGATGCGGGGAACATGTGTTTTATGCTGGAGGGGATAAGTAGGAGTGATGTAAATATTTAAACTGGGTGTCGCAGAGTCTAGGGTTCAGAGAAACATTCTTGACAGTGGAGAACGCCGCTGCCCAGGCCGCTTGCGATAAGGGTGCAGGGAGTGCTACGTCCCAGCGGGATCTCGCATGTTCCAAACCCCCAACAATAATATGGAGTATAACCATGATATCACTCCCCTTGTGCCACCCATAGAGAGGATCAACGTAAGGATCTGTGATGTCAGGGGTTCATCATCACCCGTGCCCATGTGATACGCAGTAAGTGTTGTATTGTGCAATATGACAAAAAGGCGCCGGCATATATCCTCGTATTCTCCATCAGTTCGCCAAATGTCAGCAGTTTAGTATCTGAGTAAAAATCACCAACGTTTTCGAGGCCCACCTCCTGCCACAGGACCATTTTGTGGTGCACTAGCAGGGGCTGGGCTCTGGGTAGATGTGTCAGAGGAATCAAAGGAGAGTATGGTGCATTGGGGTCACTTCCGTGGACATATCGCAGCCAACATGTCTTAGCAGGGTCCAATATGATGTTACCACGTGGCATGGGGCAGGACTTATCCAATAACAAAGCCAGCATTGGTAACGGTGCAAGCGTGTCCATTAACACTGTTTTCTCTGCTGTGTGGCATTCCCCTAACCAAGCGACTGGCCATTGCAGCTGGGCGGCCGCATAATACATTTCAAAGTTGGGCATACCCAAGACCCCCTCAACCTGTGGGTATTGTGTTGTGGTCAATGCTACATGGTGTCTGTCTTTTCCCCATAATAAATATGTCACTATACTCTGTAGGGACTTGAAGAATGAGCGAAGTAAGACAACCAGGAGTGCTGCAAAATAATATAGGAATCGAGGAAGGATGAGAATTTTGGCAATAGCCACTCTGCCCATGGGCGACAAGGGAAGAGCCCCCCACAAGGGCAATGAGCCCCGTACGGAGCGAAGAGCTCTGTCTATATTACAATCCCTGATGTCTTCCATTCAGTGATACACCTGTATGCCCAGATACTTAAAGGTGGTGTGACACCACAGCAAGTGGTATTCTGGTAGTTCCGATTGGAGCTCCAGTGGGACAGGAGTCAAGGGGAAATACAGGATTTAGACCAGTTTACCCGCAAGCCAGAGATGTCTGCAAAGGTATCCAGTGTTTCCATCACACTCGGCATAGAAACCGGGTGGTCGCGCAAGTAAACTAAGGCATCATCTGCATACAGGGAGATAATGTGGTGTTTGTGTAGCTCCGGGATGCCCCACTGTCGTGCATATGTGCGTTACTTGGCGGCCAAGTTATGGCAAACAGTAGGGGAGACAGTGGACACCCCTGCCTGGTGCCCCTGTATATGGGGAAGGAGTCTGAGATAACTTGCCCCATCTTGACTTGGGCCGATGGATTAGAGTATAATGTCGTAATCCATGCTATGTATCCCACACCAAATCCCATTGCGCCAAGCGATTTAATGAGGAAGTCTGAGCTCAGCGTGTCAAACGCCTTCTCTATGTCTAATGATATGGCCCCTCCACGACGGCAGGGCTCTGAGTTATTGTTGTGTAATATGCAGAGCAGTCTCCTAATGTTCAGGAAAGTGTTTCTGCCCGGTATAAAACCCGACTGATCCTCATGACTAAGTTGTGGAATAAATGGAAGGAGCCTATTGGCCAATATTTTCCCCAGCACTTTACAATCCATGTTCAACGGAGAGAGAGGGCGGTATGATCTAAAATTGAGAGGATCCCGACCAGGCTTTGGGAGCATCACTATGAGGGCCTTGCACATCGAACCTGGTAGTTGCTCCAGGTCGTGCGCTTCATTGAACACCTGGAGCATGGGCTGCAGAAGGTGATTCACCTGAGACGCGAAGTACTCCACCGGGAAACCATCCGAGCCAGGAGCCTTGTTTTGGGCCATTTGGGACTGTGCAAGACGTATCTCCTCCAGAAAGATGGGTCCGTCCAACACATCCGCCTGCTTAGGTTTCAGTCACCGCAGGGGGGTAGAGCTCAAGAAGACATCCACTCGCCCCGTCGAAGTGGGGGGCATGTATAATTTCTGATAGTAGGTATAAAAAGCTTCGTTAATCGCCACTTGGGTATTTACCATCTCACCTGAGTCCAATCAGATTGCCCCTATGGGCGAGGGTTGAGGGTTCTCCCGCACGAGCCAAGCCAGCAGGAGGCCCCACCTATCCCCCTATGCGTACTGTCGGGTCATGTAATACCTATATTGATGCTTGATCAATTTAGCATCTGCCTCTCTATGGCTGTCCCTCAAAGAACTAAGCTCACCCATTGGCATCTCGCCACCAGCCACTGCAATCTCCATTGTGTGCATCTTGGACTCAAGTTCAGTCAGCTCCCTAACCAGGACACGTAGGACCCCTACGGAAGCGGCCATGCAATGACTTCGTATTACCACCTTATGTGCATCCCACTCTGTTGCCCGGTGTAATGTTGTGTTGTTATTGTGCAAGAAGTAAGTAGATAAACATTGGGCGAGCTCCTCACTGAAGGGGGGGTCGGCCAATGCTTCCACCTGTAAGCGCCAAGTAGGTATCCATGTGCTCAGACGGCCCCAGGCAAAACCACATGCAACGGGCAGTGATCCGACGCAGTACGTGCCACGTAATCAGAGGCGTGAACCCTATGGACCACAGTGGGCGGAGCAAGGATCAAATCTATCCTGGTGTGTAGGTCATGAACAGGAGAGTAATAGGAGTATTCACGCTCCGTTGGGTGCCCCAATCGCCAAACATCACACAAGCCATTCTTCACCTTCCAGGCCTCAAGCTCATGCGAGATCTGCCTGCTCGGGGCAGACGGCAGAGAGGGGAAGGACCGGTCGGAATGGACATCCAAGACACAGTTGAAATTGCCCTCCCAAATGCTCTCCCCAGCAGTATCCTGGAGTAGCCCGGCTGTCATTGCATGCAGAAAATGTTTTTGATTGGTGTTGGGTGTATAAAGTGCCACAAGGGAGAATGGTGGTTCATCTAGCCAGCCCTCGGACACCACATAACGGCCATCAGGGTCTATTTGCGTGTGGGCGACCACGTGGGGCACCCTATGGTCAATCCAAATTGCCACGCCCCGGGCGAAGGATGAGGAGGTAGTGCCAAATATTTGACCATTCCAGCTAGAACATGTTCTCTCTAGGGTGGCCTCCGACAAGTGGGTTTCCTGCAGCATAGCGATATGCTAGGCTAATCAAAGTTAAAGCAGAATGAAATAGTTCCAAGAGAAACCATTTAAAAAATCTCTCATAATTCTAGGATATAGAATTTCTCATGGACCCCACCTGTACTAGAACAAATATTGTTAAAATAGGTGTGATTTTGCTAAGACAGCTAGGTGGCGCAACCTTGGACAGGAACAGTTGTAATAAACAACTGTTTATTATTCACATGAAGGTCATTGTCTTGCCTGTGAAAAGTGCGTTTATACATTTTTCTAATCTCACACATAAAATGGAGTAGGAGACCTAAAGTCTCAATTTTAGCCATAGTTCAAGTTACATTAGTACAATGCATTACATTTTAGAAAATCATTTCAATCAACCCTGCACTCCCAATGAGTCATCAGAATCATCACAATTTGTCCTTCTAAATAGATTTACAGGCTAGTAGTCGCCAGCTTCATATTCTATCGTCTGAATTCATCCAATTCCCTCATTTCAGTGTAGACCTGACTTTGCAACTCCTCTAATTCAACATCGCCCATTTGTTTTTTCATCCGCAAAGTAGACAAAGAGAAGAAAACACAATACTCCAAATAAGATTATTCATTCGGGCATTGACATTAGTTTAAAGATTCCTCCTCCTACACTTCCAAACCACTCACCTATCCTTAAAAACTCTCTTCCAATTGACCTAGCTAAGGAAGCCTATTTCTTCCCATCCTTCAGTCTCTTGTACCTCTTTTAGTTTATGAATGATATTTGTGATATTATTCACAAAATGGTCAGTCTGGCTGCCTAGGTTGGAAAATAAAACCACAGCATTGCCCTGACCCTCTTTTGCAAGCAGCGTGCCTAATGGAAGTCTAATTAACATGATCAAGGTTCTCACAGCAAGCGACTCTTTATTAAGAACTGTTTGAACCTACAGTCATAGTAGCAAGCCTATCTACTAAAGTGCACAGTTCTGTAATATTCAAGTCATTTAAAGCTACACCTAAGGAAGCATTAAAGCGCCAAAGACATCCTCCACTATCTGCTAAAAACTATGCCTCCTTCTCCTTAGATAAGTATAGTTCCCTCTTTTCAGATCATCTGTATGATACACCCTTGAAAAGACGAAAGCCCCCTAGCAACTTCACGTTTAGTTATGAGGCAACTGGAAATATGCAGAATTGCCACAAATATAATATAGTCCCTTATACTAGGTTCATGTCCCGTTAGTTCGTGATCCCTCACCAAATAATTCTGTTTGCAGTCTCTGAAGCCCACCATTTCTGCAGTCTTGTTCCCTTCGCTCTCACAAATGGTTCATAATTTTCCTCTTGCTGTCAAATCTATATTTGGGTGTATTTCTTTCTTTCTGACCTTCTCTTGTCCTTGTTTTTACTCACTTTTTACTCTTTTTGAATCTCCCTTTTCCTTGCTTATTCTTTCATTAGGTTCATTCATAAAGATCCTTTCAGCATCTGCACGTTTTTATAAAACCCTTGCTATTACGTTACTCATTTTGAACTGTGCCTAAGGCTAAAAACATTTCACCATGCATTTTTTTTACTCACCTCTCTAAATGTGTTGGAGTTCATGACAGGTACCATGTCTAAGTGTGATTTGTAATCTCAATGAAACAGCCAGTTTAAATGTATTGTGGTGTTAATACAGCTTTAGAAACACGTTACATGAAAAGGAGTGAGACAAAGGGATATAAAAGTAGGTTGAACTCTGAGCCACAGAGAAGGGCAAAAAAGAGCAGACAAAACAATGTTCTACATGCAGTAGATTCTCATTTCCGGCTAGCACTTGGTAATAACCATTGCAACCAAACATATTCTCAGAATTTGATTTAAGTGAAAGTTTCGCTTATACCTGTTCTTTATTATTTACTTTTGTTTGACGTACCATAAGATTGAGTGAGGCACTTCAATCTAGAAGATATAGATCTGACAATAAGCCAACTACAGAAATTACTAAGGCAATCGTCAGAAATGCAAGGACAGTTTTATAGCACAATTGTGCCTTAAACACCATCCTAATATCTTAACAGCTCAAGGCAGAAAAAATAAAAATATGTACTATATTCTTGCTAACGTTCAATATCAGTTCAACTCTTCACTTTGTCTTAGTTTATTCAAATGCTGTACACTACAGTTTACACTCTATCGTGAAATCTAAAACGATCGTGGTCTCCTTCAAAATTGTTTCTCCTTTCCGTGAGGGTTTGCAGTTCAAAAAAGTCGTTTGACAAAATTATTTTACCTTGCGTTCTCTGCTCTGCACTTCAGGGAGCTCCTTTATTGACAGTCGGGGTCACTTTTCACAAAGTAAGTTCAGTCAGGGGCTAAATACATTTTGTTCGGTTTCCTCAATATTTTCAGTCTCTCGATCTCGTTCAAAGTCACTGTCATTTGCCCTACTTGTTTTCTGTCTCTTTTTGACAAACTCCAACCAAAACATACCACAGCTGGTTACAACTAGGCATTTCCAGGAAGACGAAGGAATGGGCCGTTTGATTTTCATATGTGACTCACGGTCACAGTGATTTTCCTTTCTGCATTTATTCTCTGACACGTGATACATCTTTAACATAAATTCACAGCCAGGTCACAAAAGTCTGGATTGTGACAGTAACATTTACTGGTGGGCACCATTCCATTTGGAACGACAGGGGTTGGGCCATTTAAATGTCGAAGAGTAGCCAGGAACAGGCAGTCAGGCATCCCTCGCTGGACATCCAGGTATCACTAGAATCTTTCACACACTCTGCTCTTTCCCATTCTTTCAGGTGCCTCATGCTCTTGGAGCTCACTAAATGTTTGTACAGTGTTTAACAGCATATTGGGGACAGTCTAATTTTCAACACTGCATGGTTCATCAAAGTGAAATCTGCTGGACTCAAGATAGAAATACCTGGTGTCGTACTTGGACTCTTGCTCTACACAAGACTGCTGGTTTAGGGATCGCAGTACTGTTGTCTGTAGGCGACTAGGCCAACCCTACAAGTCGCAACTGTCGGCCTAACGTCGCCGGCTCACAAGTAGTACCTCGCCAAAACCCAAATAGTAAAAAGTGAAGTGGCAGCCTTTACGCATGGACTCAAGAGTGCGACATCTCAGGGGAGTTGTGGATAAACGGACATTACCCTTTTCTCACATGACCAGCCACTCAGTCACTCACAGGCATTGAAGGAGATGCAGTAAAGTTTTCAACAGGTTTTTATTAACAATACAGCAATCTACTGTAAAATGCATGAGCTGCAATGATTAGTGTTAGACTTAGCATTATTGGCTTGGTTTCCCCTAACTTTTTGCCTCTGCTTCCCAGGTTCCTTCTATGTGCTGGACTCTCTGTTTTTGCTGTTTTGTTTGATCTGGACACTTTACCACTGCTGACCAGTGCTAAAGTGTAAGTGTTTCCATGTATAAATTATATGCGTACATAGGCTTATCCATGACTGACATATTTGATTTAGTAGTAGGTCTCTAGTAAAGTGCACTAGAGGTGCCCTGGGCCTGTAAATCAAATGCTACTAGTGGGCCTACAGCACTGGTTGTGGCACCCACATTAGTAGCTCTGTTAACATGGCTCAGACCTGCCACTGCAGTGTCTGTGAGTGCAGTTTGAAACTGCCAATTTGACTTGGCAAGTGTACCCACTTGCCAGTCCTAAACCTTCCCTTTTTGTACATGTAGGGCATACCTAAGGTAGACCCTAGGTAGCACCATGGGCAGGGTGCAGTGTATGTTAAAGGTGGGATGTGTACTTTTGTGCTTTTACATGTCCTGACAGTGAATTACTGCCAAATTTGGTTTTCACTGTTGCAAGGCCTATTTCTCTCATAGGTTAACATAGTGGCTGCCTTTAAATATCATTAAAGTGCAGATTCCCTTTCGGAGCAGATAGAAATGTGGAGTTTAGGGTCTCTGAACTGACAAATTAAAAATACATCTTCTAGTGAAGTTGTTTTTTAGATTGTGTGTTTGAAAACACACTTTTAGAAAGTAGGCATTTTCTTGCTTAAATCATTCTGCAACTCTGCCTGTTTGTGGATTCCCTGTCAGGGTCAGTTTGACAGTTGGGCTGTTTGCACCTTTCCTCTAGACAGTGACACAAAGGGAGCAGGGGTGTAGCCTGCACATCCTGATGGGCCATCTGGGCTCAAAGGAGGGGAGGAGTGGTCACTTACACCTGAAAGGGCTGTGTCTGCCCTCACACAATGTAGTCTCCAACCTCCTGGTGTGTGTCTGGGGCCTGGCCTGGGCAAGCCAGGATCTTGAAAGCAACAGCGACTTCTCTTTGAAGTAGGCTTACTTCAAAGGCAGAGAGGGGTATAATAAGAGCACCCAAAACCTCTGAAAATCAAATTACTTCTGGAACTAGGAGGACCCTAAGCCTGGGAGAAGAGCTGGAGAAGCTAGAGTAGGAGTACTGCCCCTTTGCCTTTGACTGTGCTTTGCTGGGTTAGCCTGCAGTAGCTGCTTCTACCTGAGAGAGGACAAAGTCTGACCTCTGTGTGACTTTCCACTGGTGAAGAATCTCCAAGGGCTTGAATTGAGCCTGCCTCCTTTTGTTGAAGTCTCAAGGACAGCAAAGACGTCTCTCTGCCACCACTTGGGCTTTCTGCTGAGAGTCCTACCTGCTAAGCGGTGCCCTAACCTGTCTCTGGGCCCGTGTAGCTGGTGGAAAAGGACAGAAATCCATGCAAAAACTGCAGTGCGGGGAAACGTTTGCTGCACCACCTGCCTTGTGGCTGCTAAACAATGCATCGCCGGCCTCGAGGCTAAAATTGGCACTCTGCCTGCATTCTGGCTGGGAGATTGACGCAACGTGACTAGAGAAACAACACGCAACACCCATAGCGGCTGCTGTTAATGACACAAGCCCCACACAGCGCAGTTTCTTGACACCGTGCGGCCAGATTTCAACACAACATTGCCGAGTGCGGAAAATCAACGCAAAGCCTGTCCAGTAGCGAAGTGCTCGCCCGGAACCAACGCATCACTCTCTTGCGGGAGAGAAGAACTGACGCACGCCGACCCGACCGGAGGAGGAACAATGCACGGTCTTGTTTGCAAGTGAGGAATTGGCCTTTTCCGATGCACACTTGCCAGTGAGGCTTTATTTTGACGCCACCCAAGTACTTTTGTGCAATAACAGCATTCTCACTGTTTCCTAAAGGATTTAAGACTCTTTTTTCTTTTTAAATTCATAACTTGAGTTATGTCTTGTTTTGTTTAGATAAATATGACCTATTTTTTTAAACCTGTGTTATGTCATTTTGTAGTGGGTTCACTGGGTTACTGTGTGTGTTGATACAAATACTTTACACATTGCTTCTGAAGCAGGAGGTAAGCGGGGGTTAACTGAGGGTGATCGGTCCTTGCTTGGACAGGGGGTAACCTGACTGCCAACCAAAGACCCCATTTCTAACATTGGTGATCAGCGGTTGGGATTGTACTTGTATTTGTACTTGACATACAATGATTAAGTGTTTACTACTATTTTCAGTGCAGACCATTACGTAACCACATACTACTTGTCTGTGCAATTTAGCTTTTTCTCTTTTTTTACTCTTTTTGTTCTATGTCCATTTTTTGCTGATCCCTACATTGACTTTTGAACTTCATTTGGGAACTTGTTTTTCTGCCTTTGGAACTTTGCACTTTTGTTGATTTTTCATCATGTCTCAATCTGGAGATGCATCTGCTGGAGCTGCCTTTGACTTAAGGAAAATAGAGAGCTATACAGTGGCTCAGTTGAAGCAGTCCTGCAAACATCGTGCCTGCCCCATTAGGGGCTCCACCAGGAAGGAGGAGCTGCAGAAGGCACTGAGGAGCTGGGTGACACAGAGGAGGGGGATGAGGGTGAGAATGAGGAGGTGCAAAACATACACAATGGGGTAGTGGGTAGACATGTTCTGTCTGGGGGGAGAATCTCCAGGGCAGGGAGCAGTGGGTCTTCCAAGGGTCTGACTCCTGAAGAGTTGCAGGACAGACAGGCAGAGAGGGCTCACCAGTTGGAGTTGGAACAGTTTAGGATGCAAAGGGAGATGGAAGAAAGGAGGATGGCCAAAGAAGAGATGAAGATATTGCTGGTTCATGAGCTCAGCTTGAGGGGGCTGGATCAGAGGAGCCAGTAGAGTAGGGATGGTGGCAGCAATATCACAGTGCAGCCTGATAGGAGGGTGAAGGTTCCTAAAGACCTTGTGAAGGATTACAGAAGTGAGGATGACATATTCTTGTGGTTCAAGGGATATGAGTCTGCTTTCCATATTAATCTGGTCCCTGGAGCTCATGGGGGGGGTGTTCCTGTGGAAGCACTTTGAGGTAGAGGGAAGGGATACACTTACATCCTTAGTGGATCCTCAGGGGCTCACTTACTGTATCATGAAGGACACCCGACTCACAAGGTATGGTCTCACCCATGATCAGTATAAGGACAAGTTTAGGTCCTATAAGAAGAAGTAATCCCAAACATGGTTGGAGTTTGTTGATTCTTATTGCAGGTCACTGGATGGTTGGGTGACATCACAGCTCGGATATCGATCTGACACGGCTAGGGAAACGATGCGTAACTCCTGTAAGCGGCTGCTTTTAATGATGCAAACCCCACACAGCGCGGTTTCTTGAAACAGTGCGACTGGATTTCAACGCAACATCGCTAGGTGCGGAAAATCAACGCAAAACCTTCCCGGACTCGAGGTGCCCATCCCGAATCGACACATCACTCACTTGTGGGACAGAAGAACTGAAGCACGCCGACCCGACCGGAAGAGGAACGTAGCCTGGGCTCACCTGCAAGTGAGAAATTGACACATCCCTGGCCTTTTCTAATGAACACTTGTCTGTGCAGCTTTATTTTGATGCTACCCAGGTACTTTTGTGCAGTAACAGCGTTCTCAAAGTTTTCTAAAGGATTTAAGACTCTTCTTTTCTTTTTTAATTTATAACTTGAATTGTGTATGTCAGATTTTTATTGTTTTGGTCTTGTTTTGCTTAGATAAATATTACCAATTTTTCTAAACCTGTGTTGTGTCATCTTGTAGTGGGTTCACTTGGTTACTATGGGGGTTATTCTAACTTTGGAGGAGGTGTTAATCCGTCCCAAAAGTGACGGAAAAGTGACGGTTTTACCACCAGCCGTATTACGAGTCCATTATATCCTATGGAACTCGTAATACGGCTGGTGGTATATCCGTCACTTTACCGTCACTTTTGGGACGGATTAACACTCCTCCAAAGTTAGAATAACCCCCTATGTGTGTTAGTACAAATACTTTACACATTGCTTCTGAAGTTAAGTCTGCCTGCTCGTGCCAAGCTACCAAGTGGGGGAGCAGGGTTTAACTGAGGGTGAGTCTCCTTTACCCTGACTAGAGTGAGGGTCCTTGCTTGGACAGGGGGTAACCTGACTGCCAACCAAAGACCCATTTTTAACAATTAGGATAATGAACAATGCAGGAAAGAGAATTGAAAAAATTAGAGTAGTGAATATAAAGATCCCCACCATCTTGCAACAACATGAGATGTGAAATAGGCCCTAATACCTTTGTGCAATGAACCTAATCTCTATCCTAAAGAGAGCCTGGTGTGTTAAACCTAATCTGCCAGGACCATGCCCATGAGAATAGCCCCCCAACCCCTGTGACCTTGAAATGAGGTCTCTAGATCAGACTCCATGGGGACAAGAAGGCTGGGTCTGTATTAAGGCGACGTGTAGGATATATAGCATTGATGGCGTCTCTTAGGAATCCTTGTCTGCGCGAGAGTTATTTACACAGATCTTGTAGGACTACTGATGCAGGTATGTTCCCAAACAATAGATAAGAAGGCATGCTTGAGGCGGCATCTACATAAACAGTTCCCTTCAAAGGTACATTATATTCTTGTCACACATAAGTGGGAAAGAACATGATGTGAATACCTACGCATATCACTTGTCTTTGACACTAATAATGATGCCTTCACAGAGTGACACAGATAACATGAAATCAAAACATCTTCCTAATTATAAACATAGCAGCCATGTTGGAAGAAACAATCAAATAAATGTGATAAAAAAGGTCAGAGCAGGCTAAGTAGGTTAAAAGTCACTAGGTGACCGGGTCAGAGACCTGCAAGCTAGATGGCTAAGCTATCTCCTGATTCCCAATAAAACAAAATAGGATCCACTACACTTGCAATTTCGTCTCTATATCTATTTCTGGTGGTGACAAAATCATCTTCACTCTTGTGAGCAGCATACTTCATTACTGCTATTTCTCTGTGTAACTTGAGTGAATTCAGCACGTTCTTCACATACTGACTATTATGTATCAGGGAACCAGTGAAGGTCAGAAAACCTCTCTGTGACAATACCTGCCCAAAGTCATGCACAGCGCTGAATCCCTACGGGCTGTCAGTATTAATGGTAACCCTCAGCCTATAAGAAGTGCAGCTTGCCCTTCTCAGAGCTACTGGCTCGGCTACTTGTTTGGTAGGTTACATTCTACAGGTTAGACAGTTCCACAACACCACTCGTGGGACAGGCAGCACGCTACTCCGGAACCTAAAAGGAATTAATGGTGGATTAGTATAGAGAAATATGAGTACAGTTTTAGTATTATTTGAGCCGTGGATCTGTGAGTTTGTTAGTTGGATTGACTGGAGTAATGGAGGGGTGGAGTTGGGAAGAATCCAGAAGTGTTAATTGGGAGTTTATGGTAACAGGATTTAGGCTTGGGATGAGTAAAAGGGGGATGGAGGAGGGAAGAGTCTGTGGAAAAGGTTAGGGAGATCATAGTAGCAGGGTGAGATAAATGAGAGATAATTTATTAGGGTTGTTTGGGAGATCATGGTAGTAGAATGGGTGAGTTAGATGTGGAAGAGGAGGGAAGAGCTTAGGCAGGGTTATTTAGGAGGTGAAAGTAGCAGAATGGATTTGGGATGAGTCAGAGTAGGAATGGAGGATAGATTGATATAGACATGACATATGGTGATGGGTAGACAAAGTGTGATAAAATGAGAACAGGTGCTCATAAGTATCTAATATAACAACTTATCTAGGAGCGATGCAATGACCCCTGCTTTTGTGAGCTAGGGCGAAAAGGGGGAGAATAGATAATATTAGTTCTGTTTTGAAGGAAGGATGTAATCCAGTTGAGAGCAGTCCCTTCTATGCCGGCTTCATGGGGTCTTTGAATTAGGGTGTCATGGTCCACCATATCAAAGGCAGCCGAGAGGTCCAAGAGAGGTAGTGCAGCAGCTCCATTGTGGTCGACTGTGTTTTTAAGATCATCCCAGATTGCTGTGAGTGCCGATTCAGTGCCTCTTCCTGGGTGGAATCCACATTGGAAGTCTGAAAGTTTAGAATTGTCTTCAATGAATTGTGACATCTGGGTGAATGCTGCTCTTTCTATCAGTTTGCCCAGGCAAGGTCCATTTGTGATTGGTCTGTAGTTGTTGGGGTCTTGCGGGTCTAGGTTTGTTTTCTTTAATAACGATCATATTTATGCCTTTTTGAGGTCTACAGGAAAAGTTCCTGTAGCTAAAGAGTTGTTGATGATTCTTCTTACAGGTGTGGCAGCAGACATAGATAAAAGAATGTTCTTGAAGATGTGGGGTGGGCAAGGGTCAGAAGGGCAACCGGAAGGTCTGCTTGCTTTGACCAAATCCACAAATTCACCTTGTGATATTTGTTTGAAGGACTGTAGAGGCTGGGTCAGTTTATTCTTAGAGGGTATTTTAGGAAAGGGGTTGGAGCTGATGGGTTTCTTCTGTCTTAAATAGGAGTCCAATGTGTCTGCCATGGTTGTGTAATGATTTGCCTGTTTGTTTGTGAAATCTTGAGTAGTGGGATGACTTCCTTTCATGCACGTAAGTTTTCGAAATTCATTGATAATTTTATAAAATTCTTTGGTTGCAGATTTTGCATTTCAAATTCTGTCTGAGTAGTACCCTTTTTTAGCTTTTTTGATTGATGATTTGTATATTATGTTGAGTTTGTGTAGCTGCAGTGTGTCTTGACTGTTGTTTGTTTTAAGCCAGGTCTGATTTGTTGCTTTATCTTTTTAGTAAGTTCTGTGTTTCTCCAAGGTGTCAGTTTTCTTTTGTTGTGTTTAGTTTTACAGAGTGGTATTAGGATATCAAAAGCTTCCTGTAGCCACTCATAACGTTTTGGAACAAAATTAATTGTATCTAGATCAGTGTTGGCTGTTAGTTGTGTTTCTAAGTCATCAAAATTGAGTTTGCTCCAAGGTCGATAGGTGCATGTATGTACTTTTATGTCGGAAAGTTATCAAATGGTGGTCTGGCCATGTGATTGGTGTGATGCTATTAACTGTAACAAGTTCAGGCTTAGCAAAAATGACTTCAAGGATGTGTCCAGCGATGTGTGTGGGATTGTGGGCTTTTGGATGGGGCATATTGGATTTGTCAAACCAAATGTTTAGGTCCCCAAGAATGCATAAGTTTGAGTATAATGAAATAAGGTTTGAGACTGTATCTAGCAAAGAGTCTGGGAATGTGGAGTTGTTAGGTGGAGGTCTGTAAAGGAGGAGAAAGTTACAGGAGGATGTTGGAGTAGGGTGGCATCTGGTGAGGAGGGCTTAACAACCTTGTATAGAAATGTTATCTGTTTAACAGAGATTTATTGCCTGTTTAAATATAATAGCTAGTTCACCTCCTCTCTTGCCTATACGGTTTTGTGTGATGGCTTGATAGTCCGAAGGAAGGGCTTCATGCAACACTGCAACACTAGGGCCATGTCATCTCCTAACCATGATACTGTTATGAATAGTAAGTCAGGTTGTGTGCCTGTGATCATAGCATATCATAGATGTGGTGCTTGTTTTTTTAGAGTGACCGAGCATTTATGAGCTGGCAGTTTAGAAAAAGTGTGTTAGTGGTGGTGTTGTTTTGTTTAGGAGAAGGGTAAGCAGTATATTTGGAGCTTTTAGCAGGTGTGTTGTTAGTTGTGATAACTGTGTGAGGGTCACAATAGTATTGTTTTCCAATATAGTGTTCCTCTTCCAGCAGGTTTAGGAGGCATTTTGTTGAGTCTTTGCGTGTGGGTGGTGGACTTGGTGGCTGAGAGAGACATGAAGAGTGTACTGTTTTTTGTAGGGTAGCATTATTATGTAATAGACAAGGGGATGCGAAGTTATTAAGAGTGGCATATTGTTTTTTTTTTGCGTCTGTTTAGTGTGGATGGAGTATGGGTTAGGAGTGGTGTAGGAGCATGTTGGTCATGATATAAGACTCTAAAGTGTGCAATGGACGAGAGGTGGGTGAATGAAAGTTACTGGGTTTGGGTGCTTGTGGTAGATGTTTGTGAAGATTGAGGATGTAGGGGTAAAGATTGGACAGATTTGTATTCGTTGTGTAGTCATGAGGGTGAGAGTGGGTGTGTCGATAAGTATAATGACAATTTGTGTTGATTTGATGGGCTAATGTGTGTGGTCTGTATTGTTTTTGTGGAATAGTGAGAGGGGATATTGATGTAGTTGTTTTCGGTGAGGAATTTGTATGTGAGTTAGTGCTGGTGAGTAGAATTAGAGTATTACAGGGGCGGTTGACGTGTTTTGGAGATGAATGTATGAGGTGTGTAAGAGGGGATGGATGTGTGTCAGGGGAGTTTGTGTTAGTTGTGATGACTGGAAGAGGTAGTATGTGTGGTGGAGTGGAGTATGAGGATTGTATGGTTGAGCATAATTGGTGAAGAGAGGGGAAGGCCATTTATAGATGGTGTGTTGGAAGGCTGGGTTTAGGAATTGTCATGATGAAAGGTGGTCTGTGTGGTGCAAATAGAGGATAGTGTTGTTGGTTTGTATGAACAGGGAGTGTGTATCTGGAAGGCTGAAAGTAATGTATAGTGTGGTTTTGTGTTGTGTGGGTGACGGCAGGTTGTGTTAGTTGGAGTGGACAGAGTAGTGTTTGCTGTGAGAATGAAGGTGTTTTACTGTTGTATTCGTGGTGGATATGTGTATAGATGTTGTAAATGGGGTATTGTGTTGGATGATGGGACATTGCAATCAGTATAAGGTCAGTTTGTGATGCAGGAGTTGGATGTCTTTGCAGATAATGTGTTTGCATGTTGATGGATGTGTAGGGTGTAAAGTCCTTTTTGATAAATGGAAAATTGGGCAGCATTTCTGGCCCTACCAGTCCCAAACAGTCCCAAACAGGCAGCTGCCCTTGTCCTCTCCGCCCTTAGCCACGACGCCCGTGCTTAGACGCCCTGAGCCCTAGGCTTAAATAGCCCTACTGGCCAAAAGGCCTAACCCGAACCAATCAGATTTGTTACCCTAATTCAAACAACCAATGGGAGACCCACCCCTAATCACCAATCATACCCCTAATCCTGACAACCAATCACAACCCCCAACCCTAGAACCAGGAACCAATCAAAATCTCAGCCCTACTACCAATCACAAGCCCAGCCCTAGAACCAATCAGAATCTCAGCCCTACTACCACTCACAAGCCTAGCCCTAAAATAGGACAAAATCTGAATCTCAGCCCTACTACCAATCACAAACCCAGCCCTAAAAACCAGCAAAAAATCGGAATCCCAGCCCTATTACCAATCCCAAGCCCAGCCCCAAAAACCAGGAACCAATTAGAATCTCAGTCCTTCTATCAATCACAAGCCCAACCCTAAAACCAGGAACCAATCAGAATCTCAGCCCTACTACCAATCACAAGCCCAGCCCTAAAAACCAGGAACCAATCAGAATCTCAGCCCTACTACCAATCACAAGCCCAGCCCTAAAACCAGGAGCCAATCAGAATCTCAGCCCTACTACCAATCACAAGCCCAGCCCTCAAACCAGTAAAAAATCAGAATCCCAGCCCTACTACCAATCACAAGCCCAGCCCTAAAAACCAGGAACCAATCAGAATCTCAGCCTTTCCACCAATCTCAAGCCCAGCCATAAAACCAGGAACCAATCAGAATCTCAGCCCTACTACCAATCACAAGCCCATCCCTAAAAACCAGGAACCAATCAGAATATAAGCACTACTACCAATCACAAGCCCAGCCCTAAAAACCAGGAACCAATCAGAATCTCAGCCCTACCACCAATCACAAGCCAAGCCCTAAAACCAGGAACCAATCAGAATCTCAGCCCTACTACCAATCACAAGCCCAGCCCTCAAATAGGAAAACATTAGAATCTCAGCCCTACTACCAATCACAAGCCCAGCCCTAAAAACCAGGGAAAAATCAGAATCTCAGCCCTACTACCAATCCCAAGCCCAGTCCTAAAAACCAGGAACCAATCAGAATCTCAGCCCTTCTACCAATAACAAGCCCAGCCCTAAAACCAGGAACCAAACAGAATCTCAGCCCTACTACAAACACAAGCCCAGCCCTAAAACCAGGAACCAATTAGAATCTCAGTCCTATTACCATCCACAAGCCCAACTCTAATCCCTAAGCCAATAGAAAGACCAGCCCCCAACAACCTATCAAAACACCATATGCAACAACCAATAGAAACTTATAATAGGGCCAAGATAACTGAAGCCCAGCCCCTGTGGGAAGGGAGGAGGCAGCTGCTGCTCTATTCAGAATCTCCTTGGATACAGACAGGCTGAATCCACACTTCCAAGCTAGGAGAGTCTACTTTCCAGGTAAGGGAGAGATTGTAAAAAAACACTGAAATACTACTTGTCGTGCACTCTGAAATGTGGCTTTTGTAAGGCAAAAAAAACAGGGGATGCAGACAGTTTCTAAACATAATTTAAATCACAGAAACAGATTAAGCAGTCTCCTAAACACACTCTGCAAGATGTGTGTAGCCTTCTTACTTAGAAAAGAGGGGGGGGGGGGCTTTTATGCAGTCTTGTGCCACAAACTAGATGGGAAATTTCACACAGTCACGGCTAAAAAACACCTCTTTAAAAGGCCAAGCTGCCTGAAACACAGAAAGTCTACAGTAAACAGGCATTGGTAGCAGTAAAAAACACTTTTAAACAAACAACAAGATTTCCCAGAAAAATCTGGGGCTCCTCACCTAGGTCTTTTAGGAGTCCTTGACCACTGGGCTGTATTAGGGCACACGGAAAATGCTAGGCTCACAAAATGATTCGTCCAAGATGTCTGGTCTTGACTTAGTGCATAACTTTATTCCATCAACAAAACTATGTTCAAACTCTCAGTTTCATTTTCAGGAATAGGCAAAGGGTTGCTGGATTTATTGTGTTGCAATGTCTTAATGAGACATTTTCAGTCACTAAAATCACCTGTTTTTATCTAGAGAGGTGGCTACTTTCTTATGTTATGAGTTTGAATGTTGGTAATAAGCATTTTAATTCAGTAGGAATGCATTGCAATGAATGGATTACCTTTTCTAATGTTCTCCCTCAAATGTATGCTCAGACTAACAGCAGCAACACATTTCTGGCAGTTAGGAAGTGTGGTGGCCACTGAATCAAGTTTGGCTGAGAAGTATATTACTGGTTAATTCACCGCCCAATGTGTCTGTGCCAACACAGACAGTACGCATTCATCACGTTTGTGAATTCCTTGTGGTAGTCTGGTATTCCTAGAGCCCACTCACAAGAAAGTAAATTCCTGAGCTCTTTGAAGGCTTCAGTGCATTCTTCATCAAATGGTACCAGGCCATTGGTGTCATTGTGTGTGAACTTCTGTAGGGGCCTCTCAAGAGAAAAGAAGTAAAAGCACTGGTGACAATAGCCCTCCATTTTCAAAAACATGGTAGAGCACTTCATATTCAACACCATAGCGATGTGCTCATGCATCAGCCTCCTCACTTCCTTTTCAATTTGATGTCAAAGGCAACTTATCAAGGGGAAACTTTATGCACATTCTCAGCAAGATTAATAAGCCGGGCAATTGTGCCCCGTTGTCGTGTCTCACAATTTAATGCCACAAATACCACAAATGCCACAAGTAGCTTATCCATGTACTGCACCAATTTCGAACTGTAGGGTCACTAGATTTTTCTTCAGTATGGGGTTTCTGTATACACTTGAGGAGCTCTAGACCACCTGAGGGTCTTATCTTGGAATCTGAACGTGAAAGGTGT
The DNA here is from genome assembly GCF_031143425.1 of Pleurodeles waltl. Classification (NCBI taxonomy): domain Eukaryota; kingdom Metazoa; phylum Chordata; class Amphibia; order Caudata; family Salamandridae; genus Pleurodeles; species Pleurodeles waltl. Next base: position 512,632,065 of record NC_090436.1, read on the forward strand.
TGACTGTCCTTATATAGAATTATGGGAAAGAGTGCCTGACTCAAACCAATGATCTTGAACCATTCAGCATCAGGGAGAATTTGGAAAAGGATTACAGTAGGGTTTGTGCACTGCTGGTTTGTAATATTTACAACTAGGATCTATTTTTCGGAAAACGGCAGGCTTGGGAAGTCAACCATTTGAACAGTTGAGCAGGTAGCTCCAGTATCGATCAAAAATTATATTGGGTCTCCGTTTACCTAACCTCCAATGTTTGGACCACTCTGGTAGACTTCAAGGATTGTTCCAAGCATGCAATCCTCCTCACCTTTTAGGCACTGTCATTGTGACTGATCAAGTCCAATGGGACTCTCCAGCATCAGGGGGACCTGGGAAGTATGACCAATAATCATGAGCAGCTTTTACACTACTCTGGGGTGTGGTTGGAAAGTTGACCTTCCATTCTGCATTTGCAGTAGTACCATGGAGACTTCAGGCTCATTTAGCCTCATGTATCTGGGTTTCTACTTGCATTAGCCCTTCTTATGTCATGACATTCTGTACCTGAGCATTACATTCCAATTGCACTCTGTCAGGAATAAATTGACATTCTCTCTTCCAGTGGCTGTCCTTTTTCCAAATGTATTACGAGATAACCTTCTTCAAAGCACTAACATTTGTATGCATATTTGCATTCACACCAAGAGCAGGCTCAAGACCTGAATCCATTACCATTAAATGTCTCAAATGACCATTCTATGCCAACTTTGTCTGTGCAACCATAAACTTATTTAGTTTCCTCTGTTTAACATCTTGTGTATCACTACAGTATTTTGCATACTGAAGTACGTCTTTAAGAGACTTTGGGGCATATTGAAGAGCCCCTAGCGCAACCAGAGAGTCACTTTTAGTGACACTCCGGTGGCACTATGCCACCTTGTAAATACTGTCTGTTGGAAAATGGGTTATTGGTAGGGCAGGTAGGTACCTACACCTAGAAACAAGCCACTAACCTCCACATAGGTACAGTTAGGTCTCAGTAAATTAATCCCAGCTCAACCCTTGGTAGCTTGGCAACGAGCGTCAAGGCTTAACTTAGGAGACAAAGTGTAAAGCATTCAAATATCACAAAACAGTAATTAAATAAAACACAGGAAACAGTTTAAAAATCCAAAACCAATTTATAAAAATAGTTTATATTTTTATCTTTAAAATGACACAAAAACGATTAAAATCGGTTCAGGGGAACCGGAGATATGAATTTTTAAAGAATTATTACTTTTCTAGCGCTTAGAAACAAAAAGCGCCAATCGGGTCATCTGGTTGCACCTCGACCGGGGCAAAGTCAAACTTTCAGGCCGACCGCGATGGAGCCCTGCTCGGCTACAGGTCGCGGGAGGCCTCGGTTAAAAAGTTACCTTCTGACTTAGTCTTTATTTTGAAGTTTTTCTTCACCGGGACGAACCTGCCAGTTGAATCCGACCTCCTGGAGCCCTTGTCCGGATACGCGATGTGGGTTTCCTCGATGGAGACTTTTACCTTCGGACTTAGTCGTTTTTTCGAGATGAAAATCCTTCGACCGGGGTAAACCTGGATCTTGAGCCGACGTCCATGGAGCCCTTCTCGGATACGATGGCTGGGAGGTCCCGGTCAACTTTTTACGTTCGGACTTAGTCTCTTTTTTGGATGTTTTTCTTTACCGGGACGAACCACGAAGTCAGGCCGGGTCGCGGTTGAGGCAAGCCGGCTAGAATTTCCGCTGCGGGTCGGTCCCTCTCTGGAGCTTTTTTCCCAAAATTCTCAAATCTTTTCCAAACTTCTGGGGCTTCACCCAGATGTTCTTTTAAGGTTCTTTTGGGGCCCACAGCTCACCCCAAGGGTCCAGAAGTTCTGTGATGGTCCTTGGGGGTGCGGACTTCAACTCCCAGAATGCACCTGGCGCAAACTCCTTTTTGGCCACTGGGCAGTGGTCAGCTGGTCGCTTCTTTCAGGAGTTGGTGCAGGGGACTCTGGTTAGCAATTTTTCACCTGTAGCAAACAGGGAGTCCCTCCTTGAACCAGTTGAAGCCAGGCAAAGTCCTTCTTGTGGTGAAGCCCAAGTGTGCAGCTGGTGCAGTCCTTCTGAGTGCAGGGTCCAGGTGCAGGCCAGGGGTCCAGCAGGGCAGTCCTTCTTCTCCTTTAGTTCCTTTCTTGTTGAAATCTGGTAGGGATCTGAGGCGTGGGTGCAGGTCTGCCAGTTTTATCCTTGCTCCTAGGTGAAAAGCAGGGGGGCCCTGGTTCTCCAATCAGGGACAGGGTCGTCCCCCTGTGATGACCACTTCCTGCGAAGTGTGGCAAAAATCCATCCCAGAAGGCAACAGTCTCTAAAAATCCAAAATGGATGAATCAGATTTTTGGAGGAGAGATCTGGCTGAGCCCACCCACTGGTGTGGCTAAAAATCATAAACACACCCCTCTCCTGCCCTCTCCTAATCTAATCAAGGGGGCACCTAATTGTCTGGGGTTGCAGGATGTGGGGGTGTTGCTGGGTGCTGCAAATGTCCTTCTCTGCCTTTGAAGACCAGTTTGGCAGCCCTCCCCCTTCCTGCCTCACCAACTGCTGAGGGGAGATTCTCTCCCCCAAGCACATTCCTTTGTGTGAAGCCAGGCCACTTCACTCCTCATTAAAGTAGCCTGGCAGAAGCTGCTGCAGGCTGGCCAATCAGAGCACAGCAGCAAAAACAATGCAGAGCTGAAATTGGCAACTTTTTAGGTAAAGTCTAAACTTTTTACCTGAACTAGTTATATTAAATCCAACAACTGGAAGTTGTGGGATTTATTATAACAATCAATTTGATACCAAATTCTTGGTATGTAACATTTAAGGAGACTTTAAAATTTAAAATAAAGTCTGCCCATTCTAGCCTATGAAGGCCATTTACTTCAACGAGGGAAAAACGAATTTGGCTGTTTTTACCTCACCAGGGCTTATAAATCTATTTTTATAAAGTCCCTGCTTATAGTTTCATGGCACCCAGCCCTAGGGGCACATAGGGCACACCTTAGGGGTGACTTATATGTAAAAATAAGGTAGTTTAAGACTTTGGAAGTACCTTTAATTCCAAAGTCGAATTTGCATATAACTTTAATTTAAAAGCAGCCAGCAAGGCAGGCTTGCTTTTAAAATGACACTGGGCACCTCAGCAATGCACCTAGGTGTGCACCACCTATGCTGTGGTCCCTAAACCTACATGCCCTACCATATACTAGGGACTTATAGGTAGGTTAACTTAGCCAATTATAATTAGCCTAATTTGCATATCCATTTTACACAGAGCACAGGCCCTGGGACTGGTTAGCAGTACCCAGGGAACCATCAGAGTCAGGAAAACACCAGCATAAAGTGGAAAATGGGGGCAAAAAGTTATGGGGCCTCTGCAATCAGCCCCAGTTTCTCACACTGTCCCTTCACACGTACCCCTTTGCGTGGAAGGGGCGTACACTGGGTGTTGCTGTGGGCGTGCCACAGCAACATCCATTGCAATTTGATGCTGCCTCACAGTTACGAGATTTCGTAAACCTGAGGCAGTGCCAAAATCTAATGGCACCCAAGAGGTGGTGTTAGCAAGGCACAACAAGGATGAATATTTTTATTCCTCCTCATTTTTTGCTTTTTCTATGTGTGCTGTATTCTGCAGCACACATGGAAAGAGCAAAATGCCAAAAATTATTGGTTATATGTGGGAAGGTGTCCCTTCCTGTACATAAACAATCATTTCAAAATGCAGCACACACAGGAGTGCCCGATCACCATTAGTGACTGTTTATGTGCAGGAAGGGACACCTTCCCACAAATAAACAATCAAAACCCTCAATGCAGACATCCTTGCACTATGGTGCAAGGATGCCTGCATTTGCGCTAGGCAGCTCAATTTACCACCAGCACAGGGGAAAACAAAGGGTTGCTCAGTATTCTAGTAAATACAGAGCATCCCTGCGTTTTCTTAAGTAATGCAGCACGGCACTGCCAATTTTGGAACAGCACTGCGCTGCACCACTTTTTAGTAAATCTGGGTCTTTCTTTGCCAACAAATCACATTCTGCTATATCTGAGACTAATCTTGGGGTGTAACCCAAGGACAAAAGTTGAGAAAATTATATCGAATCCTCTGAAATTAAGCGCTTGAAGAAATCATATATCTAATGTTTCAGTTCCTGGGCTGACCTAAAAAGTTTAGGACAATTCAACTCTTTCTCCTGTACCTTTGTTTTCAACTGTGCAATAATGGCATGACAGCCTTAACTATCAGGACGGGTCATTGGTATTTGCTAATCTTGAAGGCTCTTGGGTAATACAGCTCTTTTACAATCCATCCACAAGTCTCTTGGAACCACTAATTGCCTTTAAATCCTTGTAACTTCTTTCTCCGTGATAAATGAAATCTGCACTCATCATCCAGGGCCGCCATCATTGTCTATGCCTCATGTGCAACACTGGCAGCTTCTTTGCTCATATGTACCAATTCACTTTCACTATGGGGTTTCAGAGAATCTGTGCCCAGATTTCTCTTCACTGTCTCCTTAAACTCAGACTTCAGCTGCATTACATAGATTTTTAGGGGTACATTTTCGCTAGGCTGGGACAAAGATTCAGTGACTGGAAGCTCAATAGCCCCTTCAGGGTCCAGTGCGACAATGGACTCTTGCTCTGGGGTTCCTAGTACTCGGGGCACCTATCTTTACTGAGGTTTGTGGAACGGGGAAATACTTGTGCTTGCCAGAGTCTGAGGAGTACTTGGGGCTGCTGGTGTCTGTGTAATACTAGAATCTACATGTAGAGGGTTGTGCTTGTTTCTGTAGTGGGACCTGTCACTGTTCATCCATCCAGGGACAGCCCAGAGCACTGAAATAAATTGTAAGATGGTTGTTTTGACTTCAACAAATCATCCAGGAATTCATTCTCTTCATCACTCTCAGTCCCTGTGCCATTCTCCTGCTTTAACTTGGTAAAGCATTTCTTCTATTCTTTGGTTTCACTCATTATGGCATGTTAAGGGCCCACTGAATCAATCATATCTTCACATCAAATGCTTTATCTCTGATACACTGCATTTCCAACTAATTGCTATTTTTTTGTACCTAAATCTTATATTTCTCATTGTTTTTGACATCTACTAGCTGATGCAAAATGTTCGAGTAAGTCAGGGTTGAGGACCCATCTCATACATTATACTATATTGAAAGTTCCATGTAGCGGGGACTGTAGAACCCTGTCTTTTTCAGTGTCTTTAAGTCATATGAAAATTGAGTACTATATTCAAAAGCAATTAATCCATAAATCAGAGTGCAAAGCTCATTATAAGCACAGAATCAGTCAACGAACTTAGTAAAGTTCAGGTCAACACAATACAAAGTGGTGAATGGGAGTTGTAGGAAAGTACCATCTTGCCTGGCATGTTACCTCCATATTTCACTGTATATATGTTGTTTTAGTCTATGTGTCACTGGGACTCTGCCAGGCAGGGCCCCAGTGCTCATAAGTGTGTGCCCTGTATGTGTTCCCTGTGTGATGCCTAACTGTCTCACTGAGGCTCTGCCAACCAGAACTTAGTGGTTATGCTCTCTCTGCTTTCCAAAGTTGTCACTAACAGGCTAGTGACCAATTTCACCAATTCACATTGGCATACTGGTACACCCATATAATTCCCTAGTATATGGTACTGAGGTACCCAGGGTATTGGGGTTCCAGGAGATCCCTATGGGCTGCAGCATTTCTTTTGCCACCCACAGGGAGATCTGACAATTCTTACACAGGCCTGCCAGTGCAGCCTGAGTGAAATAATGTCCACATTATTTCACAGCCATTTACCACTGCACTCAAGTAACTTATAAGTTACCTATATGTCTACTTAGTGTGTGGGCACCCTGGCACTAGCCAAGGTGCCCCCACATCGTTCAGGGCAAATTCCCCGGACTTTGTGAGTGCGGGGACACCATTACACACGTGCACTGTACATAGGTCACTGCCTATGTACAGCGTCACAATGATAACTCCGAACATGGCCATGTAACATGTCTAAGATCATGGAATTGTCACCCCAATGCCATTCTGGCATTGGGGAGACAATTCCATGATCCCCCAGGTCTCTAGCACAGAACCCGGGTACTGCCAAACTGCCTTTCCGGGGTCTCCACTGCAGCTGCTGCTGCTGCCAACCCCTCAGACAGGTTTCTGCCCTCCTGGGGTCCAGGTAGCTCAGGCCCAGGAAGGCTGAACAAAGGATTTCCTCTGAGAGAGGGTGTAACACCCTCTCCCTTTGGAAATAGGTGTGAAGGGTGGGGAGGAGTAGCCTCCCCCAGCCTCTGGAAATGCTTTGATGGGCACAGATGGTGCCCATCTCTGCATAAGCCAGTCTACACTGGTTCAGGGATCCCCCAGCCCTGCTCTGGTGCGAAACTGGACAAAGGAAAGGGGAGTGACCACTCCCCTGACCTGCACCTCCCAGGGGAGGTGCCCAGAGCTCCTCCAGTGTATCCCAGACCTCTGCCATCTTGGAAACAGAGGTGTCTGTGGCACACTGGACTGCTCTGAGTGGCCAGTGCCAGCAGGTGACGTCAGAGGCTCCTTCTGATAGGCTCTTACCTCTCTTGGTAGCCAATCCTCCTTCCTAGGTAGCCAAACCTCCTTTTCTGGCTTTTTAGGGTCTCTGCTTTGGGAAATTCCTCAGATAACGAATGCAAGAGCTCACCAGAGTTCCTCTGCATCTCCCTCTTCACCTTCTGCCAAAGGCTCGACCGCTGACTGCTCAGGACGCCTGCAAAACCTCAACAAAGTAGCAAGATGACTACTAGCAACCTTGTATCGCTTCATCCTGCCGGCTTTCTCGACTGTTTTCAGGTGGTGCATGCTCTGGGGGTAGCCTGCCTCCTTCTTGCACCAGGAGCTCTGAAGAAACCTCCCGTGGGTCGACAGAATCTTCCCCCTGCAACCGCAGGCAACAAAAGCCTACATCACCGGTCCTCTGGGTTCCCTCTCAGCATAATGAGCGTGGTCCCTGGAACTCAGCAACTCTGTCCAAGTGACTCCCACAGTCCAGTGACTCTTCAGTCCAAGTTTGGTGGAGGTAAGTCCTTGCCTCCCCACGCTAGACTGCATTGCTGGGTACCGCGTGATTAGCAGCTGCACCGGCTCCTGTGCACTCTTCCAGGATTTCCTTTGTGCACAGCCAAGCCTGGGTCCCCGACACTCTAACCTGCAGTGCACAACCTTCTGAGTTGTCCTCCGGCGTTGTGGGACTCCCTTTTGTGACTTCACGTGGACTCTGGTTCACTCTTCTTCCAAGTGCCTGTTCAGGTACTTCTGTGGGTGCTGCCTGCTTCAGTGAGGGCTCCCTGACTTGCTGGGCGCCCCCTCTGTCTCCTCATCCAAGTGGCGACATCCTGGTCCCTCCTGGGCCACAGCAGCATCCAAAAACCCTAACCGCAACCCTTGCAGCTAGCAAGGCTTGTTTGTGGTCTTTCTACGTGGGAACACCTCTGCAAGCTTCTTCACGACGTGGGACACCCATCCTCCAAAGAAGAAGTTCCTAGTCCTCTTCGTTCTTGCAAAACACCAAGCTTGTTCCATCTGGTGGCAGCTTCCTTGCACCCTCAGCTTGCATTTCCTGGGCTCCTGCCCACTCTCGACACTGTCGTGACTCTTGGACTTGGTCCCTTTGTCTTACAGGTACTCAGGTCCGGAAATCCCCTGTTGTTGCATTGCTGGTGTTGTTTTTCTTGCAGAATCCCCCTATCACGACTTCTCTGCTCTCTGGGTGTTGTAGGTGCACTTTACACCTACCTTACAGGGTCTTGGGGTGGGCTATTTTTCTAACCCTCACTGTTTTCTTACAGTCCCAGCGATCCTCAACAAGCTCACATAGGTTTGGGGTCTATTTGTGGTTCGCATTCCACTTTTGGAGTATATGGTTTGTGTTGCCCCTTTACCTATGTGCTCCTATTGCAATCTATTGTAACTTTACACTGCTTGCATTACTTTTCTTGCTATAATCTGCATAATTTTGGTTTGTGTACATATATCTTGTGTATATTTCTCATCCTCATACTGAGGGTACTCACTGAGATATTTTTGGCATATTGTCATAAAAATAAAGTACCTTTATTTTTAGTATATCTGTGTATTGTGTTTTCTTATGATATTGTGCATATGACACCAGTGGTATAGAAGGAGCTTTACATGTCTCCTAGTTCAGCTTAAGCTGCTTTGCCATAGCTACCTTCTATCAGCCTAGGCTGCTAGAAACACCTCTTCTACACTAATAAGGGATAACTGGACCTGGCACAAGGTGTAAGTACCTCTGGTACCCACTACAAGCCAGGCTAGCCTCCAACAGGAGTCAACCCGCAATGAGAAAGGATCTTCTTCTCATCCAAAAAGAAAATACTTTTTTAGGATTCTGAACAAAAGATTCAATATATTTCCTACGGATATGCATTGTTCTCACACATTAGACCAATCAGGATAAAGCAGAATAAAACATTTAGATAACCTCACATAATTCTATGATACGGAGCTTCTCATGAAGGCTGCCTGTACTAGAACAATTAATGTTACAATATGTGTGATTCTAATTAGACAGCTGGGTGCAACCTTGAACAAGAGTAATTTTATTACAAACATGGAGGCTCCTATTATGCTATCTTCTCTTGCTTTATTTTGAATAGCAGCCAAGACAAAAACTACAAATCCCAGGAAACCTAGCTGGGAAAGAATAAACATCCTGACTGAGAGCAACAAGTCCTCTTTTCTTGCTGCTCGTAGTCAAGATAAGTACTATCTTTCTTGTTCATGTTATTAGTAAGTTTTAATGCGGTTATTTTGTTGTCTTTATTACATTTTTACTTTCTCTTAATGTACTTCTGACACGCTCTTTCGAATATTTCCATGCGCTCGTTTTTTCCTCTGTTTTTCTTAACCTTTCCTGCCACTTGTGGAAAGCTATTTTATTCTGCTCCTGGCGTTCTAAACCGAATGCCCGCGGCGCATGCGCTGTGCACGGCAGCGTTTGACAGATTAAACGCTTGCCGGCACAGCGCGTCTCACCTCAGCTGTTTCCTCACCGCGGTCACGCTTTTTCAAGCACGACCACTATCAAATAACAACTCTTCAGCACCCAGAGAGCTTTTTCCTTGCCTTCGCCTCAGGGGATCAGCTGTTTTCTTCAGCTGTTCTCCCTCCTCGGTCGTGAGAAAGCGCGACCGTTTTCAACATTTCAAAGCCCTTTTTTCCTTGCAGTTTCCCCATTTCCCACTGCCTGGCTCACAGTTTTTTCCCTTCTTCAATTTTAAACCAGCTAATATATATATATCAGGCAATTACATTTTACATTTTACGTTTTACAATTGATATTATTATTTAAATAATTACTTACATTTTTTCCCACAATGGAAAATTATTCTGAAGATGAAGACGCTCAACAATTTAAGGAGGATTTAGATTCTTTTATTTGAAACTATGTTCACAAGGCAGTTTCCAACTCAATTTCTGATTTCCCTAAGACATTTGAAGCCTCCGTCAAAAAATTATTGTCTTTGGATTCTGCCTCTACCCCTTCCAAGTCCAGAAAAAGAAAGGCAGACAATATCGCCATTAACTCTGACTCTCCATCAAAAAATATTTCTAACCAACCGTCCACTTCCTCCAATGCCACTTTCCCCATTCAGATCACTAACCTGGGAGACACAGATGACGACATGGTGATTCTGACACAGATAAGGATGATCCAGACATAAAGAGGAGTCATCTAAATCTAAATCAAATGAAAATAATTCCTTATTGGATTTTGCGGGTCAACCGATGTTTGATCCGTCGCTTATCCGTCACCCTAACTCCACCGAATGGACTCCCTGTGATCATGTGGCAGAATATGTTTCAAGAAATTTACGACAACCTTTAGATAAATTAGTGCGTAATAGACTCAAATCGGAATGCCCCAGACCCTCCCTCCCCAACAACATCACACCCACTCCTGTTATTGATCCCAACATGTTAATGTTCTTTACTAGATTTGGAAACAATCCCAAGAAAGGGGTAGACAGGGCCTGGACCAACTGCCAGGACAGGTTGCTGGATCTCTCTGGTCCTCTCACAAGAATTTTGGATTTGGCTGAAGAAGCCAGAATGGAGGGCAAGAAGGTTGACCCGGTCATCCTTTCCAATTGGGCCCAAAGGGCGATTTGCCTCCTTGGCAACACAAACGCCTCTGTGGCTCAGGAAAGACGCAAAAGCCTTTTACTGAAAATTGACCCTAAACTCAACAGTCTCGCCTCCAAAGAGATGGGTCCAGAAGCCAACGGTCTGCTGTTTGGGGACTCCTTTATCAAGGAGCTTAGCAAATATGTTCAAACTTTTACTTCTATGGACAAAGCGCAGTCTTCAATGCAGAAGATTTTTCATTCACATGTTTTTGGATGAGCCGCTTTGTCGGCCGATACACCCATAGGGGTGCGGTCAACCAGACAAGAGGCTCCACTTCCTATCAACAGGAATTCAAGCCACAGTTCTACCCACAGCGGTATTGTTCCTTCAGACGTGGCTTCAGATCCAGAGGCGCACAAAACTCAGGTAAGCGCTCCTGTTTATGGTCCATTGTTGGTGGGAGGCCGGACAGCATTATTTCTGACAAACTGGCAGATTCTAACAGCAGATCCATGGGTTCTGCAAACAGTTTCAGGTTATTGTATAGAACTCTATTCGACTCCAATCCAACATTGTGTTCCAAAACCCTTAATGTTTTCCAAACAACAAGACTGTCTGCTCTCTCACAAGATTCATTCTCTCATTCTCAAACAAGCAATAGAGCCATGCTCCCCTCACCCTTCAGGGTTCACCAGTACGCTATTTCTAGTTCAAACAAAGAACAAAAACATTCGTCCAGTTATCAACCTCAAGTCTTTCAACAAATTTGTGGTTTATCATCACTTCAAGATGGAAACTATTCTCTATCTTCGGGATTCGCTATTGACAAACGATTGGATGGTTTGTTTGGACCTTCAAGATGCTTATCTCTCCATCCCTATTCATCAGTCCTCCAGGAAATTTCTTCATTTCCAAAGGAAGGACCAATTTTATCGCTTCACATGTCTTCCTTTTGGTCTCTTTTCAGCTCCTTGGTGTTTCACTAAAGTATTAAAACCAGTGGTAACGCACATAAGAGCGCAAGGGGTCAGGATTATAGTCTACCTAGACAATTTCCTCATTTTACATCAGGACAAATCCTTACTAATACAACACTTAGACACGTTCATTTCCCTCCTTCAGAGCCTAGGATTCCTCATCAACAGAGACAAATCCAATCTTGTTCCGTCCCGTCAAATCGAGTTTTTGGGGTTTCTCATAGATTCCATCAAGGCTACTCTTCACCTTCCAGCTCAAAAGATTTCCCATATAAAAAAGGAAATTCGGTCAGTTTTGAACAAGTCACAACTTACAATCAAAGGTCTGGCCCGCATAATCGGTCTTCTAGCCTCATCTATTCAGGCCATATTTCCAGGCCCTCTTCATTATCGAGCGCTTCAGCGATTAAAAATTCGCCATCTTCGCGAAGGTTTCAGATACGAGGATCTACTTTTGCTAGATCACGAATCCCGGATCGAACTCCAATGGTGGCTCGACCACCTAGACGCTTGGAATGGCCGGGCAATATTCTCTACAGAAGCAGATCTTGTCTTAGAATCCGATGCAAGTCGGACTGGTTGGGGCGCAAGATGTGCTCAATTCTCGACTGGAGGTTTATGGTCAAGAGAGGAGTCATCTCTGCACATAAATTGTTTAGAGATTCTTGCAGGTTCCTTTGGGATCCAAACCTTCGCCAAAGACAGGGTAAGTTGTTCTATTCTCCTCCGGATGGACAACCTTTCTGCAGTTCGGTATATAAATAATCTGGGAGGTACTCGGTCGAAACCCATCGCCGAGCTAACAAAAAGTCTGTGGGAATTTTGTCTTCAAAATCAAATTTCCCTACGAGCGGAATATCTTCCGGGAAATATGAACACAATCGCAGATTGGTGCTCCAGGTACCTCCAGGACTCCAGCGATTGGCGTCTTCACCCTTCTATCTTCAAGAATCTCTCTTCCAAATTCGGTCTCTTCTCTGTCGATCTCTTTGCCTCTCGTTTAAACTCTCAAATACCTCAATTCTACAGTTGGCGACTGGACCCTCAAGCTTTGGCAACCAACGCTTTTCAACAGGATTGGTCTAACCAAACGAATTACGCTTTCCCTCCCTTCATTATGATCTCCAGAGTTTTGGCGCAGGTCCGCCATAAATCCACCAGAATCTTATTGATTGCCCCCCTTTGGCAGGGATAGCCTTGGTTCCCCTCAGCTCTCGAATTACTAGTAGACTTCCCTGTTCTTCTTCCTCTCTTTCCCTCTCTTTTGTTGAATCCCCAGGGACAACCTCACGATCTGATACTCAACCATTCACTTCAGTTAGTTGCATGGATGGTTTCGGGTCTGCCTGGAGAACCCCAGGAATTGCGCAGGAAGCTGCTAGCTTCATACGTCAAGCCTGGGCTCCCGGCACAACTAAAGCTTACAAGTCAGCCTGGTCAGTCTGGCATAGTTGGTGTCTGGTCAGGGGTGCTGATCCCTCTTCAGCGGATGTAGTTCTTATCGTTAATTTCTTAGCCTCCCTGGCATCCCAGGGCAAAGCATATAGAACGGTGAATATGTACAGGTCCGCTATTTCCACAGAACATGATCGAGTCAACAACAAGCCAGTTGGTGAACATCCTCTAATTTGTCGACTGTTAAAGGGAGTACGTTTTGCCAAACCTCCTTTACCTAAGTATAATTCTATGTGGGATGTCAATGTGATTTTACAGTTTCTTCTTTCTCAACAATCTAATTCTCTTCTATCTCTAAAATTTCTTTCTGCTAAACTTACCATTCTCCTCTGTCTAGTTTCTCTCAAGCACATTTCTGATGTTAGAGCCTTGGATGTAACTTCTGTACAATATACTCCTCAAGGTGTTTTCTTCGAGGTTCGAAGAAGGACAAAGACTAATCTAATGTCAGTTTTTTACCCATACTTTCCTGGTGATGCTAATTTATGCATAGGAACTTGTTTGAAAGAATATATATCAAGAACACAAGATTTAAGAAGGCCTTCCGAAACTCAACTCCTCGTCTCCTTCAGGTCCCCTCTCAATCCTGTCTCGTCCACTACTTTGGCCCGTTGGGTGAAATGGATTATGAACTTGGCTGGCATTGATATTTCCCTTTTTGGGGCCCATTCCACTAGGGGAGCTATGGCTTCCAAGGCCTTTTGGGCAGGATTGAGTTTGGTCGACATTCTCAAATCTGCAGATTGGTCAAATGTTTCAACTTTTAGAACCTTTTATTGTAAACCTGTTTCTCATGTGGCTACTTCAGTAATTTCCATGCTTTGAACTAGCCTAATAGGAGCCTCCGTGTTTGCAATAAAATGGAGATTTTCTTAGCTTTAGTGAAAGAAAGTCTTGATTTTATTAAACACACGGAGGCGAGTATTATCCCACCACTTTTATTCCTGTGTTTAACCCTCTCTTTGTTTCAGCAGGTACATCTACCTCTACCAACCAGACGTCTTAAAGTTTTTCCTTCACCACACCATGATGCTTCGACTGGGACATCTTGTTTTATGCAGAAGAAGACTCTACTTCAGGACTTCCATCTTTCCATTTTTCATCCAAACCTCGATGAAAGGACTGTTAATATCGTTTATCGTTTTGAAGCCTTATTTTCTATTCTATTGGCATGTGTTATTTTACTTCTGATTGTTCCTTTATTCAGAGTGGATTAACTGCTCTGCAAGAAAAGAGGACTTGTTGCTCTCAGTCAGGATGTTTATACTTACCTGTTATTCTGATTGGTTATTCTCTGTATGACATATTTGAGTAGTTTCCCAGCTAGGTTTCCTGGGATTTTTAGTTTTTGTCTTGGCTGCTATTCAAAATAAAGCAAGAGAAGATAGCATAATACTCGCCTCCTTGTGTTTAATAAAATAAAGACTTTCTTTCACTAAAGCTAAGAAAATCTCCAATGTACTAGGCAACAGTTTAATTTTCTGATGAAGGTCATTTTCTTTCCTGTAAAATGTCCATTCAAACATTTTTCTTCTGAGGCATGATGATACGAGTTGATCCATGTGATACAGGTCACTTCACAGTACGTCTCACATACAATACAGTATGACGCCTAAAATCCCTATGTTATCCAGAGTTGCATTAGTGCAATACATTGCATTCAGAAAAAACGTCATATGTACATTCCTGATGAGCTTAGCCTGAAAATGTATGCTATTTTCATACTCTTCTGACATTGTAGAGAATCAGCATGTGTAGTTTTGGGAAATTAGAAAAGTTTATAATTTATATTTTTTCATTTTTCCTTGTCAGTCACATCCTTGAGCGAGTTAAACAAATGTGTACACTTCACTAAACTTAGAATTGAATCATATACGTGCAGATTTGAAAGTGCAAATGCTTGTCAATATTTAAAGAATTATGACTTTGGGTGATCCCTGCTTTTGCATTGGACTTTGGTGATAGACCTCCTAGAATACAAAACACCTGCAGAACTAGCCAAATGACGCACGCTTATGTGACAATTCAGATGCTATACTGGATTATTGAATCTGCTTTTCAGCGTATCGGACGGGGCATTCGGGTTATTTAAGAGGATGAGACCGCCCACTTCACTGCCACAGGCATTAGAATATGAAGACGACATAACAGAGTAATGAGTGATTAATGGCAGCTGCATGCATAGTGGTGAGCACAGCCATGCTGTGCCATAATGGCATGCTGAGCATCAACGTCCATTCCAACCTAATGGCATGGACCTCAACTTCAAATCCATGTCTTGAAAGGAGCCACCGCAGGGTTCATTCCCATCATCCCTGATTTATACAATTGGTCATTGTTGGGTGCCCACAGCTCCTGTGGTGAGAGTATGGTTATGTTGGTTGAGCAGCTTGGAGAGTTTGTGTGCACAGAGGCCTTCTGGTACCTGATACTTTGTGCGTCTTAGGCAGACCACTGAGCAGGGGGTCATTCCTTTTGCTCTTTGGGATAGTGCTGAATTCATCTTCATGCCTCATGGTTCTTATAGTGGTAACATGGGGCAGTGTCAGTGTATTGCTCCCCTCAACAAATGGTATTCAACTCCAACCTCTTCCAGGCAGTGGACCTTTTCATCAAAGCATGGAGCAATTTATTTACAAATGAGTCTCCAATGGATCGTAGGATGAAACCTCCAAGTGGGTCCCTACTGTACAGCAAGGACACAAAAGACATCCAGTCCAATTACTACCACAAGAAAAACAAAGTGAACTCCAGGGCATAGAGCACACTAATTTACTAGGGGCCTAACTGGGGGGAATGCGGACAAAGTTGGAGACAGCTGAGCTAGTCACCTGGCTTGTCTCTAAGAGAAAAAGCTCAAGCTGAGCCCTAAAATTATGTAAATCATATAACAAATGCCATGAACACAAAAAAAAAAAAAAAAATGAAAAAATATATATTTTTTAAATATGCCTTGAAAAATTCCTCAATTAAGTATGGACGATTATATGACTTATATGAGTCTTCACTGACTATTATGTCCCCCCCGACACCGTGTTCGTGCCCGCCCACACCTGCTGTTGTTACACCGCTGCATCACATCTCCATGTAGGAGTCAGAGCAGGAGCCAGAGCTGGAGCCGTGGTCCACGGTTTACGGGCTCACCGGCTTAATGAAGTTCACCGGCTTGCCAAGAGATCGTTTGAGGGATTGTTTGAAGCTGCTGGACAAGAGTACTCGGCATGACATTGTGCGGGGGGAAATTGCCAGCTTGCGCTAAGCGCTCAGCTAATTGCCAAGTGCTGAAGCTGTTGTGTTGTTGACCCCTGCCTTTGTTGACCACCTGTTGCTCCTGTTGCTCCTGTTTCTGGTTCCGCTTCTGGTTCTGGTCTTATGGGTGATCAGCAGGGTGATGGTGAAAGTGTTGGAGGCACTTTTGTTTCAGGGCCCAGGGGTGAGCTATAGCTGGCAGACATTGGAGACACTGGAGACACTGAGGTCACTGGGGCTACACTGGAGGAGGCTTTGCTGCAGTATAATCCAGCAGAGTCATGTGTGTGTGGGTGTGGCGGCGGCAAGACCAGGCAGGGAGGTAAGTGCAAATGCCATTGCCGTGTCTTACTTTGCTGTTTACGCATTGTAACACATTGAGTGTCATTTATTAATAGCAATATCCTTTTCTAAATAAAGATTCAAGAAACCCCCATGCCCAGATGAGGTTGCCATGAGTTACCTACAATATGCTAGTTTGGTCATGTTCTCTGTTTATGTACAATATATTCTTATTAAATGTAAAGGAAGATTATTTTACATTAACCACATATATGACTTTTTAGTAGAACACAGGTACTGTACTGAATTACTTCAGTGTGATGTTAAAGTGGATGGGTATAGAAATTGACGCATAGAAAGCTAAAGTTCCAGGTTGTAGATGACACCATTTTGTCAACTAGGGAAGCTAGAATTCGAAACTGGGATTGTATCTTGTGCTGCTGGGAGATTACAAGGTTGCACCGTTCTCCTTTCTGTGTAATACCAAAGATCAGTGCTTTGTCTTCAGTTATTCAACTATTACTATTCGACTAGGGTTAGTTGTATATGGAGTTCAAAAAATACATTTATCCCAAATTAAACCAAATTACACTATGCACACATGTACATAAATATATATAGTCATAATATTTAAAGGTGTGATTGGCTGTTATTAGTTTTTCACATGCACTAAAGCACAATTGACAATCCTATTGACAGAACATGTCTATCTGAAACCATGTCGACTTGAAAAGCTCTTGTCTACATAACAAAATCTGTTGCTGCTTTGAGACGGTTTCCTTTTAGCAACATTTTGAACTGGGGTCATTGAAGTGTTCAGCTACTCCTAAAATATTTCTTTATCTCAAGTCAGCCGACCTAGCAGTAACATTGACATAAAATATACACATCCTGCCTTTTCTTACTCTGCTCACCTCCTGGCTTGACAAACAACGATTTTTGGTTTGTAGTCTTTCCAAGCACCAAGGAACCCACAGCCAACAACTGAGCTGCACTGTACAGTGTTTTTTTCATTGAGTACCAAGTATAGATCAATTCATATAGCGAAATAGGCTGGGTGAACAATGGGTATCTAGGAATCCTATGTATTTCTAAAATGGGCACAAGATATGGAGTTTAGGAGCAGTGGTTATTTGCATATCTCTGCATTTTTGGGTACCTGTAATGGCATATGATTTAGAGGGTATTTTTCCAAATGCCAGCTTTTTTATACACTGGCTTACATCTGAAAGCCACAAATGCAATGAAATTCAATTGGTAATAACAAATGTTCTACTATTCTAGCTCTCACAATCCTTCCAATTAAAATGGTGCCACACTTGTGTAGGTAGGCCTAGTGGGCGTGAAGGAAAACAGCCAAAACTCAACATGTACTTGTTAGAAATGGAGCACTGGTTAGCAGTGGTAAAGTGCCCAGAGGTCAAAAGCCAACAACAACAGGTCAGAAAAAATAGGAGGAAGGAGGCAAAAGGTTTGGGGATGACCCTGTCAAAAAGCCAGGTCAAACAGTACTCATCATATTTTTCCACTGAAAACTGACCCCTTGTTTCAATCTGGGTAGCTCTAGATTTTGGACCCAAGCTCAACACATAGGAAACTGTAGCCAACATGTACATTTTAGAAAACTAGACAACTAGGGGCAGCCAGGGTGGGCTGACTTGTGTGTCTCGCCACTCTTTTTCTTTTTTTTTTTTTTTTACACAGAATCCCTTCCAAACCTCAAACGCTGACTAATAAAAAAACACATGTTCCTCATGTTTCTGGAATGGAAAGTTCTGGAATCTGTGGTGAGCCACACACTTCCTTCTACTCTGCATTCCTCCAAGTCTTCCAATAAAAATGGTATCTCATTTGTGTGGGTAGGCCTAGTGCATGTGACAGGAAATGGCTCAAAACGCAACATGGACGCATCTCATTGTTCCACTGAAAACTGACCCTTTTTTTCCAATGTGGATAGCTATAGATTTTGGACCTTAGCTCAGTCAGCACCAGGGAAACCTAACCAACCTGTACATTTTTCAAAACTAGAGACTTAGGGGTATCCCGGGTGGGCTGACTTACTTGGGTCTCACCACGTTGTTTGACCCAGAATCCCTTGTAAACCTTAAAGTTTGACTAAAATATTCTGTACATTTTTCAAAACTAGACACCTAGGGGTTTCCAGAATAGGCTGACTTGCATGGGTCTCACCATGTTTATTGACCCAGAATACCGTGCAAATCTCAAACTGGGACTAAAAAACATTTTTCTCACATCTCTGTGATGGAAAGTTCTGGAATCTGTGGGAAGCCACAAACTTCCTTCCACCCAGCATTCCCCCTAATCTCCCAATAGAAATGGTACCCCACATGTATGGGTAGACCCAGTCCCTGTGACAGAAAACGGCCCAAAATGTAACATGGATGCTTCCATTTTTCTGTCGAAAGCTGATCCATTTTTCAAATGTGGGTACCTCTAGAATTTGGTCCCTAGCTCAACTTGCACCTAGAGAAAACAAATTCAACCTGTGCATTTTTGAAAACCATACACCTAGGGGTATCAAGGGTTGGCTGACTTGAGTGGGTTTCACATGTTTTTCAACCCAGAATCCCTTGCAAGCCAAAATGTTGACTACAAATAAAAACACATTTTCCTCACATTTATGTGATGGAAAGTTCTGGAATCTGCAGGGAGCCACAAACTTCCTTCCACCCACCATTCCCTCAGGTCTCCTGATATAAATGGTACCTCACTTGAGTGGGTAGACCTAGTGCCCCCAACATGAAACGGCCCAAAATGCATCATTGACGCATCACAATTGAAAACTGACTCTTTTTTTCCAACATAGGTAGCTCTAGATAGGACCCTATCTGAGCCGACACCTTGAGAAAACTACCAAACTAGACACCTGAGGAAGTCCAGTGTGGGGTGAATTGCATGGCTCTCACCATGTTTTTTACCCAGAAGCTCCTGCAAAATTCAAACTTTGCCTAAGAAACATATTTTCCTTGCATTTCTGTGAGGAAAAGCCCTAGAATCTGGAGGCAGCCACATATTTCCTACCATCCAGTGTTCCCCCAAGTCTACAAAGAAACAATTGCGCCTCACTTGTGTGGGTAGGCCAAGTGCCCGCAGTACGATAGGGAGCCAAACGCAACATACAAACATCCAATTGTTCCACTGAAAAACAACTTGTTTTTTGCAATGTGTGTAGCTGTTAATTTTGACCCCCAGCTCAGCCGGTACCTAAGGAAACCTACCAAGCCAGCACTTTTTTGAAAACTAAAGACCTGGCAAAGTCTAGGGTGGGGTGACTTGTGTGTCTCTAACCAGGTTTTTTTTTACCCAGAATGAATCCCCTGCAAAACTCAAAGTTTGCCTAAAAAACACATTTTCCCTGGATCTCTGTGAGAAAAAGTACTGCAATATGCAGGCAGCTAAAATTTTCCTACCACCCAGCATTTCTCCAAAGTCTCCCAAGAAAAATGGTGTCTCACTTATGTGGGTGGACCACGACAGGGAAGGCCAAAAACTTATTGTGGAGAAATCAGAATTATCTATCACAAAATTACCTGGCTTTGCAAGGGAGGGCACCTGTGTTTTTTGCTCCTAGACTTGGCGGCCATCTAGGGAAACAAAGAGGTCTTGCAGCCCCAATAAAGTTTGCTCCTCAAGTTACAGCACTTCCAGAAGACAAGAAATATGCATTGTGGCTTCAGAGAGATGTTCTATTGGCCACTGTTTATTCTTCAGTAGGCACTTCACAATATGAGAGGACCTTGCCCCTACCTTTACCAAAATCTGGGGGGATAACTCCCCCCCATTTCACCACAGTTTCTTCACACATGCATGCACTTGTGATTTCTTCTTCATGACAAATGGGCAATAGTGGTGGAGAAACTAAGGGGCATATTTGCAAGATGGTGGTGCATCATAGATGATGCGCCCCTTTTCTTGCACCACCCCTACCAGCACCTAACAACACCATGGTTGCACTGTATTTACAATACAGCACACCCTGGTGGTCATTAGTACAATGGCATCAACATTTTTGGTGCTATTGTGGTGCTTTGCTACACAAGCGTCAAAAATGTTAAAGCTAGTGCAGCAAAGCACAGAGATGCCCATTGAATGTAATGGGTGTGTCATGTTAATGCCTGCTCTAGGCAGGCATTAAAAATGATGGAAAAAATGGCTCAGCGAAATGTTGTAAATTTCACTGCACCATTTTTTCAGGCCTCACTGAGCCAGAACGCCCTCTTGCATACATTATGCCTGACGCAGGCATAATGTGGTACAGGCAGTCGCAAAGTGGTGCAATGCAAGCGTTATGCCACTTTGTACATTTGGCTTGGCAGAAAAGCACCTTAGCGACACCTTAGCATCACAAATGACACTACACCGGCACTAAGGCTTGTAAATATACCCCTAAGTTTCAGAGGTGGACATGGGCAGCACTGGGGAGAGCTCAGCCAGGGTTTAGGTTTGGCTCTAAGAGCCAGGGCCGAGCCATGCAAAATGGAAATATGGCAACAAATGTCACACAAAAATATGATAAGGACTTTAAATAAATATTTTTGTAACATCAAGCATTCAAGAACACCCCCATGACTTGACTAGTTATCCAGAATGTGTCTGTTTGTATTGTTTCGTATTTACATAGCCTCTATTATTAAATGTGAGACAATGGGGGTCATTACAACCTCGGCGGTCTTTTGACAAGACCGCAGAGGGACTGCCGTGCTGAAGACCACCAGGGGTGTTGCGTGTTTTGGGAATGAGTGCGTGTATGTCTGTAGGTATGTCTGTATGGATGTGTGCGTGAATGTTTGAATGTGGGTGTGCGTGTCTGACTGTGTGTGTGGATGTTGGCATGTATGTCGGTGTGTGTGCGTGTATGTGGGTTGGTGGTGCCTGCGTGCATGTAGGGTGTGTATGTGTAAGGTATCGGTGGGGGGTCGGGGTGGGGAGGGGGGTCCTTCCACCCTCAGGGGGTGGTAGGAGTGGTGGGGGGTGGGTGAGACCCCTATCAGTGCCAGGGAAGGAATTCCCTGGCACTGATAGTGCTTACCGCCATGGATTTCATGGCGGTTCCTACTGCTGGAAATCCACAGCGGTAAGCCGGGTCAAAATACCGGCAGCGGTATTGTCACTGCCGCCGGGCTGGAGACCCAGGTCTCCAACCCAGTGCTCGTCTACGCCCTGGCGGCCGGAACGGAGAAGCGGCAGATGACCATGGCGGTAACCGCCAGGTTTATAATCCTCAAAAAAAGACCGCCAGCCTGTTGGCGGTCTTACCGCCACTTTAACACCGTCCGCCAGGGTTGTAATGACCCCCAATATTATTTTATGTTCGCCATACATACATGATTTTTGCGTCATACAGACCCTGTACTAATTTACTTTAATGCGCTCTCAAACAGTTTTTTAAGGAAAAAGATATGTAGTGAAGTACTGTGATTCTCTGTGTATCAAAAAATGTAATCAAATGGGGAAGTCAGGATTTGTGCCCAGGATTTTGGATTGCACATTTTGCAATTGAGAGGCTGTGGGATTACTAAATCTCTATTCTAACAATAAAGGTCATTGCTTTGTGTTCAGTTATTATATTAGTGTTATTCAATTAGTGTTAGCATATTGTTTCAATAAATAACAGTTATCACACCTTGAATCTAGCTGGCACAATGCACGTGTACATATGCACAGCCATTTGGTTTAAAGGTGTGTTATTCTATGTGGCATGTTTCTACAGTTCCTGAAGATCAAACACTTTGATAAAACACGCCTGAAGCTATGCTGCGCTTCGCAATTGCATCTAATTGAAGAGCTGTAACGTAAGGAGCAAACTTTGTGGGACTTTGGGAACCCTTTGTTTTTTTCCAATTAGTTAATTGAGGTCATTGATTTGTTGAGTCCTAAAATCAATCTTCATCTAAAACCAGGCAAGCCAGCACAAACATTAAAATATAATAGCATATCTTGCATTCCCTCACTCCGCTGACTCATTTTGCTTGACAATAGACCGATTTTAGAAGTTCAACATCTCAATTACTGCAATTAAACAATTATAAAATAAGAAAACATACAGGTTTTAGAGCCCCCACTGAATTTTCTCTTCACATTACAGCGCTCGGAGACAGGCTATGTGCAGTATGACTTTTGAGACATGCCCTGTATTTAACTGTTTATTCTTCAATTTCCATTTAAACATGTGGGAGGAATATTGCCTATTGCATCCCCCTCTTCAAAAAAACCGGGGGGGAGGGAGTTCCTACATCACTGCAAAAGGTTTCTATTGCCAAGTGAGAACTTAACTGACTGATGGCCCTCCAGGTATACCTTTATTCATGGAGGCGGTCTTTCAGCATGGAAACCCTCAGCAACTTGACGCTCCCACCATCCTTTAAATATATTCCTACCAGTGGAGTCAAGTGCCCATTGAGGCTAAAATGTGCTGCCTATACACCACAATAGTGCCACCTTTCAAACAATGCAATCAGTCATCATGCTGCATTGCACTGCTGAGTTTCTGTCACTGTTGTCACTTGTCTGTCATAGTGTTCTAATCCAGAATAAGCTGTGAATCTGAGAGGGGGAATATTCATGAATGGAGTGGAACTTGATGTAAATTTCACATTTGCAGCCATAGCTACGGCCATCTTTTTGCTTGCTGCTACTGCTGCAGCTGCTTCTGTGGCCACTGAGTTCATCCCCTGCCCTGAGGACTTTTTTTGCAGACTCCATACTCTTGCATTTCTGTTAGAAGGCGTATCATACTTCATATAATTTTGGCTGTACCATAATGCGTCACAGGAGTGACATAATAATGTAATCAACAATACATATATTGTGTGCCTTAACGTTACTAATGTAAAATGGGACACCTAAATCATATTATTGAGGGGCATTCACAGTAGACAATTATTAATTCATATACACCTGTGTGTTCTAATGTTGATTTTAACATGCTGGACTGTAATACCTACGCGCATTTATATTCATGTACCCTGTGGCATTATGGTGATCTTGCATATGATTGTGTTACATTTATAGTCATATTTTAATTGTAATTGAAGGTGCCGGAATAATCATGTATTTCAAATGTGCATTGAAATGCCATATTAAGTTAGCATAACCAAAGGCCTGAATGTTTGGTTTCATGAGTATGCCGTTCAACATAGAGCCCTGCTCATGTTGCAATATTCTTTATTTGCAGATGCGTCCATCTGAGTCTACAGTCAATGAAAGGTATGTTTTGCATCTAAGATAGTGGGGTATGGGAGGATATTTTAGCAAGTACAAAGGAGCGCTAATGAATTGAGAAGAAAAGACTCCTGTTTGTGTACCAGGGTCCAAGAGACACTCAAGGTCATCCTGATATTTGATTCGTGGGAAAAGAACTTGATGGGAGTTGCCAATTTTAACTGTGTAAGGAAGATGGAAAACTACTGGTGTTGATGACGTGGACTTCTCGAAGGTTCTATAGGTTTAATTGATATTCCCCTAGTTAGACGAGAACATATTCTCTTTAGCTGCTACTGAGAGCAGATTCCCCTTGAGACTTGGAGGGGTATTGACCTCCCTATTCTTTATCACTGTATGTGGCTTTCTGCTGTGCAACACCTCTCTATTAGAAGTTCTACTGAAGTTTCTGCTATGCTGGTACGTTCCTACATTTCCTCAGAGATAACTAGGATTTCCTTTGGCTTAGTCTAGAGTACTTAGATTAATAGATTCATTTAGTTTCCCCAATGATTAACCAAGAGGATCTCAATTTATATAATGATCATCAGATCTTGTTTTTCATCTTTTGTATTGCTTCAACTAAAATTCTTGTATGCTTTATGCTTATACGAATTTATCTTATTCAACAGTACTTCACCCTTGGTAAATCTTAAACAGCATGTTATTTAGATTCATTTACATAAGTTTGGCCCTAAAATTACAATAAACGTTTGAACTTTACTCTTTGTTTCCAGGATTTAAAGTGTGACCAAATAGGTTACACTGTTAATTGAAGTGAAGTGTTGATTTTAACTCCCCTTCACCCCTCAAGACTCCTAAAAAGGTCTGTCGGAAAAAGAGAAGCAAGAATATGGGCCTGAGCTTTATCATTAGTGAGATTCACTAAGGTCACATTGATGTTCAGCACCTGTGAAGCTTCAGTGGGCTCTTATTATGAGCATGACTGGCTATTTTATCTGGCTATTTTGTTGTTTTCCACAGGGCCGTGGACTATGCAGTTGGTGGTATTGCAATCACATTGGAACATAAAGCTCCATAGTGTGGACTTTGACAAAGGTAAATTCAGCTCCTGTGATGACTATGCTTATGAAATACATGCCAGGGAATTGCTCTTAAATACTGCACCACAGAAAAGGTAAAATTGAAGCACATACGGCAAGCTACATTTCAGCTGGGTGATTTTATTAGAAGGGGAAAACTAAGTCTTGTGCACATTCTTGGCAATTTGCACATTTGCTTGCAGTTTCACAGTTTTGCATGTAAATACATAAATGGGTCTGTTTCAGCTCTCATATCATTAGAGTGTTCTTCTATAAAGTAAAAATTAACTTGCAAATTAAATTCACTTGAAACGTAAGGGGGGCAGATAAAAGACATGCGTGTTGACAAAGAAGTTATGATTTTTTCACTCTGGCTAGAAACAGCCTTAGATGTTAGCCAACATTCATGTTAAACTTAAAAAAGTGAAACAGGCAATACACAGAGAGCTCATTCTCTTTACACCTTTTATTGTTAAGTCTATTTATGACTTCCCAGCATTTGATTGGTCAGTAGATATGTACTTCTGAGAGCAGAGTGAGGCAGACTCAGTCTTATCATCTTGGGAACCATAAGGTCAGCCTCCTTAAGCCACTGCTGTGCTTGAGAGTCATTGAGAGTCATAAGTTAAGTAACTATGGGCCATATGTACAAAGATTTTTCTAGTCGCACCCGTTTGCTACTAGAAAAATGCATTTTTGGTATGTACAATGTCTAACTTGCAAAACTGTAATTTGTAACAATTTGGGGTTTGCAATTCAGTGCAAGGAAAGGGACTGTTCAGGGCATCCCTTCTTAATACTGAATCTGAATGGTATGTATGATTGTTTTGTGACCGTGAATTCGGTCGCAAAACAATCACCATTAACACCAATTTCAAACTGGTGTTAACCCGTTCGCAAATGGGAAGGGGTCCCTATTGCCTCTTCCCCTTTGTGAATGGTAGTGAAAATATTTTTTCAGAGCAGGCAGTGGTTCCACGGACCACGGCCTGCTCTGAAAGAATGAAAAGAAAACTTTTCATTTTTCTTTTTGAAATGTCTCCTGTTTTCCCTTGAGGAAGACGGGCTGCATTTAAAAAAACAAAAATCCTTGACTGAAAAGCATTCACAGACATGGTGGTCTGCTGTCCCCCAGCAGACCACCATTCCTGTGGGTGCTGGCCATTGCCAATGGGTTCGCAAAGTGCGACCCACCTCATGAATAATGATGAGGTAGGTCATTTGCAACCCCATTGGGAATCTCCAAGTGTGTCTGAGACAGATTTGTACAGTTTTATTTTGCGAGAATCTAATTGCAGTTCACAATGTATCACAATTAGAGACTTGAAAAATGAAATTGTCGTACATCCGGCCTTATGACTTTTAATCGGTAAAGTAGTCTCATTAGGTGAACGTGTGAAGTTTAGTACCACTTTCTAAGTATAGTATTGATATTGCACAAAGAAGGAAACATACATACAATTATTTTTCATTGAAGACCATTTCCTTCAGTTCAACCTGCATGAAGAATAGTTCTTTCATTTTCTCTCTGGCTGTAATGTGATCTGCTAATCCATTCCTCTTGCCCGTCTATTGATTGAGGTGACTGAATGCTCAATATGTACTTGAAATAAAATATAGAAAGTAGTAGGAAGAGTTCTTATCTTCAAAGTATTATGAGTTATTGGGTATTTGAACCTCATTTATTGGTCTTTCTAGAACAAGAAGGTATTCGGACCATTTGTTGGTTGCATATCTCTTTGGCTCAGAAGTACAAATGGAATTCTTGTATATCACACTACAGGAAGCCTTTAATGTGAATTTCCAGCTATTCATTGTGGTGAGGTCACATTAGTGATCAACCAAAGTGGTTAACCACTGATGTGATGTCCCTGGGGGAACTTCTTAGTTCCTGTTGGTCTGCTGTCTCGCCCATGTCTCTGGAGATCCAAGCATTGTAGCAGAAATGGCAATTTTTGGTCTCACCGACCTTGTTCCACCTGTCCAGGCTCTTAACAGACACAAATGAGACAAGTGAACGTGGGCAGTGCTGTGTCTGTGCCAAGCACCTTCTTCCTTGTCAGTACCATAGGTCTTTACAGATCAGCAGTAAGAGGGGAAATTAAACCACTGTAAGCTCGGTGCTGGCTCTCCACTTTCAGTGTCAGAGGGGAGAACACAACTTTGGACTTGAAGAGGTGGGCCTGCAAAAAGGTGGCGTGGGTCAGTTGGTGGCAAGATGCCAGGTTATTTGTTGACTTTGGGTTAAGGCCATGTATTTTGTTTTACATTTGGAAATGGGTAGAGAAGACGTTTTTCAGAGGTTGGTGGGGTAGGGTGACTGGATGCCATGTATTTATATTTTAATTTGGAGGCCACTGTACCTCTACTCTGCCCCTCCCCTGTGTACCTTTTGGAAGCAGAGGCAGATAATTTGGTCTGTCATATACAGCAACCAGTTATAGATGGATAAAATGTGAGTTACAGGGATGTTTTTCACCTCGCAGATTTGAGTGACATCGTAGAAAACTCAAAACTCGAGATATCCATTGAGAATTTTGTATATAATACATTATAGAGTAATAGATTTGTCATATTTGTAGACGTAATTAGTTGTAGGGCCCCTCAGCTGTTAATGTGTCTGGCTGTAATATCAATGTTGCCAGGATACGTTCTGTCGTTTTGCAACATGCCATATCCATGCAGAACCTAATTATGTTTGGAGCTGGGGGGGGGGGTTGGATACACAAACCTATACTTCACAATAATGGGGATATAGTAGTGAGAACATCCTGTAAGAACGTTCTATCACATTACCCTGTATATGTTATTACACCTGTAAAAACTGTGATTTGTTTTCAGCCGGCTAGTGATGACTTGGTGTGCTTCGTAGCTCTCCAGCGCTTATCCATTTACGTAGATGTCACTATTTCACAACCCATTTAATGAGGATGGTACCATTGTCATTTTACAGACATACACAAATATTACCTGTCTCTA
Organism: Pleurodeles waltl; assembly: GCF_031143425.1. Lineage (NCBI taxonomy): Eukaryota > Metazoa > Chordata > Amphibia > Caudata > Salamandridae > Pleurodeles > Pleurodeles waltl. The sequence continues at coordinate 512,659,427 of NC_090436.1, forward strand.
AAGGACCTACAATAAAATCAAAGAGTTGCTATCTTGTTTTGTAACATGGGCCTTTCATAGATGTTAATTGAAACAGTGTCACTTTCCTCTGAAACTTTTATCACTAGTATTGATCTTCCTCTAGGGGGCACATTTAATATGCATTCTCTAGGTCGTCTTGATCCAAGCACTCATTATTCTCACCAATCCTGGGCAAAGATACCTGTAATAATACTGAGCAACAGTAAGTGAAAAGTGGGTGAGCACATTCTAAATATATATGTGCTTTAAATAACTGAGGATCTTTTGACAAGATACTACGGTCAGTAGCACTATGCTGATTGCTTCACCTAGAATCAGTTTATAAACTTGCATGGTGCAAACTAAACATGTATATTTGTGTCCATCAAAATCTGGTCTCACTTGTGGTTTCCGTTTTTGACAGAATTCTTAAATTCAAATCGTCTGCATTGGAATAAATCTGACACAGTGGAGCTAACCCTGGTCCCGTATTGATGGTGTTGATTAAGTATGACATGATTGCATACTTTCCGGTAAAATCCACTCTTGCTGTTGCCACATTCATGTCACGTGTGGGTATCAGCTGAAAAGGAGTTAACTGACAAATGCTCAAAGTCAGAAAGGAGGTGCTTCTTACTTATAAATGCCTATAAATATTAATATATATATCGTAGAGTGTGGGAAAATGGAATCATATTCACTTGCACTATTTTTAAATGTATTAGTTCGAGAGCATTAAAATTCAGATCTTAATGCATAAAATAACCAATGCCAACTTTCTAAAGGTATTAATTCCAGAACATTAAAATTCAAATTTTAATGCGTAAAATAATCAATGCCTATGTCCTGAACGTTGCCCACAATCAATAGAATATTTTGTGTGATAATGTTCCATTGCTATGTGCGTTACAAATTGCCACTTATTGGTCAGTCTAAACATAGCTCACATCTGCATACAGGAACAATAAGTTTGAAACAGTGGATCTAACTCATTCCGACGCCCTATGAAATAAAAGCTCAGGTAATACCAAACCTCAAATTAGCTGTCAATCCTTAAATTGAATCACTAGTAAAAATTCACATTATCATATGTTAATGGAATTTCACAAGATTATTACTTTCATTTCTTCATTTGTCACATGGCCAAAATGTCATTACTTCATAAATTGGTATTAAAAAAAAAAAGGTTCTCGGAAGCATCTGCATGCGGACTTGCTGTCATTCAAATTACGCACAAAGTACTTATTCCATCTCATCCCTCCCATGCCAAGGTGTCTGTTGTGTCCGTAATTCAAACACTAGATTGAATCAAAATAATTCTTTGGTAGCTACAGAGCGCTGACTCCCCGGGGTTCTGTTTTCATCTGTACTATGTCACATGGCTGTGCACAAATGTAATTCTTTTTGTGCAAAGCTTTTCTTGGCAGGCCAGATTAAGATCGTGTTACTTTTCAGAAAGTTGTTTGCAGAGATCAGCTGTTGTGAAGACAGGGATCATTCCCCACATGATGACAATTACTCTTTGCAGAGAAATAGGGGCCTGTTGTACAACACATTTTAACATTCACAAACATTATGATTCGCGAATTCAGAGGGTATGCAACTATTAAAAATGCATTTTGTATTAACTAAACACATTTACCAATTTGTAAACAGTTACAAGATTTAGAAATGGAGTGGCAAGTGATTTGCAAATCTGAAGGTGTCCCGTTTGGACACTTTCCCCTTTATGAATTTTGAAAAACATTTTCAGGTAAAGGAGCTAGAGGTCCACCAAACTACTGGTAACTTTCAGAAAAAAACTTTTAAAAATAGTAAACTTATTACTAAACGCAATTCTTTTTTCTTTTAAAGAAAATGGTCTGCATGCAAAAAACTTTTCTATATTCAAATGCAAACACAAACATGGTGGTGTGCTGACCCTTGCAGGCCACCAGGGCAGGGGCTGTGGATAATTCCAAGGGTTACAAGTTGCATCCTGCCTAAAGAATATTAATTAGGAACGTCATTCTGCTACACCCTACGAGTCGAAATTGTGTGAGTCGACCTATTTGCACGTAGGTCCGTTCACAAAATCCCATTCCATTCACAAAAAAGTCAGAAAGCATTCTGTTGCCACTCTTATGAATGGAATACTAGTACATCAAACACCAGGCTCTTTTTGATAAAACTATTGTAGGTCTGCATGGCATGTGAAATATTGAGTGCATGCTCTGTAAAATATCACACAATTATCATAACTACTGTCACATTTTAAATTAGGGCTTGATTCCCACCTACATTTCCGTGTCATTTCGATGCCCCGATTAGTCCGGTGGGGTCTGTAAATTCAACTACTTGCAGTCAGTGCTTAACTTGTGCTTGTTGATTCCGGTGCGGAACACCATCACTTATTTTTGAGGCCCGGCCCTTATTTCTCTGCCTCAAGCATTGACTGTGAGCAAAACACACATATGAGAAAGACGGAGGAAGAGAAAAGTGAAAAGGCGTCACAAAAGGAGAAAGCAGAAAGCTGCAGGAGTGAGTTTAAGAGGCAGGGAATGGCTGTAAATGGGCTAAAGAAGTCCCAGATGGCTTCAGGATTACGCTACTTTAGTATTCCGTGTTCGCACATTTAATTACAACAGCCGCATGTTTAAGAGGAGGGCTTTGGGCACCGGCATGTTTTTATTTACAAATTAGGCACTGCTTGCAGATGGCGCCTCATGAGTATTAAGAGAATAGTTGAAACACCCATGAAATGTTTTGTTTCACCTGAAAATTTGCAGCTCAAGAAAGAAGCTGAAGTCTTATGGGGAAACTCCTTGTGGAAATGAGGAATTACAGTGGAATCGGACCTAGAATTCCAGATTTCCTTTCCTTCTCATTTCCAAGGGGAACCTCACGATTCTTCTTGCAATCATTAAATAGCTCCATTCCCCATAGTTATTATTATCCCCACGGTTGCTAAGTTTTAAGATTGCATATGTGTGACTCCCGTTGTTTAGTGCGCTTATTAGTGTTTTTCCATGTCGTTTGTAACACTGGGTGAAACTTTATTGTGATTAAAACCAAATAAAAAAATCCCTCTTCAAGATACATTGGTGCAACATGAAGGTACAGAAGTAAGAGCCACTATCTTTTTGTTCTAGTGTTCATTCTTGAACTGAGGCAGTGCTGCTCTCTGTAGTACACTGCCTTTGGAGTCTGCGTCTGCGGAGAGCAGGAGCTCCCCACCTCCTAAAACAGTGCACTGTGTTTGGGGGTGTAACCTTACCTCCACCCCTTATTATCTAGCTGGTCTGCAGATTTTTAAAGCTGCTGCACTGACAATTAAATAACTTTTCCACTGAGTTGCAAACAAAGAACAACTGTTGCTGAGCAGAGAAAATATTCCAGTTTAGGAATGTGTGAATGCAGGAATGCCGGAATGATCTAGGCCACTGGAATAATGCAAAGGGAGGATCTAATTAAGCAGCAGGGTTGACTAAATTATGTCTCACAATGCGTAATGCAGCACATTTTGTGACAGTATTACTTTATTATTTTGTCATTTTTAAAGATACCAACACTGTCTGGATAAAGGTTTCACTTAATCAGTACAAGGTTAACACCCAAATAAAACAATAAGCAACAGTAAGGTGACTAGCCAACCTTTGCAAGTGGTCTTCCATTTTGTGGCAACACCGGTAGCTGTGATTTTAGTAAGTTTTGGTCTCTTTGAGCCAGAAACATTTTTTTTGTTATACTTTGCAGATTATGCGGCAGGTCAGGTGACAGCAACGCGAAAAAATCCAGTTATGAGGAAAATGCTGCAACTGTAAAATTGCATAATTTCAGTGACCCTGGGAGTGATTAACGAATTGTGTTGGAATGACCCGTGCATTGCATGGATATACCCTTGTATTAGTAACTGTGAGGGGGTACAGTTACCTGGGGAATTACCGGGGAATTCCTAATGAAGCACCTACTAATGAAAAACAACATTTTAAATGCACATCCTGAGTCAGCATTTGTGCAATTTTAAGTTCATAAAAGTTCACTTACGATTGCAGAACAGTTGGCATCATGTCAAAATTGCCACCTTAGGTGGTTTAGGATTAGAGGCAGGGCCTTGGTCTTTTCTGGGTGTAGCACTCAGAAGAAACACCCACAAACTTGTATGTTTGTGGCTAATTACAAACCTTTTGAAATATTTTCCTACTGATGAAAGACATATACGTTTGGTTCTTTAAAGTTATGAAAAGTGCCCTTCCAGGGTGGTGAGGCGTAAGGACCGCCGTCATTTAGGGCCTCATTCCGACCCTGGCGGTCTATGACCGCCAGGGTGGAGGCCGGCTGAAGCACCGCCAACAGGCTGGCGGTGCTTCATTCAGTATTCCGACCGCGGTCGCCCAGCCGGGTCCAGCGGTTTTCCGCCGGATTTCCTCCGGCTGGGGGAATCCTCCATGGCGGCGCTGCTTGCAGCCCCGCCATGGGGATTCCGACCCGCTTCCCGCCAGCCTGTTTCTGGCGGTTTTCACTGCCAGAAACAGGATGGCGGGAACGGGTGTCGTGGGGCCGCTGGGGGCCCCTGCACTGCCCATGCAACTGGCATGGGCAGTGCAGGGGCCCCCTAACAGGGCCCCACAAGGATTTTCACTGTCTGCATTGCAGACAGTGAAAATCGCGACGGGTGCAGCTGCACCCGTCGCACCCCTGCAACTCCGCCGGCTCCATTCGGAGCCGGCTTCATTGTTGCAGGGCCTTTCCCGCTGGGCCGGCGGGCGATCTTTTGGCGGTCGCCCGCCGGCCCAGCGGGAAAGTCGAAATGACCCCCGCGGTCTTTCGACAAGGTAACTTCCGCCCGCCAAAGTCAGAATGACCCCCTTAATGTTGCCAACATATGGATGCATGTCTTTTTTTCCCCGGCTCTTGGTTTTGTTGACGGTAACAAGTTTATCCTGTGGAGACAGGTCACTGACCATTTTAAAGAGTATTTACTTCACATTTTTGCATCTCACATATTTACTAATAGAACCAAAAGGGGCTCCTATAGGAGTAATTTGAAAATAATTCATTCTTGGTATAGGTGGTTGGTGTACAGAATCCAACCACTAACAGCAATGAAAGACACACAAAATATATATGTATTTTTGTAAGGTAAAGTAAGGCGAACTCTGCGCTGGTTATGCCAACTTTGTAAGTATCATTTGAAACCCAAATCAATATAATATAAGATATATAGGTACAGAAATACATAATTTCAAAGAGTTATAAAGAGGATCACATTTAAGACTCACAGCAATCAGCCAAAAGAAATAGAATCAGAGACATAGTTCATTGAGTGGTAAATAAAGGTAACAGGGAACTCCAACAAACCTATAGAAGACCGCACAAAAGTTAATCAATCGTAATAGTCAATCAGTTGTGGTATGTGGTTGAATGATAGTAATAGTGCATATGTCATTGACGTTTCAGTCTCTTATGGCTGAAAAGTTAATTAGACCTTTCTCTGGACTATGTGTTGAAAATGTAAACAATGATTGACCCTTACAAGAACCAAATATTAAGAGAAAAATAAAACAAAATCCAAGTAACCTCAAAGATTTGAATGGATCCATTCTGTTCTTACATGAGGAGCAAATCGGTAAGGACCAACAAATTAATTGTCCAGGAATCAATCCATATATCTCAATAAAAAGAACTAGCTTACTAATATGTCATTCAAGAGCCATCCATGTTAATTAACTGCCATCTTTTAGGTTTTAAAAAGAACCCTCACCCACCAACCTATTGGTGGCATGCTTCATCATCCGAATCCCACCTCAGATGCTGAATGCATCTTAGGTGTGCTGCGATGCCTGATTACAGCAGAGCTGGCTTTGATCTTTAAAGTGAGGTGAATGTGTAAGTGGAGGTTTTAAAAGTACCTCCAAGATACCCACCCAAGGAGGGTACATTCCAATATTGGACCCCTAGGGCAGGTTTAAAAACAGTGGTGGATGTAAAGCGAGAAGTCAGTGATCTCACACATCCTACTTATCGGTCAACATGTTTCAGCCAATGGTGTGTGCTAATAAAGTCACAGTGGCTTTCTTGAGGACCAAGGTGGAGGGCTAAAAAAGCCCTGATGTGTGTATGCACACACCCTAAGGCACGTGTCTATGGGGTGGTCATTTCATAACTTATGATCTTCACCCAGATGCTTGTTGTATTGGTGTTGCTACCAATTAGGGCAACATGGATCCCTGGGTGGGGAGTGCACCTATAGTCACCTTCATCAAGGTTGTCAATCCATTTTTCTAGCTAATGTGGGTCTGCACTGAAAGAAGATTCGGATGGTGGGAACGCGATGATGAAGCATGCCACCAACTAGGTTGGTGGGTGAGGGTTCTTCTTAAAACCTAAATGGTTTCCTTCAGAGATGGCAGTTAATTGACATGGATGACACTAGAATGACAAATTAGCAAGCTTGTTCTTTTTGCTGTGATATATGAATAAAGGGAAGAGGGACAGGCTTTCTCTTCTCACTCTAGTTATTGTTTAGAGCAGGAACCAATCCAGACAGTCATACCCTTAACAGGACTCACTTGAAGGCCTGAATTCCTATGCAAACGATCATTTAAAAGTACATGCATGCCTTTTTTCTCAGTAACCTTTTTATTTATGAAATCAGTTATTTAATATTGCATAAAACTACAGTGTCACCTTACAGTTAATATGTCAAGCAAGAAATAAGTTTTAAAGAACAATTGAAAGTGGCAATGGTAGTTCATTTGAATTTAAAAGAGTCTCTATTCAATTTTGTTCATTGGTCACATACTAAACTGCTAGGTAATCAGTCAAATGACAACCTCAATTGTCCTCTTCTCAGGTATTTTCTGAAATGCAGAAGGTTTATTGTGACTTTAACCTGGGACTTAGATCACTTCATGATCTGGCACCTTCGACTTCAATCAATTTGCTTCAATGATTTAGTTATTTGTGGTGGCTTTGTTTTCTATTACATATGAGGGTGTCTTAGGTGATGTAATGTGTCTCCAGTTTTTGTATGTAACCTGGCGATTTATCACAGTTTAGCTCGTGCATGAGACAGAGACTGTTGCATTTAAAATATTATCCTCCAATTTATTGTAAATCAGACAAGTGCATTCAAAATGAGGATGATGTGATTCTTTATCCAAAGAAAAGGGAAAAATCTTGCTGCATGGTTCTGCACCCTTATACTTTGTTGATCAGTCTCTGATAGCAAAGAGGGGAGTTTACAGAGCAAGGGCAGGTGAAAATTAAAGTCTGGGGGAGGGGACAATAAAAGAGATCCTTTCTCAAGGGAAATACCAAAGTTTTAATTTTTTGTGCGATGATTGAGGGATCCCCCAGGGATTATGCCAAGTCAATGATGGGACAGAGAAGGTTGTAATCTGCCTCAGCAAAAACAATTCAGTTTTTGATCCGATTAGACAGGGGGACTCTTTTTCACTCAGTGATAGACATTCTTGAGGCATGTGGTGATGTTTGAAAGGTAGTTCAAATTATTTTATATGTGTAAGGTGATCTGGTGAATCATTTATGTAGATTTGAAAGTAAAGTGAGCATGATATTGTTTGCAGCAGTTGATACAATAGAGGCTGGTATGTAATGACAATGGCAGCAATAAAGAAGAAGCCTCAGAAATGGTGCCCATAACCATATGAGTGGTGGAAACAATTAGGCTGTTATCCACCTGTTTATTGTCGACAGAAAGGAAGGAGTACCTCCACTTTAGTACACAGTTTGCAATCACTGCCATTCCTCCTTTATGCTTTTGATGAAATTGTTGTAGTGCCTGGTATTTTAGACATCTGATACCTTGAGTAGGTTGAAAGTATTCAATCCTGTTTAATGCCTGATAAGGTGGTTTCAGCATTCCTGTCTGGTCTAAAACTTGACTGGTCATCATATAGGATGAGATTTTGTTCCACATGATCGTAAGTGTAGGACATTTGGATTTTTGATTAAGGAGGTGAAATCCCTTTGCAAGCAACAACCACACTTCTTGTCAAGGTGGACCACAAACATCACTAAATTAACCTGTGCTTAATCGTCTGTTAGAGTCGCAAAAAAACAGTCAGGCTTAATTTAAAGGCAAAGTGTATTTATGCAGTAAACAAATAGTACAAAAATAAAACAAAGAATGAATCCCATATCAATTCAGAAATATAAAGTAATATTTAATAAATAATTTGAGTCCAAAACAGCATAAATCCAATCAGTAGAATGAGGATATGCAATTTCAAAGATTTAGGCATGTACAGCACATAAAAGCACAACACGTCACTCATGGTAATCTGGCCATGCTAGATAGGGGGCAAGTCACAAGTTTGGGGCAACTGGGATGCACTGTGGGCAGGATACAGGGAACAGATTAATCCTGTAGAAAAAGTTACCTTCTCAAAGTCCAGCATGAAATTTCCACTTGGCAATGGAGGGCACCACAAACAGCAGGCAGAGCATTGTAGATGGTCATCCTTGTTGCATGAAGAGCAGGCCTGGCATCACAGACGGTTGTCACTGAGCGAGAAGATATTATCGAGCAACAAGGGGTGTTGTTGCAGTGTGACGTTCAGATCTTGCATTGGTGGTTGCTTCTGGCGGTTGCTGCTGTAGCGTGAAGAGTCAGGTTGACTAGAGCTTTGCAATGGCAAGCATAGCAGATGGCAAGATCTTAGTGTGAACAGGCCCATTCATGGTTGCAAAGAGCCCAAAACATCAAGATTTCTCAATTTTTCACAGGAGGAGCTCCACTGATGCAAGCCACGAGTCCAGGACCTTGTGAGGCTCTTGGTGGGGACCAGAACTCACTCTGGCAGATACCAGCAGGGCTCAGCGTGATCCAGTTGCAACAGGTCAGCTTGGCAGTGGCAGGGAAGCCTCAGTAGTTTGCTGTGTCTCTTTAGCTCAGAACAAGAACCTTGGAGTCACTCTGGTCATCCTGGAACCAAGCAGCAAGTCAGGCCTCAAGCAGAAGGGAAGTCCTCTGAGGGTACAAGGCAAGCTTCAAGCAGCAAAGCAGTCCTCTGGCAAGAGCAGGGCAGTCCTCTGAGATACAGTGCAGGCCTCAAGCAGCAAGGCAGTCCTTTGAAGTAAAAGGCAATCCTTCTCGGGTCCTCCACAGGTCTAGGAGTGAATTGATGAGTAGCTCACGAGGTCCAGCATTTATACGGGTGCCACCGTTTGAAATGGGACGAAGCTTCTAGTCCACCCCCACATCTGGTTCCTTCCTTCCCCTTTCTTCCCCTGCGCAGGCTCAGTGTGCTCTAGGGTGGCAAAACTCTGGTGTAAATTTGTTTTGTGAGTGTGGTGGAGGCAGATCTATGGAGTGTAAGTGGGGCAGGAACAGCTCTGCCTTTCACACTCTGGCAGGGTGGTCCTCTCCTATCTTCACCCAGGTTCTATTGTTCACTGTCTGGGCCCAATATGCATTCCTTATTGGAGAGCAATTAACAGGCCCAGGCAACTGGAAATTCCTAAAAAGGACCTAGAAAGTCTTAGGGCAAGAAAATGACAACTTTCTGAAAGTGGCATCTTCTAAATTGTATTCTAAAATCCAACTTTACAATTAAGGAGAGTTATAAATTACAATTTATTTGAGTCCAATCATGACATTTCTACCTGCTCTTAATCAAAAGTTAGCATTTATTAAACATAATAAGGCAGCCTAAATTTATCCTGTTGGAGAGGTAGGCCTTACAGTAGTCGAAAATAAATCTGGGAGTTTTTCACTACCATATATGTAAAACTTAAAAACACATATCCTACTTTTTAAATACAGTTCACATTGCCATATGGGATGCTTAGGGACTACTTTAGTGGTGTCTTATGTATATGAAAAGGAAATGGTTAGGGCTGGCAATTGCCAGGTCGAATTGGCAGTTAAAAATGTAACTACAGGCTGCAATTGTAGGCCTACAACATGTTTAAAAAGGTTACGTTTAGTGGATGGCACAATGAGTGCTGCAGCCTGCTAGTAGCATTTAATTCACAGGCCCAGGGTACCTGTGGTACCATACAAGGGACCAATCAGTTATAAGCCAATTGTACAATGTTTTAGAGGGAGAGCACAAGCTCTTTAGCACTGAATAGCTGTTGTAAAATGCACATAGTCCTAAAAGCCAACAAAACAGTTTCAGAAAACAGGTGAGGTAAAGGTGAAAGGTTTGGTTGTGACCCTGTAGAGAGGATGAAGTTCAACAAAGAAGGTGCTTCATAATTTCTTTTTCCATAGGCTTACTTCTGAATGGAAGGTTAGACATTGATTGGTAATTCATGAGGTTGTGATGGTTCTGCCTTTTGTTTCATTACCAGGTAAGTGATCATTGTATGTTTTAGAAGTATCAGAAGCATACTCTTTACAAAGCTTGCATTAATCATGTTTCTGTTATCAGTCACAAGTGGTGGAAGAAAATACTTCGAGCATAACACAGACAAAGGTTCTGCTGGTGTTTTAGATGTTAGCTTCAGTGCATTATCTCCATAAAGTTCACTATTTGCATGTTTTTGAATAAAGTGAGATTTGGTCCTTCCTGGAGATGAAACAAAGTACAGATCTGGGAGAGCTCTGGACTAAATTTAAATGTTTTCTCTAGAAGTTTTCAGTATTTACCGGGTGTAGTCAATACTTCCTGTGTCAGGTTTTCTACTCGGAAAAGAGGTTCAACATGGGTTAGATATTTACTGCACCAAATGCACTAGTCTTTCAATGGCACATTTTACACCAATTAATTTCAGCATTGTTGATTCCAAATTCTCTTAGGGACAGTTGAACGGGTGCTGTGATTACCGTGACTCAGAATCTTGATACCCATGCAGGCTCCCATTTGAATAGGGATCAGAATATTCCCTTGGACTCATGATCTGGGTCAAATTCAGAAGGTAAAATGATCTGGGTCAAAGTGAGAAGGTAAAATTGTTTACAAGGGTGGCCCTGTGGACTTATCTGATCAGCACCTCACTCTAGTCAGCCTAAAAGAAACCTGGTGACTTGGGTGCAGTTTATCTATAAATGCTTATAATTCCTGACCCCCTTATCCTTTTTGTCAATTTTTGTGTGTTTCTACTTGTTATTTTTTTCTTCTATTTTGCTACATTTGTTTATGAATGTTATTGTTTAATTTCTTAGCTGTAATCTTGTTGGTACCTGTTAGACCTGTCAGCCTTCATTTTGCCTTCTCTCTCCATTTTCCTGACATTGTTACTGCTTGCATTAGGACTTTGAGCAATTTACCACAGCTAACCAGTGCTAACATGCTTGTGCTCTTTATGCTAAACATGGCAATACTGGCCTAGCCCCATTGGCGTAGTCAATTTACTCCCAAGTCTCTAGTGAAGTGCACTACATGTGCACAGGGCCTGAAACGTAAATGCTACCAGCGGGCCTGTAGTACTGATTGTGCCACCCATTTAAGTGGTCCTCTAAAAATGCATCTGACCTACCAATGCAGAACCTGTGTGATCAGTTCTAAACTCCCATTTTGACCTAGCAAAATACACCTTTTGAAAGGCCCAAACCCTCCTTTTAAAACGTCTAAGTTACCCATAGAGCAGGCCCTGGATAGAAGGCAGGGTGCCATGTACCTAAGAAGCAGGATATGTACTTTTAAGTTTTACATGCCCTGGTAGTGTAAACTCTTACATTTGTTTTTCACTACTGCAAGGCCTAGCTCTCCCATAGGATAACATTGAAGTTTCCTTATTACTTTTTATGAGTATAATTTCCAAATGGAAAGAGATATTTCCTTCAAATTTGGTGTCTCTGGAATCTCAACTTAAATTCTGAAATGCTACTGTTAGTTGACATTTTCTTGCTTTAGACATTTAGGGGGTCATTCCAAGCTTGGCGGGCGGCGGGAGCCGCCCGCCAAGCGGGAACCGCCAGAAGACCGTACCACGGTCAAAAGACCGCAGCGGTCATTCTGGGTTTCCCACTGGGCTGGCGGGCGACCGCCAAAAGGCCGCCCGCCAGCCCAGTGGGAAACACCCTTCTACGAGGAAGCCGGCTCCGAATGGAGCCGGCGGAGTGGAAGGTGTGCGACGGGTGCAGTAGCACCCGTCGCGAATTTCAGTGTCTGCTAAGCAGACACTGAAATTCAAAGTGGGGCCCTCTTACGGGGGCCCCTGCAGTGCCCATGTCATTGGCATGGGCACTGCAGGGGCCCCCAGGGGCCCCACGACACCCCTCACCGCCATCCTGTTCCTGGCGGTCGAAACCACCAGGAACAGGATGGCGGTGAGGGGGTCGGAATCCCCGATGGCGGCGCAGCAAGCTGCGCCGCCATGGGGGATTCCTCAGGGCAGCGGAAAACCAGCGGTATGGCCGCGGTCAGAATGCCCTTAGGAGCACAGCCAGCCTGTTGGCGGTGCTCCCGCCGACCCCGGCCCTGGCGGTCAAGGACCGCCGGGGTCGGAATCACCCCCTTAGTGCCTGCAGCCTGCCCAAGATCACATGACTGGGTGCAGGTGGCAGCTGGGGTGGCATGTTGAGCAAACAAACAATGGATTTAACCCACATCTCTGACTGGGGGTGAGTGTCTGAAAAGTTTCAGCATTCTGTCCATCATCTTGTTGTGTTACTATGGTCATCAACATGGGTCCCTTGCTCACTGTGCCACTGGATTCAAGCTAGCATAGCTGATGAGAGGTGACACCGCTAAACCAGTCCCAGGATGCTTTTCTCCAGTCCAGGGAGGACCTGGCTTGGCAGTCTAAGCTGGACTGTTCCCAAGGGGAGCAGGGTTAAGACTGATTTGCATATGGCTGCGTCCAAGCTGCGATGGTATGGTGAGCAAAAGAACGATGGATTTAACCCAGATCTGTGACTGGGTGTGACATCTGAAAAGTATCAGTACTCTGTCCATCATCTGGTTGCAATCAAAGTTCCCACCACAGCTTTTTGGTGTAAAAGAATAGTCTGTCAGCCCAGTGCAACCTCCTTACATACCTATTAAGACTTACAAGCCCAATTACGGCTCCCCAGATACAAATGTACTCTACAAAGCCCAGTGAAATCTATCTAAATGCAGGATTATCCTTAAATGCCATCTCCACATATACAATATGGCCTCAATCCACCATCACACCCTTCCCATACAGTTGTAGATTAAAATGTCCAGCAACAACTTCCATGCATATTTATGGTCTCAAATGTACAGTAGGGACCATCAATTGACAAGTATACTCACAAATGCCCAATGCATCATCCCCACTTGTAAATGTATTACGTTTCCCAATTGTCATGTCTCTCACTTTGGTGCACATGCATTAGATTCAAGCACAGGGATCAGTGGTGCTTACTTTTCTTTCTTGAATATTCTTGTTGTGATTAACACAACTGAAATCATCAGCAGGGGTTAAAAGGTCAACTTAGTGATTGTAATAAATTGAATGTCAGCACTTTTTAGCACATTTCTAGCACATTTCTATGAACGCTCCCTTCTGCTAAAAGTTGATAAAGGCCTTGGTCAATCATTTAAGCCCTTTTATTGAACAATATTTGATCCAAAACACTGTGCATCCTATGACAAACTACTTCACATTGAGCACTGCCCTATCTGCACCTCTTTTGGACCTAATGATTCAGCCCATGTTGTATACTGTATATTCATAGTCAATGCAGTAACAAAGTGGGGGCGTGGCTTGAGGCCGATGGAGCAGCACACATATCGCGGAGCTCCCAGTGGCCTCCGATCATCCGGCACATATTCTGTCTCCCCTGGCCGACAGAATCAACCCAGTCTGGGGGAAAACATGTCGGAACTGCAGGCAGTCCAAATGCAACAGCCTGGAAAGATCCTGTGAGGAGTAGAGACGCACGGCGGCCGACCTGAAAAGTCTGAACAGAAGCAAGATGGCGGCACCCTGGGGACAATAGGTGTGACCATGGAGGAAGACGCCGGGCCCCGGTGTGGAGACAGAGCCGACCGGTGAGTGACGCAAGGAGGCCTAATACTGCGATTGCCTAGCGGGCCCGATTGAAGGTTGAGGCAGCGCCGCTCGGAAGGGAGCGGCGAGGCCTCAGAGTGGGGGAGCCGGCTGGGTGTTGCCGCTGCAACGCTCTGGATCGGAGGTGCAGAGGGAGAAGACTGGAATCTCCTGAAGAGCTGCATGAGGGGCGCAGACTTGGGTCTAATGGAAGCGGCCTGCGGCACAAGATAGCCCGAGACCCCTGACTCTCACTAGGACACGGCAAGCGAGGGGCAGTGGGGTGTCCCCACCCCTGAAGAGCTGAAGGTGGGCGCAGCATGAAGAGCGGACAGACGGAGAAAGGGCGAAGGAAGAGCCTGAACAACGCCCGGGTGCCTTGAGCCTTGGGCGTAGAAGTCAGGCTAGTGGAAAGGAGACAGCGGCAGACTGTGAATTTGGATCCTGGGGCAGGAGAGCGGGAGCGACATCCACTCGCAGGAAGGATCCTGGGAGCCCCCCTAAAGAAATCAGCGGTGACAAGATCATACACGGCAATATAAGCAACAGGGGATGCCCTGCTGATCATGATCGGCGCGAAGAAGACAGAAGATTCCCACGGCATACACCCTGCGACCTGGGTGGTGGAGAGGGAAGGCGTAGTGGGCATCCGAGCCACCGCCACACGACACATAAATACTAAGCAGGTACAAGGACAGCTGAAGACATGGGCAAACCAAAAAAATGGGACAGCCCTGGCGAGGAGGTGGCAAGAGGCCCCCAGAGGGGCAAAGACATGGGCGAACCAGGCAGGACCTCACAGCAAGAGACCACACTGGACACTATATCGCAGACCATACAGGCCTCTCGGGATGCACTAGAACTAATGATTGACACACTCTCGGTGGATCTAACACTTCTCAGGGATGACCACAGGCGACTGACTGACAGAGTGATCACTAATGAAAAATCCCTGGAACAACTTGCCCCGGAATGCCAGATAATAACCAAAATGGTGGCTGCACTGTCGTCGCGGGTTAAAGTACTCAAAACCTGAGCAGAGGATGCTGAGAACAGAGCTCTGAGAAGTAACCTACGCCTGGTTGGTTTCCCTGAAAAAGTGGAGCATGGCGCACCTAATATAGAAACCTACCTGGAGCAATGGATACGTGAAGAAGTGGCCCCTGAGGGCCTGTCGCAATATTTTGCAATAGAGCGAGCTCACAGGATTCTGGTGAAGCCCCCTCCACCGGGTGCCAGACCATGCCCGATCATAGCCAAACTGCTACACTTTAAAGATAGAGACTTTATCCTGACTCAGGCGCGAACGAAAGGGGATATCACAATTGGAGACCACCGTATAATGATATTTCCTGATTTCACAAGAGACACTCAGAAGCAGAGGGCCACCTTTGTTGAGATCAAATGACGACTAAGAAAAAAAGGCATACGATACGCCTTGTTATTCTGGCCAGACTGAAAGTCATCACAAACAATGATATGCTCTTCTTTACCACACCACAGCAAGCACAGGAATTGCTGGACGCTTCTGGAACGAAAGAGCCTAGTAGACCGGAGGGGGCAACGCAGGCCCAAGCAGGATCTTGCACGAGAACGGGGAAATGACAGATGACCGCGGCACCGCCGCACAGCCAGACATTGCAAGAAATGCGAGAGGCAGCACATGCAGCAGCATCCATAGGAGGAGGGGGATCGGGATCGCTTCACCACTCTGAGACTCACTCGGACCAGGAGTCCATGTCGGGCAGCACCTACTGCTCGTCCCATGACGCCACTGAATCTCTGCCGAAGATCACCCCAGGGACATCGGATGAAATCCTTTGAGGGGCCTTGACCCCTGCCCAAGAGACGAGTCCTCCTTGGAGGGTGGGCCACGCTGGACAGCTGACTGGAACCCACTAGCACTGTTGACTCACTGAGAATACCGGCGTGCAGCGCTGAGGCTCCACGAGTCAGTTAGCTGAAACGTATAGGCACCTAACACCAGCAGGACAAATGAGCTTACCTCAACAAGGCCGGGAAGAATTTTACAAAGATGAAGAACCAACAATGGGAGGAGTGCTGTGGGCGCTGCCCTTGGTCCTTGCTCTCGCCTCCAAATATAGGGCCTGATTACAAATGTGACAGATATACCACCCGCCGTATTATGGGTCCATTATATCCTATGGAACTCGTAATACGGTGGGCAGGATATCCGTCAGATTTGGGACGAATTAACACCCTCCGCCAAAGTTGTAATCAGGCCCTTAATGTTTAAGCAGTTAGTAAATGTTTGGACGGGGATAGTTTTGTTACTGGTCCTAGGGAGAGGGAGTTGTGAGTTTAAGGGAATTGTTTTATTTAATGTTATTAGGTTTCTAATGGGGAAGTCAACTCCGTCTCGCCCTCTGGCACTGCCAGGGCTAATGCTATTGCCCAACAAGATGGAGACACTCAGGGTCGATAGAATGGTCCAATTACTCAGACCATGGATAGATCTTTAGCTTATAAATTCCTCACCTGGAAAGTTAGGGGACTAAACTGCATGAGTAGACGATATAAGGTGTATAGCCAGCTTAAGAGAAGGGGAGTGCATATAGCAACCATTCAAGAAACACACATCACAGACAAGGAGGTTAAGGCTACAAGTAAGAGTTGGAGGGGCCAGATCTACGCCACAACATACTCAGCGTTTGCACGAGGGGTCCTGATATGGATACGGCCAGGAGTACCATTCCAAAAAACAGCGGTACACATAGATAAGGAAGGACGTTATGTCCTGGTGGCTGGTCGACTAGAAAGTAGGGACATTACATTGGGAGGGCTATACGCCCCCTAACCAAGAGCAAGTCTCCTTCCTAAACTTGATATCACATACGCTAGGGCCACATCTTACCCAGACAACAATCATGGGTGGTGACTTTAACTGTATCGCAGACACAGAAATGGACAGATCCCACCCCCACTTGAGACATTCCACTACACATAAGTTGACCAGAGGGTTCGCAGATTGGAAGCGACATTGGGGTCTCATAGACACCTGGAGACATCTTCACCCGCAAGAGCGCAATTATTCCTTCTACTCACCGCTATATGACTTACATGTACGATTGGACGTTGTCCTGACATCCCCTGATGGAAACAGCATAAGAGGAGATAGATAGATACGAGGAAGACCTAAGGGGGCTGGAATGCAGGCGGCCCGAAGACCCGGAACTAGCATCTGTTATATCTGAAACGAGGGGCAAAATAGCACACAGAGGGAGATAAAGCGGGAGCGCAGCTGGCTTGGTTCTCGGCCCCGTAGAGACAACACTCCATGGTGTTGGAGATTGCGGACTTGGAAGGAAAGAGACTGTATGGACAGGGCAAAATTAATGACACCTTCACTGATTACTACTCCCTAATATGCGCCCCTTCCTCAGGAACCCTGGACTCAGTCCAACTGCAGAGCCTGGAAAATCTAGGGCTTCCTATGTTAGAAGAGGAAGACCGCCAGGTATTAGGAGAGATGATCACCCCATCAGAAGTAACCATAGCAGTGGGAGCGATGGCCAGAGGAAAGGTGAGGGGGTGGAAGGTTTACCAGCAGAGTTTTATAGTGCCTATATAGACCTGTTGGCGCCACGGTTCAGTGACCTCTACTCAGAGGTGCTGCAGATTAAGGCGCTTCCTCCATCTACAAATGAAGCATTAGTGATACCACTGCCAAAACAAGGTCGCCCGGCCGACGATGTGCGCTCATACGGCCCTCTATCCATGCATAACATGGACTATAAAATACTTAGTTGAATCCTGGCCACAAGACTACTGATCCATATGCAAAAATTGATACATTCAGACCAGACAGGGTTCATCCCACACCGTAGTACGGCCCTTAATATGCAGAGACTAACCAATATAATGCAATCTCAGTCTCCGAACCTGCGCACCGCCGCAATTATAGCAGTGGACATTGAAAAAGCGTTCGATAGTCTTAGATGGGACTACCTGGAGATCATAATGCAACAGATGGGCCTGGGCTAGGTTTACCTAAAGTGGATGAAGCTGTTATACACAACCCCCACTGCCCGTGTTCGCACGGGCAGCACAATCTTGAGATCGTACAATATTGGCAGGGGCACCAGACAAGGATGCTCACTGTCGCCACTGCTGTTCGCCATCGAGATGGAACCCTTAGCACAGATGGCAAGAACAGGAAGATAATATAAGGGACTAACTATCGAGGGCCAAACTCACCAAATAGCACTATATGCGGATGATATGATAATGTTTCTTGAAGACCCAGACAGGGAGTTGCCGGGCGCCATGGCACTCTTAGAAACATTTGGGGACGTGTCAGGATTGCGTATAAACTGGCAAAAATCTCTTATCTTTCCATTGCACAAGGGGGCACCCCGAGTGGCGAACTCCCGGGGTTTGGAATGGGCCTCCTCCACATTCCGTGTCTCGGTGAGAACATCTACCACATACCTGCAGATCTACTAAAGGGAAATGTGAATAGAGCGATAAGGAAGATGAGGGCAAATACCCAGTTCTGGGTGACATTACCCCTTTCGGTGGCGGGACACTTGGCGCTGATAAAAATGACAGCTTTGCCCAGGTTAATGCATTAATTTTCGATGCTGCCCCTACTAGTTTCCCAACATTCAGGGAGATAGACTTCATCCTGACTAGATTTATCTGTGGACCTGGGCGACACAGACTGCCTCCACATAAACTCCAACGGCCATCTGACGAGGGGGGAATGGCAGCACCAGATGTTGAGATATATTATCTAGCATGCCAGTTACAATGGATAGCAAAGGCAGTATGTTTAGCCTCATTAGACATAGCCAAGAGACCGCAAGCTGAACACACTGATAAGTCCCTACACGAGATACTTCTGAGCCATAAGGGAACATGGAAAACATGGCCACCAGACCTACAAGTAATGCGCGCCTGTTGGAAGCACAGCTTACAGTGCACTAGAACCACGTCACCCTACTCACCGGCTATGCCGCTGGCCTGCCTTAATGTGCTCCCAAGGCGAGAGGCCAAAGTGGGCGCAACTAGATTCGCAACATACGGCATCAACACAATCGGGGACCTGTTTTGCAATGGGGAACTGCAGTCATTCGAAACACTGATGGAACAATTTGGAACTCCCCCGGGGCTATTTCTCTTACACAGATCAATCTCAGCCCTCATACAGAAACACTGGAAACAGGGTCTAAGTGAACCTCCCACTCATGTGGGATGCCATGCCCTCTGCACAATAGGGGGCAGGGGAAGGTTGCGTCCACTCTCTACAAAATATTACATAAGGACACTTTGCTCCCTCTTGACTGGCTGCGGGCCCTTTGGCAGTAAGATGTTGAGAAACCCATTGATGACACAATGGGGGACAATCACAGCACATATCTACATAGTCTCTAGAAACGCCTGTTTTAAACTGATTAACCTGTATATCTTTCACAGGGCGTATCTAAGCCCAGCCAAGATAGCATCAATGTACAATACGAGGAACAGTACATGCCCCCAATGTTTGAAACCAGAAGCAGATTTGATGCATATGATGTGGATCTGCGTGATACTGGAGCAATACTGGGCGGGAATATTACACAACCTAAACGCAGTAATAGACAGGAGGCTTTGCTCCTCACCCTTAGTGGCCCTACTGGGAGGCTTCCTACGACCACACAAGCAGAGAATCACAATTAAATACATTGACCCGGCGTTGATAATAGCCAAAAGGGAGATAACGATGCACTGGAAAGATCCAAGGGGCCCGTTGATACTAAGATGGCGAGACACGCTAATTAAATGGGCTGAAGCAGAGGGGAGTGTTCTACTCCGAGAACACTGGGACAGCAGACATAGCGCAGCAATGGGATAATCTCCTTGACTGTCTCAAAAACCCACAAATGGGACTCAGGACCAAAATGCATCTTCAGAGAACTTAAGCACTGAGGCGGACCTCAGTCCTTAAAACATAGTAATACACTGGCTTCACCTTCATCTGGTATTTAATGTCTGGGAAAAGCAATGGCCGAATACCAACCATATACTGGGAATGGAGTTGACAGGGGAGAAGGGGTTTAGGGAGGGGCAGTTTAATGGGACATTGATTTATTGTATGCTTGTTGACCAAATACCAATAAATATATATTTTTAAAAAAATGCAGCAACAATGTGACGGATGGAATGCTTGAGTTAATCTCAGTCACTGGCAATTGCTTGGGTTCACATTCCAGGCCATCATTTTTTGCCCACAATACCACTCTAGAGAAATGCTTTTCTTATGCAAATTGGTACTGGCCCTGCTCCTAACGGGAACAGTTCATCCAAACTGCTAGACAAGGCCCCTCCCAAATTAGTCCACAAGCAACCCTACAATATGGGGGAGCTTTTATCCTATGGCATAGTGACTGTGGGACCCACATCTGGGCACACCCTTCACACTTAGAATGCCAACTGCAACAACAACAAAGTGATCAATGGAAGGCTTAGATTGATCTCAGACACTGGCAATCGCTCACGCTGAAAAATGTTATACTACAATGGCCTATGCAAGACCTAGTGAATCTCTCAAAATACAGTTTTGGTCTTTACTTGATGTGAAATATTCTGGAGGATTTGAATTGGATACAACCCATAGAACACAAGCACCTACTGCACAAAATCAATAGTCTCTCAAATATTTTGATGATAGAGCATTACTTTCAGCAGAAATAATCCAGTGACAGAAATCATCTGAGCCCATGATATAACATATAAGTGGAGGTACCAATTCTGTAACAGAATTCTGAAGTTATTTAGGACAAAACTGAATCATATGACTTATAATTCCAAGGGTAATCCCAGTCGTTGTGAACATTTCAACAAAGTCACAAAATGGAGCACAAGTATAAATTGTATTTACTTTAAGACAGATAATTCCTCAATACTGACAAGTAAGAGCTCCCAGTGATGGTCAACACATGTTTCGGCCCCCTCCAGGCATGAAAGCCCGGGGCTTTTTCAAGGCTGGTTTTACAATCTTGAGATACATTAAAAGCAAAATACCCAGGGAGATATTGTCACAGGATTCAGGCCACAAAAAGAAGAAAGAGAGAGAAATAGAAAATAGGAGGAAAAAAAGCAGTATGTGTCATTAGCAATCAGGGAAAAGTAATTGAGGTCAAGCAGAAAGAGAGAATTAGGGGAAGACAAAAGAGAGTAGAGGGAAGAATAATCAGTGAAACATTATAAATCAATCTGTTATGCAAAGAGGACATGGAAACAAATCCAATCCGGGAATAACATAGTCAGACATCAGAACCATAAAAATGTGTCAGAATGATCCAGATTTAGGACAGGTCCAAAGGTCCATAGAGGCCCAGCAACACAAATTGTCCATCATAATGTGAGAAAATTGTGTATGCAGAAGCCACAATTCAAATCCAACAGGTGTTGTCGAATAAAATGATATTCAACAAGCAAAAATCATTTGTGTGGATCTAGTAGAACATGAAAAGCACAGTTACACATTGAACTGTCATGATCATGAAGGTCATATAAAGTAGCAGAACCATAAATAATAATGGTGCTACATTATTATTCATAACTCATTAAGAAAACAATTATACACATGGATCCCAAAGGTAGCTGAAAATGCACAAGTAGTTATGTACAGTATCCAATCCAGGTAAGGTGAATAAAACAAGGACATATTAAGGAAAATAAAAGAAAAAAACAGAAATGCACATGTCAGCACTAATACAGCTAGTGGAGCTCAGGGGAGCAGACGATTCGGCGATTCATTAACATTAAGTAGGCTAATCCTGAGGCACCCGAATGGTAGTAATCTCCTATGTGATCAGAAAACCAAAATGTCCGTGGTGAAAGACAGAGGAATCAAGTAAGCAAGGTCATCGGCCAAATACACCTCCTTGTTACCCATCAAAGTGGTGTGGTAGTGAGGGGAGAAGTCTTAGAGATCCTCTGTGGAGTGGGAGGCTGGATCTCTTACAGTGGCATAGGAAAGGCCATGGGAGATCACAGAGTTTGGGTAATTGCCAGGCAAGTCAAGCAAGCCCTCTGCTGAAATCAATTAGTGGAAAAGCATAGGAGAGTGAGTGAGACACGAAGCCCCTAGTAATAAACAGCTATGCAAAATTAGTGAGATAAAAATTAAAGGTGTACATCTAGCATACCTTAAAAAGTAGTCAGGGTGCTGTCCAAAAGTGTGAACAGCTATGAGTTACAAATTCCCAAGTCTAAAAAACAATAACATAAAGGATGATTGGCAAAAAATGTGTGTCCCCAATAAGGAAAAGAAACTAGTCAAAGCAGAAATAAGATCAAAAAAATACCACAAAATGAGGTCTGCGGGATTACCTCTACAATCATAGTATAAGATGAGGTCCAGCGGAAACAGAGCATTCAGTCTGAAAATGTTCCTTGAGGTGATGGAGAGTGGGTGGAGGAAACTCATTTAAGCCGTAGTTAGAGGTGGGACTGCCTGATGCGAGGCGGCCACTTGGAGCACGACTTGTCAGACGAGAGGAAAGGGATTGCAAGCATATTGGGTGTAGAGGCGTGATACCAAAAGCAAATTAGGTCAAAGGCAGCCAAGAATGGGCGCCATATTGAGAGTAGTGCATCATACTGATAATTAACCAAACCTGGCTACAGACAGGGACCACAGAGGAAATCCCTAAGTGTTTGAATGAGGGACCAATATGAGGTCCTAAAAGCAATAGTGGATGCTGAAAATGAGGTGTTCCACAGTAGTGTAACCATTCCATTGGATGAAAAAAGTAAGGGCACTAACTTATGTATGAGCATGTCATAGGAAAAAATAGGTCTGTCAAGATCAATGTGTTCCATTTAAGAGCATAAAGCTGAAGAGCGGAATAAATGGGTGCCATGTTTGGTGTGGATATTATAATTAGAAAATGTTCAGTCCCAGATAAATGGTGGAAACTTCTAAAACAGTCCCATAGTGGGGGGCGTGCGGAGGACCTGTGCATGACCCTAATGACCGCAAGTGTGAACAAGAAGGCAAAACTGGGGGCACAGGTAAGGATGGAAGTCAGTGAAACAAGAATCAACAATTGAAAAAATGAAAAAATTTCATCCAAAAGAAAGAAAAAACTTGTTGAGGTGCAGACTGGAAAGGTTGGTTAACTCTACTCCTCAAGACCCTGAAGTTAACAGAAACATGGGTAGAACATTTTGATGGACCCCTTTGTACCACCTGAACCTGTCTGGTTTGAAGTTAAATAAAATAATCCTCGGGATTGTGATATCAGGGGTCAGTGGATCAATATTAAAAGGGGAAATGTGTCTATGCAAGATAAGGGAGGAAATATCAATGTAAGAGACAAATCCCCAAAAGATATATATTGAAGAACCAGTAACTCAAAGAGGATATTGAATTTGCTATGGGATACCAAGACAATGCAAGGTTAAATTGATATACAAGTGAGTTGGTAGGTTAAGCAGGCTACTGTATACATCATCTAGCCAATAGTGTAGTCCAGCATCTTTGTTGAGACCCCTTTTCACAATCTGATATTTGAGGATGAGTTCACTCTCTTTTGTTCGGAGTCACAGTTCGAGATTGCCTCCTCATGGGCTCTTACTAACAATTTCAATGCCAGCAAAGGAGAAAGTTTTCGTGTGTGGGGGGACCCTGTAAAAATGCTCAGTTAATGGATGTCCTGTTGTGGTTTTAGTGATATTCCTGTAATGTTCTTTGATGTGTATTCATAGAGATCTGACAGTGCTACCTATATAGGGTTTGTTACAGAGTCACATGATGAGATAAAGGGCAAATTTGCTGTTACAGTCAATGCATTCCATAATCGTGATCTGTTGGCCAGAGCCTAACTTAATTTATTTTACTTGATTAATTCCCAGTTTGCAGACGTTACAATTGTGGCAACTGTGAAAGCCAGCTGGTCTGACTAGAAATGTGGTTTTAACAGTTCGTGTGTCGATGAATTAGGATCTGCCAAATGTGTGTTCAAGATTCTGTGCTTTTCTAAACCTGAATTCAGAAAAATCTATGATGCAGTGCGAGAGGTATAGATTGGTAGAAAGCAAATGCCATTGTTGTTTTAAAAAAGTTCTGATTCTGCGATGCTCATTATGGTAATCCATGATGAAACGCAGAACATCCTTTTCTGGAGGGCCATGATGTTTAGGTTGGAGAGTCTCCATGGTGCTTTTTCTGCGATTCTCATTCATGGTTCTATTAAGTTGAGTGAGATGATAACCCCTAATCTCCAAACGGGCTAAGACATCCTTACCTTTTTGCATGAAGATGTCCTTCTCACTCCTCATTGCAGTTCCTCTTAATGCAAAGGTCCTCACCATTGGCTATGTTACTCCTATTGTGCTTGGGATGGCAGCTGTCTGCATGCAAGATAGGTTTTGCAACAACAGGTTTTTTCCATAATTATTTTTGAGTTGACTCAATGCTGTCTGCATGTTGAATGGATGTTTATAGGCTCACAATATCAATTTGTACTAAAATTAAGTCATGTTCACATCTAATGTTCTGCAGTTTTACCAGGATGTCCTTGGTGTCTTGGATATACGATGGGAGATCCTGCATGCATTTTTGTAGATATTTGTCAATGTAGTCACCCAATCTTGAACATGCTGAGATAATGTCGGCAATAGCAGGTCTTCTGGGAGGTGGAGCACCTTTCTTATGGATTTTGGGTAACAAGTACAAAGTTGGCAAAGTAGGGTGTGTGATATATAGATAATCTTTCTCCTCATCATTTAAGCAGACCTCATGCATACCAATCCTGTAGAAGGGTGTGAATCTATGCCTGGATTTCAAGCGTCAGGTTGCCATCCAGAACCTGGTGGCATTCTGAATCTCATAACTGGCGTGTGGCTTCAAATAGGTAATCATCCACATTTTGAATAACCACATTGTCCCCTTTGACTGCCTCTTAAATAATTATGACTCTGTCGTGATGTAGTGTTCTGATGGCTTTATGTTCAAGGGGGAGATGTTGTTTGGCAAGAATGTAGCTGTTTATATATTTTTCTGGTGTTCCATTTTAGGTTATTAAAAACAGCCTGCTAGAAACTATCAATGCAGTTGCCTGGTGGCAGCTGGGGACAGAAGATAGATTGGGTTGTGTTTAATGTTTGTTATCTCCATGACCCCTGTATTAATGTCGAGTGCAGCAGCAGTATCAGTTAGGGAGGTGTAGTCTGCTTCTCTTTCTTAAAGGGTATAAAGTATGTTAATATCATCCAGGTCTTGAACAGACATTGATGTAAGTAGAATTTTGGAGTATATAGGAGCTTTTTGAGGTTTGTCATGGAAGAAAGACCAACATTTCAGTTTGGGGTGAATTTGTAAAAGTGAGTTTATGTTTTCGTCAAGTCCCAAGTCGCTATGGGACAAAATGATGGTCCCTTATTGAGTAAATCAGTTTCAGCTTGGTCTAGGAAGGTTTCAAACAGCTTCACCACTAGGATCGCTGGCTCTTGTTGTTATCCCTGGTGTTGGTTGATTGATTTTGTGGTTGGGTTAAGGATCTGGCAGTGCTTTGGTATTTTGAGCGCTTGGTTTTCTTATACTGAGTCTGTAGCATTGTAATTCCTCAAATAAATCCACTTATAGATAGATTGGTTTGCCTCCAACCAGATTCTGGTGATTCTATATCTGAACTGGAAATCCATTCTGTTTGGGAATCAATATTTGTTGAATGTTTGGATGTAGAGTCATATTTCTTTGCAAATGTATAGACTCTGACACATTGATAATCAATTTGATCTCACCTGAATTTATGGTTCTTCCTCTTTATCAAATCTACTTCAAAGTAGTGTATAACTTTGTTCAGAATCTCATAGCTCTTATTTGGTTATCTCACCCCAAAGTACCTCCTTATTGTGTTTGGTAAGATGATCTAGTTCTTGTATAGCCTTTTCGTTCTCCTCATTGGAGACATCAATCAGTTGTTTAAGTATTTAGTTTGACGCTTCTCTGAGATTGGATTCCTATCTTTGAATATGTTCTGAATTTGTAGTGTTTACTGGTGGGAAAATCAGAATTCTTAATTCTCCTGGTATTCTATCTGCTTCTAGATATTTTTTAAGTGATGATGAGTCCCACCACTTTGATGTTTCTCTCTTCAGTACCTTCTATAATGCTAAAAAGGTGCTGTGGGCTGATGATGGGTTCGGTTTTGTTGCATTTGGTCTGGGATTCGGTTTAGCCTTGAATATTTCAGCTACACGGCTCAATCGATTTGTTCTTAATTATTGGCAGTATGCCATGGGGTGTATAGTATAGGAGTTGATGTGTTAGCTAATCTTTGGTATAAATAGACCCCCAAGTAAGTGACGTAATGGGCTGGGGTTGGCAAAGTCTTAATGAAAAAGCAGAGGTCAGAGTCCCTAGCGTTGCCACACTTGTGCAATGGGGTAGGGTCAGAAAATCAGTTTGTCCTTCAGAATGGAAGACACCTAACTAATTCACACACATATACTTGATGTTGTTTAGGACAAAACTGAATCATATGGTTGATAATTTCAAGGTAATCCCAGCTGCTGTGAAAATTACAACAAAGTCCCAAAATGGTGCACAGGTATGAGTCATATTTACCTCAATACAGATAAATCCTCAAAATCAACAAATATGAACTCCCAATGATGGTCAGCCAACATGTGTTTTGCCCCGTCCTGGCATTTAAGCCTTTTTCTTTTTTTAAGGCTGCCAGTAGATTACACATCATGAGATAAAGTAAAAGTAAAATACCCAGGGAGATAGAACCTAAGCCTGAATCTAAATCCCA
This sequence comes from Pleurodeles waltl, assembly GCF_031143425.1. Lineage (NCBI taxonomy): Eukaryota > Metazoa > Chordata > Amphibia > Caudata > Salamandridae > Pleurodeles > Pleurodeles waltl. The sequence continues at coordinate 512,686,117 of NC_090436.1, forward strand.
TTATGTCCTATGGTATTTAGATTTCAGCTGACAGAATATCTGTCACTGCTGTGACAAAGTAACCCGTCTGCCGACTTGTAAATCAGGCCCTAAATGTTTAAGGCATTTCATCTGAGGGTCTGTATTCCCCCAAAGAACACAAAAGTTGTGGTCATAATTTGTGATTGTCGGAAATGGGACAATTTATTTTTATGCTTTCTGTTTTTCTTGTGTCACATTATTTTCAAAAAGAGAAAAGAATTGTAGGCAGTTACATTGGGAGTATGGGTGTTTTTGCAAAAGTCACATAGGGGGTCATTACGACCGGGGACCGCGGATGCACCGCCAACAGGCTGGCGGTGCATCCAGGCCAATTCTGACCGCGGCGGTAAAGCCGCGGTCAGAAAAGGGAAACCGGCGGTTTCCCGCCGGTTTTCCCCTGGCCTGAGGAATCCTCCATGGTGGCGCTGCAGGCAGCGCCGCCATGGGGATTCCGACCCCCTTACCGCCAGCCTGGTTCTGGCGGCTTTGACCGCCAGAACCTGGTTGGCGGTAATGGGTGTCGTGGGGCCCCTGGGGGCCCCATCAAGATTTTCAGTGTCTGCATAGCAGACACTGAAAATCGCGACGGGTGCAACTGCACCCGTCGCACCCTTTCCACTCCGCCTGCTCCATTCGGAGCCGGCATCCTCGTGGGAGGGGGTTTCCCGCTGGGCTGGTGGGCGGCCTTCTGGCGGTCGCCCGCCAGCCCAGCGGGAAACTCAGAATTACCGCGGCGGTCTTTTGACCGCGCAGCGGTATTCTGACGGCGGTACTTTGGCGGTCGGCCTCCGCCGCCCGCCAAAGTCAGAATGAGGCCCATAATGTGCTTTTGTATAAGTACTTGAAATTTCTGCAAATTTATGTGAAATTACAAAGTGGTATTTGCCACTCTATTTTGGCATGAAAATAAACCTCTTATCTTGTTTGAACCCAAGGATACATTTGGTGCTTAAAAAAAGTTTTAAAAATGCAAACAACAGCAATGCACATTCTGTTGTTCACTTTGTCTAAAGGCCATACCTATAAAGTTTTTACCATGAGTGATACAACAGCATGTAGTTACTTAATATTGCATAATTATATCATATAAGGGATTTAATGTAACAATAACAATGCAAAATCACTCAAATATGCTCATTGTGCTGGTATAATTCCACCTACCTTGCCCTACATTAAAATTAAAGGGGAATACAGAATTAGTAGAATTATTTTTGGGGCATCAGCAAACCTTGTAGAGATGAGAAAGTACACTGAGCAACCACACACATTTGGGGACCATAGTAGATCAATGTGAAAGGCTAGCTTTCCCCTTCTAAATGTAGAATAACCCTCAAGGTACTCTAATAAGCTAAGGGGGGCATTTGCTTTGTTCTGGGAAACCATCTACTGCCCTGAGAAACAATGTTTCACCTCAGTTTCATTCAAAACGAAATGATAGGCATTTTATTTCCTTTGTACACATGATTCTCTCTTTAGAAGCCAAATTCTGAATGCTATAATAAGAGGAAAGTAATTCCTGTACTGATGGTGTATGCATCTAATCAGTGTATGGAGCATTTCCTTAATCATAAAATTCTGAAACTATTTGGCAGAGGGTTACTTCTTTCTCTGAAGAAAGAAGTAAGGCCTTGATTTAGATACCGTCTCAATGTACAGGAAATAATGGGATTTAGATGTCGGCAGATGGGATATCTGTCACCGTTGTGACAGAGTAAGCCATCCAACAATATCTAAATCAGGCCTTAAATGGTTTTCATTCTTGGAGTTGATGGCTATATGAGGATCGAAGTATCCTGGTTAGTAGATTTTTCACATTTTTTGCAACTCCTAAATCTTACACCAGGAACAATATGATCTTGATGGACCGTAACATGTGCACTCATCTTGGAGGGGCGGAGCATTGGCTGATGACATTGCCCAACTAGATTGTGTTGATTTGCATATAGCACTGGGCAGAGACTGATCAATAGAAGGGCCCCATATAGCACCACAATGGTTACCTTCACTGGGACCCAGTGCTAATCATGATGTGAAATCTGGTCCTAAATGAAGTAATTTCTTCTTGATGCATGAGAATGTACTTGATAAATAGTAAGAATGGACTTCCATGGCAACCATATTGAACACAAATTTAAAAATGAGTTGTGCAGGATATCCAATGAGAACCCTAGTTTCTGGATCTCCAACATTATAAGTTGCATCCACAGAAAAAAAATGACACAAGGTGTTGTTTTATTGAGGGCAGGGCAACCTAGCAAGGAAGAATATGCCATAACAAAGAAAGAACTATAAATATTACAAAGGGGTTAATAAAGTAAAGCTGGTGATAACTAAGTGACAGAAAAAGCATGCCCAATGATTTATCAGAGGTATGAAAGAGAAAGGGCACGTAGGGATGATGGACTGGATAGGTTTGCCAGCTTCTAATGCTGTTACCAATATGTATTTTCTAGGAAAATGGTGGATCCTGATGATGTGTACGACGATACTAGGAAGCAGGACTTGATAGCCTGTCAGAAGAACCATGAGAACATGTTGTTAGCTTGATCATACATGATAAAGGAATGAAAGGAATAAAAACTATAAATTAAAAAATTATAATCATGGATAGCCACCCTCATTCAAAATAATACCTTCCCGGGATCGGTGGGGAGCTTTACTAAACTGTTCAACCACTTTCGGACCATGGGGAAGGTGTCATGCTTAATGGCAGAAGCAAGGGTCCTAACATTTCACAACAAAGACCTGAAAAGTTGTACCTCCAATCTCCCACATCCCTCCTGCACGTACATTTGACTTCACAAAGTTTCTTTCTCTTTGCTTGAATGGCTCCATGCCTCAAATGGTTTTCTCAGATGATGCAGGATTCATACCTAAGAGATAAGTGGGGAGCACTAAAAGAAACTGCCCCACCTCCAAGTGAAAAGAAAAGGATGTCCACCTTAAAAAGATAGACAATAACAAGTAACGGAGGAAGGTGCTTTTGTCATTGAATGACAAGAAAGCTTATACAGAGATTTTTGTTACTTTCACAGGTAGATAATACATATTAGGGGATGTGGCCCTCTATTCATGAATTTGATAGTTGCCAGATAAGCCAAGCCCATCACCTGATAAGGAAAATGGCAGGGACTCATTGCAGGTGATAAATTAGTGGGGCGGTAGGAAGGGCTGCCTCTAGGCATCCTAATTTTTCACATTAAACCTGGAGCACCAGAAGTTTGGTGATTGATAATTTTAAACTGGGTTTGTTGACAAATGCCATCCTGGTGTCCTCTCCTTGTAAGACTTGGTATGTTTCTTGCAACCTCGTCAAGGGAGAATTCCAAAGCTTGTGTGCTGTGTCAGACTCCAAATTATATATGCATAAATCAGCATACATTTTGTGAAAGGGGAGTGGGGTGACACTCACCATTTATATGATGCTCCTCTTCAATTAGATATTTATGGCTAAACCAAACAACATTAATAACTTACCTCTTTTACAGCTAAATTAATTTCTTTGATTAAGAAACTTAGGAAGGATCTACAAGAGTGGCATTAACATTCTCTTTTACAGTTGGCGTGCATTGCAACCTTCAAAATTGCAGCCACAGAAGCTTTTATTCAAATCCCAGGCCGTACACATTTCAATGGAACAGAAATTCAAAGATCAGCTTTACTGGCTGTGCATATACTTCATTATAGAGAAGAAAATAAGGGCTTCAGCTGAAATTTGATTTAGATTGGCCATATCCCAAAGAAAACTCTATACTAAAAAGCATCAACATGAATGGGCATCAAACCTTAGCTATTGCTTAGAGTGTTTAGTAAGAGACAGAGTGCTACTGGTGTTTTATGATCACACACTGGCAGGCTTATCTCTTGGATTAAACCTTAGGAGAGACCACTTACAATGATGAGGTCCCTCACTATGCTCACTTCATTAATGGTCAGAGATAACACATGGTCATAATATGGTCTCAAACGTTTTTCTTCACTCTTCACACCACTTATTGATAATCCTGAATTTAGCCCAAGTCAAGAGAGAGAGTCATTTCAGAGTCGACAGCAGTCAAAATAATTGAAAATTGGAGTCATGTTCAAGAAAGGGAAGTTAAAGATATTTATCAACTCAAGAAAGGTTTTTCAATTGGCAAAAAAATGCTTTCCTGGTGCACACCAGTTTGGCTTGGTGTCCTGATCCCACCTACTCAAGAGGTTGAAACACAACCTCTGGCTCTTTGGAGAAACTGCAGCAGAATACAGCAGACAATTCTTCCCTAATATCTTGAAAATATAAAATATTACTTGAAATGGGAGACACCTCTAAAATCGTTCTCAGATGATCAATGGAAAACAATACAGAAAAACGGCCATAGGGGAACAAAACACATAGAGGGATTGATATCAACAAGTGTGATTCTGCTTTACTGCTCGAAAACCATAGATAGGAACTGGTGACACATTTTTCATTCTTCGCAGGAATCAAATGCCCAACGATGTTGAAGGACTGTTGCACCAGGAAAGATGCCTGGTGAACCATCAATAATACATCAACACCACCCTAACAATTTAGACACCATTACCAATGTGGCCACGGAAGGAAACTCCAATCAGGAATAAACTTAAAATAGTTATTACAAACATGAGGTCAAAGTCATGTAGACAATATGCAAAACCAAATGATAAAGATACATAATCACCAAAGGTTGCCCAAGGTGACGAAATAGATTTAGAAGTACTAACATCAATATAACTAAGCATTCAAGAAAAATAATCCATAAAGTCAATATGAATATCTGTGACACAGAAATTGCACAATCATTATTCAATTCAAATTTAACAGAGTCAATAATTTTTGTCTGGGCACAGGTCAACCCTACAGCTAACCAAATTAGGGAAATACATATGTGGGAAGGAACACATGGGCAAAATACAAAAAGCACAAAAGTGAGAAAAGTAATTTAGAAAAAGAATATCTTGGGCTACAGATCACTAATAAAAAGAAAATGAAGAGTGTCATTCTAGTGAAGTTTCTACCTTAAAAGGGCATTTCAAGGGGCATGATACCCCTCCAAGGGGTATAGCATTCAGGGAATCTTACTCAGAAAAGCATCTGGTCAGCAAGGCATCTGCAAGCATCAGGAAATTGTCAGTGTCTGACAAAGACAGGACTGTGACTGCTTCTACTCTGCTTTTGGACTGCTCTGAACAACGTTTGAATGCCCATAGGTATATCACTTCACAAAATTCTGATTTGTCAAAGGTGTCAGTTCACATTACGTTGAAGGGGCATCATCCAATTAAAATTGATTACCAGACTCCAGCTTGGAAAAGTTTGACAATTTCCCAAGTCTTTCATGGGAACATCTCTCAACAGGTCATAACAAATGTATATGATCTCAGTCCATGTACTTACACTACAAAAGTTCTCAAGGACAAGTGGGTATGACTTTCCAAGGTTAAACAATAGACATATTATTGATGCTCACGTGAATAAAATCTGAAAGAAGACTTCACATTATGATAACATATCATCCTTTTACATGAATGCAAAATGCAAGCTCTGTAGACCACAGTTAAGCTAACACTAGGAAAATATGAAATGCACTTAATTGATACTTTTTAGCAAAACACATATGATATGCAAACTTATAAATTCATCATTAACCCATTCTAAGTAATTCATGTGACAGTTACGACCTGGCATTGGCCCATGGGGGAAGGGCTGACACTTCCTCCATGGGCCACCCAATCACACACCCCACTGGGAATAGCAGCGGAAGACCACTCCCCCTCAGCGATCTGATGACATCAGCGCACGCCACATGTGCTGGCAACCTCAGATGGTGCCAGTAGCGCTGGAAGCCATTTGCTTTCAGCGCTGGATCAAGAAGGAGGTAAGTTTCCCCTCCTGGGAGGAGTGGGTGGGTTTCACAGAGGCATGGGGTGAAAGGAAAGAGTTTTTCCTTTCCCTCTGTGTCACTTTGAAAAGCATTACTGTTGCACGATCACATATGGCGTCACAATGGTGCAGCAGTAAAACCGGGATTTTACATGCGTGTGTGTTTGTGTGCAAGGGGAGCAGCCCCTTAGACAAGGGTCTCTCCCAATTACAGGGCATATATTTTGGTCATTTCTGCCCCCCTTGATGGCAGATTGGCTATTTTTTTAGTTTTAGGCCGGTCTGAAACCACTAGACACCAGGGAAGGGATAAATGCTGGCATTTTTCAGGGATCACTCCCTGTAGGGGGCATATATTTTTGCCATTTCTCCCTCCGCCCCCGCTTGAAGGCAGATTGGCCATTTTCTTAGGCCCACCTGCCCGCAAGGGGGCAGAAACCACTAGATGCCAAGGATTAATGCTTGAGTGCATGTTTTTTCTTGGGGGGTGGCCCCTTGGTCAGGGGTTGCTGCCCCACGTGGGTAAATTACATTTGGCCATTTCTGCCCCTCTAGGGAGCATATCAGCCTATTTTTGTGAGGCTCATCTGCCCCCAAGGGAGGCAGAAATCAGTAGGCACCAGCCATTATCATTGTGTGTGTTCTTTTTGTTTGGGTAGCGGCACCTTGGGCAGGAATCACTCCCCTTAGGGAGGCAATAATTGTGGCCATTTCTGCCCCCATTGCCCTATTTATTTCAGGCCCATCTGCCTCCAAGGGGGGCAGAAACCACAAGGCAACAGGAATTATTGTGTGGGTGCATGTTTTGTTTCTAAGGGGGCGGCCGTTGGGCAAGGGTCACTCTCCCATGGGGACACATTACCTTTGGCCATTTCTGCCCCTCCTTAGGGGCAGATAGGCATTTTTATGCTAGGCACTTCTGCCCCAAGGGGGGTAGAAACTGCTAGACACCAGGGGAAATTTGTAAATGTTTGGTGGCGGGGTGTTTGTAGACTGGCAAAGTATTTGTATTTGTGATCATCATGTTTTATTTCTCCTTTTCGTTCTAGGTCAACGCTTTTGATTCCTTTGCTGTGACTTCAGTTTTGGCAGGGTAGACCTGCAGTTTGTGTTTGGTAAGACAAACAATGTTTGGACTGGATACTCCAAATGAGTATTGTTACCATGCATGAATGCTTTTTTTGTAAATGGTGTACTAAATGCAGGATATTTAGCTAAGGTTTCATTGTGTGTGAAATTACCATTAGATTTGTGCAGAATGATATTTGTATTGTCTTATATGCACTTTTATTTTCTTTTTTTTTTTTTGTGGGATATCATTGGTGCTAGCTGTGTCTGTGCAGAGTAAGTGTTGGTGAGTCTAGCTGTCTCAGGCAAGTGGGCGGTATTGTATATAGGTCTTAGTGATAAAGCCACTACTTTGTTTATTACTTTTTTTACACAGTGTTGGTTGTTGTTTGTTATTTTTATTAGGAAGGATCATGGCTAGACACAGGATGACCGCTCAGCATGACTTTAGTATGCTATATGAGTCTTCTTCTGACCATGATTATGAGACTGTCTCTGCATCTGAGGCAGAGGAGGAAGTGCAAGAGTCTGGCAGTGAATTTTCAGTTTGAGAGGGATCATCTGATAATGAAGCCACTATAAGTGTGGATGAAGTGCCTGTTTTAGAGGATGACACTGATGTCCCAATAGTGCAGCAGCCTGGGGCTGAAAGGCTTCCCATTGGAGGACCTGAAATCTAGTTTGCCCCAAAAATGGAGTAGCCGGCATTGCATGCCTTTACTGGTCTCCCAGGGTGTAGAGTGAACACCGTCAACTTTTTGTCTATCAATTTCTTTCAGTTGTTTATGAATGATGTATTTTTGGAAGAGATTGTTCAGCAGACTAATTTTTATGCAGAACAGTATTTGAGGGCCAACAGTGCTATTCTTAGGCCACACTCTAAAGCTACCCAGTGGATTCACACAAATCTGGAACAGTTAAAGAAGTTCTTGGGTTTAACTTTTTTGATGGGGCTGATAAGGAAGCTGTCACTGTCTTGATATTGGTCTAGTAGTCCCTTGATGGCAACTGCTATATTCCCCACAACCATGAGTCGTAATCTATATTTGCTTTTTCTTCAGATGCTGCGTTTTGTTGATTATGCTTAAGCATTGCCATGAGATTACCCCGATTGTTACTGTATTTTTAATGATCGGCCTGTCCTTGATCACTTTGTAGATTGGCTTTCAGAGATGTGTGTTTCAGGGAAAGAAATAGCTGTGGGTGAGTCTTTGGTCCTATTCAAGGGTGTTTGTTTTTTAGGCAGTACATTCCTAGCAAGAGGACGTTATGGAATTAAGAAATAGATGCTTTTTGAGAGTAGTACAGGAATATGTGTATAATTTCTGGGTGTACACTGTTAGGGATTCCAGTATTGACCCCCCTGGTTGTCCATCCACTTTTGAAGTTAGTGAGCATATTGTGTGGGAACTTGGTACGCGATTATTTAACAAAGGTCACCATTTGTACCTAGATAACTTGTACACTGGTGTGCAATTGTTCTGGGACTTGTTCAAAGTGAACACTGTTGCTTGTGGCACAATCCACTCTAATCATAAAGACTATCCAAGGGAGCTTGTGTGTAAAAATGTGAGAGGGGACAATGCAGTTCCTTGCGTAATAATGAGCTGCTAGCTGTGAAATTTGCAGACAGGAGGGATATCTACATGCTGACTACCATCCATGATGAGCGTACTTCACCTGTGCCTGTTTGGGTGCAGGTTGCTGAAGTGCTCAAACCTGCGTGCATTTTAGACTACAATAAGCACATGGGTGGTGTATATAGAGTAGATCAGAGGTTGGAACCTTACACTGCTGTTCATAAGGTTTACGTTGACTATATATCTCTTCCATTTAGCAACTTTTAATGCTTTTGTTGTGTTCAAAGATTGTTCTCTTGGGTCAAAGATGACATTTGTTAAGTTTCAGAAGTCTGTGATAGAGAGCCTGGTTGAAGTGGAATAGACAAGAGTTCCTAGAGAAGCACTGGTGGAGGATGTGTCTAGATTGAAAGATTGCAACTTTCCTGATCACATTCCTCCTATGCCCAAAAAATACTCTGCCGCTAAGAAATGTAGAGTCTGTGCCCGAAGAGGTATCCGAAGGGAGACTCATATGTATTGCTCCATTGTTCTAAGCCTGGGCTTTTTGTGGCCGACTGTTTCAGAAGCTACCACACCCAGAAGAATTATTGAGAAATACCGTGAAAGTGAACTGCCTGTTCTGTTTTGTTTTATATTTTTTGTTCAGTTTCACGGTTGGCGTTACTGTCATGCATTTAGTTAGAGCTTAGGTGTTTGTAGTTTTGTACTTACTTATCACTAGAGTTTTCTTTTTTCTTTTAAAAAAGTGATGGCTGTGTGCATGGAGTGGTGCTTGGCTGGTGGTATGCATGGAGTAGCACTTGGCTGCCAGTGTGCGTGGAGTGGCGCTTGGCCAGCGGTGTAAATAGTGACTTGCTATTGGTCACTACAACACACTTCTAGCCAAACGTCAGTCCACAAACTCTGTCAGCTGGTGTGATTGCTGTGTCAGGCATGTGGGCATATGGAAGTGAGGGGCCCTTGAATGGCACTGTCTGTTGATGTGAGTGTTGTAATGTGCTGGGCCCGCGGCTGGCGGAGTGAATGGTCTTGTGAATGTCACATATGAAAGGTGCATGAATGGACTGCAAAGTGGTTGGTGCCTTGATGTGGCTTTACAGCTCATGAGCTGTGGCCTTGTGGAAAGAGCCAATTGTTTATTGAAAGGAGTGAAAACTGCAATTTTTTCAGGTCTAGATGTATTTCAATTTTTAGAAGGGGCGGTATGGTCATATATAACAATACCACAATGCACTACAGGAATTGCTGCATTTACATTATCGAGCGGTAGAGATGTCAGGTCTAATTTGATTCCCATATGGTTATACAAACCTGTTTTGAATAAAGATAATAATGTGCAGAAGGAATGGTTAAGTTCCATGAGAAGTTCCATGAGAAAAAGAGTGGAAACCAATCAGGAGATTCAAACGAAATATTTTGATAAAGAAGAAATAATGTAAAAATAGGACATTTTGATGAGGGAGGATAGGTTTTGATTAAAAAACCATTCCGAACTATGAAAGAGGAGTCTACATTCTCTGAACCAGTCAAGGTTCTAAAGGTAAAGAAAACTTCTGCTCTGTTGTGTGGTAAAGGCTGGTAAACTAAAAACAGTGTAGTACCCATTACTGATTCTCAGAAAGAGACTGATTTCACACTTGTACTAATCAGAGAATATCTGACTTTTTGAGTGACATACGCAACCATGATTCCAAGGATCAATCCATATGTGAATCAGTTCACTCTAAATAACCCTCTGGTAATCAGGAAGTGAACTTAGATCTGAGTTCCAGGGGTTGTGTTGAAAGATTTCAGGATAGCACTACACAAAATGAATGAAAGCAATCTGAGGATGAAAACTACCAGGACACAAAGCTTCGGGACAGTCAAAATTCCAGCTTAGTTACATGATTATGATTTATCACAACCTATGTTTGTTAAAGAGAGTGTGGTGATGTAGTCTATGCACTTTTCTTCTAAGTAGTATGGTATTATCTTCTGTTAATCTTCACTTATACTATATTTGGTATTTAATGTTCCATCAGTTTTATGATCTATCACTGTATCCTTTGAGATACCTAGAATTCTATGGTAGCAACAGTTGCCAGGAGTTGTGGAGCCTGCTGGATGTCTCTAGGGTTTTGGATCTGTTACTGGAATAGATCTTCCCAGAAAACCATTTTAACTATCCTCTGAATGTTTAGAGCAGGAGAGTCATGAGCGTCTTACGCCTCTTTGCTTGTCATTGTAAGGCATTAAAATAGATCAGAGGAAAGAAAAGCAACATTCAGTTTGCTGCTTTAAACAAGCTATTCTGATTAAGCCAGCGACCTGACAGACCTTTCACCTCGGCAGCAGGCATTATGACGTCAGAACTCAACTGTAAGAACCGTGTAATAGCCAAGCTCTGATGTCTTTTATTTGGAATCAGCAACCTGGTGTGTCACAAGTTGCCGGTTATAAAGGAATTAGTGACTATCATTTATACATGGGTTACAAAGTCCGATGTATTATAAATTGTTATTGTTCATATAGCTATCTAGGAAATGGTAGTTTTATTATTCATACAAGCAACTTTTCAAAGTCTCAGCTGACATGTTGCATCCCAATAGGAACTTCCCCAAGGTTGTAAAGGTATAAATGTATTTTGATGAGAAGAACTTAAAAATAATTTAAAACGCACATGATCCAAAATTCTTCAACTGTAACCAAACCTCGCTTTACAGTGAGAAAAGAAATGGTTCTATATTTACATTCTAGTAATATCATATGTACATCACTCTAGAACAAATAGTATTTTCCCAACTTAGGGCCTGAATTAGATGTTGGTGGTAACTGTCCCACCATCGGTTTCCCAACGGAAAACCTGCCGCCACCATGGCGATCCGCCCACCCAACTTAGATGGTTGTCCCATAGACTTTTACCCAGCTGAGTCCCACCGACTCCGCAAAGGATTCCCATCCACTGCGATAATGCCATTGTAAAGTGTGGCTGATGGCGGCACTCCAGTTACACTTACCGCAGAGCAGATTTGGATGTGCCCAACTACTAAGCAAAAAGTGGAGGTCAGACCTCCAATTCTGACTTGGCAGATTGGAGAGGAAAGGGGTTGAAAACTCACCTTTTCTCCTGATTCTACTTCCGTTTCTAGGTGGCAGGACTAGCAAGGACCCTCTGTTGCTGCCACGGGACCACAGAGAAAACACATTCCCCCGTCTCTGGACGTGAAGGTAAGGAACCCGCATTGACTGTGTAGATTGTGGGGTCACTGAACATGGGCAAGGGATTACTGCAGGCATATACATATCACTGTAATTTCATTATATTACTGTGACATGCATATCTCCGGACATGGGAGAGTCAGACAAGGGTGGGGGCACAGTGGTACACAACACATATCAAACACAACTGTCACTATGGTATCAGTATTCACTGCCAAATGAATTCTGGCACCACAATGACGGTACAATCACACTTGTCAACTGTGCAGATGTGTGCACGTTGCAAGGGGACCTATACCTTTCATGTTGTGTTTCAAGTTATGTGTGTGAGTTAGTACCCTAGATTGGTACTGGAGAAGGCAGTTCAGAAAGATGAAACAGATAATAAAACTGAAATTCTCCACGGATCTAAACAAAAGGAAAGAAAGGAAATTCAGAACTGTGAAACTAGAATTACCTCTAAATGTAATGCCAAGTCAGGAGGTGTAGAAGAACTTTTAGCAAAACATTTTGATCTTCTAAAATGTGAACAAGTGATACAAGACATCGTGGGTAATAAACCCAGAATCACTTACCGCAGAGCAAGGTCACTGATAGACATGCTAATGAAAACTGACACTCAAAATCAATTGGGCAAGCAGGATGTTTTAGGATGACCTTTATCAGGCTTCTTTATCTGTGGTAAATGAACAGCATGTGAGAACTCAAAAAATTGTAAGATAATTGATATTCCGGACACAACTAGAGTCAGGCTCATTACCAAATTTGTCATGTGCAGTACATCCTACGTGGTGTATGTTTTAAAGTGTCCATACAGCCTTAGATATGTAGGTAGCACCATACATCCAGTCCACAAGAGAATTCTAGAGCATGTACGAGCTATCTCCAATCATGATGAGCATTAGCCAGTAGCTAGGCCTTTTGAACTGTACCATGGAAGTGACAGGAATCTGCTCAGTTTCATTGGTATAAATCATATCCCAATAAATCCATAGAGTGGGGACCGAGTGTCCAGACTGAGGAAGCAAGAATCAAGACCCATTATTGAACTAAAAACGAACCTTTTGGTCTTAACTCAGATGAAGAGTTATATGTTCATTGAGAATAGTTGGGAAATGTTACTGTCTAAAAAGTGTTTACAGTATTTAGTAATATAGCCAGCACCCTAGATGTGTGTGTGTAATCTTTTAGTTTATATTTTTATCTTTCAGGGAGCTGAGGAAGGGACTCTCTCTTAGTGTGCTTGATACGAGAGGAGGCTCTGCCTGGGGTGCCCTACCCTTTTCTCCTGGAGCGCTGGGGTGTTATTCACTTTTGAAAATGCTTCATATTTCTTGTGGACTTAATTGATTGTGTTGCCTGCTTTATATTTATGTAGGATGTCTTTCTAATAATTTGCTATGTTAATGAGTGGTTATGCCTTTGTATTCCAACTCGGGCTACCTTCATTGGAGATCATGGGCTGTACCATTATGACCCAAGAGTCTGCCCTAGCCCACTTGGGCGATTTTAGAAGTTGTATCACAGGTTACACCTGTTATTATTAATAATGTTAGATTGAATAGAAGGTGTATTTTACTGTGATGGGGATTGGTTACATGAGGGTTTCTGCAATCTAGCAATGAAGATAGTTTTATGCTGATATCTATGGATGTTGCATTGTTGTATTAATTGTATTAATTGCTGTATTGTTGTATTAATCACAATGATGGATTGAATGCAATGCAAAATGTTTTGAGTGCAAGACCATTGACACTTTTGAGACACACAAATATGTTGATGAAAATTGCACAATGGTGCTGAGAAATAACTTTTTTCTCTTTAACGATCAGATCTACAGGCAGAAGAGGGGAAAAGTGATGGGCACTTGCTTGACCACAAGCTGTGCTAATTTGCATATGGGCAGGTGGGAGGAGCAGATGCTCAGAACCGACTTCTCGGAAGAATGGAGTAATAATAAAGTCCTATGGACTAGATTCATTGATGACCTGTTTGTCATTTCAGTGAGATCGAATGAAAGTGCCAAAGTTCTATAGATAGAATCAATGTGAATAAGTTGAATCCCCACTTCACAAGTACCATCAGTGCAACTAGTGTATGCTGCATTCGTGCATATGACCTGGACATGCAGGATGTTACAGACGTACTGTGAGGAAGTGTTAGAGAAATTGAAGGGAGCAATGAGGGTAGACATCCAGCTCATGATCCAGCATTGCATGCTGGGCTTGAATTCCAGACCCAAGAATAGAGAGATGTAATATAAATTCATGAAATTGGAGCTTCTACTGGCTAGGCGACAGGTGGTGATCCCTTGGGTGGCTGGTGTTGGCCCCACGGTGGACAGATTTCAGAGGGACATGCAGGAGTGGGCTACAGTGGAAGAGATCAGCCTCAAGTACAAGGGAATGAATGGAAATACTCTGACAAGTGATGGAAGATGAGGACCCGGCAGCTAGTGATGTCTCTCAAGGGCTAAGCAGGGAGAGACAGGGCTAGGAAGTAGGTATAGAACACATCACATAGGAACACGCAGATGGGCAACTAGGAAGGTGGGCACAAGAGAGTGCTGCTGACAAGTCCTCCTGGGGGTATTACACACAGGCTAGGCTACAAAATGTTGTGCTTAGGGGGTGTTGTTGTTTATCCAAACCTTCTGTTATAGGTTGCTACTGTATGACCGACATGCTGCACTTATGCATAAGCTGGTCAACTCTGGGACTGACACAGATCAGAGGTACTGGATGTGCTAGCATGCTACTGTACAACTGTATCTTTATATTATCACATTACCTGGCTCTGTAGTAATGATGAGTATGTCTCTAAAGTATGAAACTTTAATAAAAATATTTTTTAAACAAAAATCTTGAACTTAATTTCAAAGCTGCCAAAAAGCTGATTATATCTACTCAACAAGAGCTGCAATGGCAAAGTCTGTGATTATTTCACCCCATCCAACTTCTGGAAAGCATAATCAAAGATCTTTATAACATCTTTGGGTTTTTTCTCAGGCCCATAAGTTAACAATGGTTTAAGAGTCACTCGAGATGAAATCCCCTGTTTGATAAAAAAATAATCAAGATCTTCTTGAGCACCAGTCCCTAATGACCTGCCACATGCACTGTTCAAGCAAAGGCCAGTACTTTTAGGCACATGTTTACTGGGCCTACTTAAACACATCATGTTCACAGGCCAGATTTCCCCTTTCATGGAAGGAGTCCCTACCACATCAAATTCCTAAAAAGGGTCTGACAAATAATCTTAAAACTACCAGCCAATTGCTTTGCTTGAGCAGATGGCACGGTTTTTGCTAAATCTCTCCTGAATAAACTAATTGAATGAGTGACAAATAATAAGCTGCTGCCTGGGAATGAAACAGGATTTCAAGTAGGCTGCTCAACAATACATAATATTTTAGCCCTTACTGTACTGGCCAATAAAGATATCAAGAACAGCAAAATTCCCTACACCTGTTTTATTGACTACATCTCAGCATTTGCCAAAGTCAACCGCAAATGTCTTTGGAAAAAACTACTTGCTACTATACCCCATCATCTCCTTGCATAACAACGCTTGGACAAAGGTCACATTATCAACCAAGAACTAAGTTTCACCGAAGATGTACATTGAAAATAAAGTGAAACAGAGTTGTTTTTTGGTACCCCTACTGTTCTCCCCATTCAACTCTGATCTCCCAAACTGTTTGAACAACTTATCCTCTAATACTCGGTATCCTATCCATCAGTCATCTAGTATACACCGATGACCTGGTGAACTTCTCTTTAACACCTTCTGAGCTTTAGAGGCAACTTTCAAATGTAAATCTATTTAGCTGAGCCAGCAGCCTGAAAAAAGAAAAAGCCAGGGCTTTTGGAAAAAATTGTTAATATTTTGCCTGGAGTGTTGGCTCACAACACATAGACTGCATTTACAATTGCAATTTTCTACCGGTTATCATTAACTCCACATTAAATTGGTCTGATCATATCAGGAAACAAAACTTTAAAGCCTCCATTGTGACCCAAGGAGTCAAGCAATTCTCAGCCATCCACAGAAGGTGAGCTATCATTACCTCTCTTGCAGCTTTGAATGCCAAACTTCTCCTGTTTCTCTCATATGCCTTGGTGGCATTCCAAAGCAAACAGATTAAAGAGCCTATTACTATTGAGTACTTAACATCTAATTACTCAAAACAAGGTGCCTTTACTTGCTTCGGTATAAAGGAATGTCTTGACTACCACGATCTACCTCCGTTAGCTATACTACCAGGTCTTCCAAGCAGTAGCCACAAAAGACTCATAAGAACCTTTCTCTATGAATTTATTTGCACTAACAATTCAAGGCTCCTCATGAAATATAAGCACATTCATGTAATATTAGATTTATACTGTTATTTACAACAGTCAGATTTTGACTTGGATTTGGAGGCTGTTAAAACATACCTCCAGTTCTGTCTGTTGTACATTACAGTTGTCAAAATTGATGAATCATGGAAAACATCCTTGCAGCATCACAATCATAGACTGTGTAAGTAGAAATCTGATTTTTGTTATGCACCTGCAGGAGTTTATTGAGCATGGGACGGAAGTATCTTCATCAATCCTTTATAGCGATCAATGTAAAAGCATTTAAGGGAGTGATATTCTGCTTTTTTACCCTTCAGCATTGTTTTGCTAGCAAACTTGTCAAATTTGTAGATTTAGCCTATCTCATGTTAGCAGTTAATACAAAATCAGATGCCTTAAATAGCCCTAGTAACAGACCCAATTAAAGCTTAATACCTGTGAACTTCTGAGTTAAACATTAAGGATTATTTTTACTATATAATGAAATATATTTGTTTGCAACTTTGTAATAAATTGATTGAAGTATTGTAAATTATTCCCTACTCCAGGCTCTAATCTGACAGGTGGACGTTTGCACCAGTGCAATGGCATCTTGCTGTAGTATTGACAGCAGAAAAAGACAAATCATTGGTCTCAGCACTCACCACAACAGACAGCAGTTAAGTAGTCATATGAATTGTTGAAACTCACTGACTTCGTGGATCACAGCTACATTGAGGGAGATAAGAAAGTAATGGCTACATTTAATGGTTCCAATCAAAAAGCAGGCGCTACTGGTCTTTGAATGGGAATTAAGACAACAAATCCAACACTGATAGGCAGAGGTGGCCCTAGATGGCATCACATTGTAAAATTGCATGGAGGAGCAGCAAGGAGGTCAACTACCCCCTAGCCATGTTGTCTGTTATATGATGTGATCTTCTTGATAGAATTGAGAAATCCATGGGCAATCCCAAAGCATATGTAGAAAAAAAAACTCTGGGCACAGATTCCTCAAAGACCTATAACAACAACCTCTCTGCCTTTCTTCTAATCCCTAAATTCTTATGAAACATTCTATATCAATTTTGAATTAACGGCAGATCTAGGACTTTTGACCATGCCTTTGCAATATCCAATCCTGTGTCCTGATCTACAGGCTCACTCAATCTTTCTATGTGTTTGTATTTCAGGAGAAGTATCTGTCTTCGGTAGAAGCAAAGTAGAGTCAAAAAGGATATCATATACAGCTATTCCAAGGTGCAGACGTAGCTATGTATTTTGGGATTGTCTATTTCCCTATTTTATGTATTTCATTATTACAGGTTTGCAATGCTTCGCATAAAGATATTTCCACAAATTATTTTCGGCAAAATGAAGTGATTTGTAAAAACAACTCATGTGAGAGAAACAACTCATCACATAGGGGAAAATAGAACAAAACAGGGAATTTGCCTATACAAAATTAGGATGTATCAATTAATGTCAATTAATTAGATCAATTAGGTGACCAAGACAATCAAACTTCAGTGTGGAAAATAGCAGAGCCTAATATATCCAAGATTTGGGAGGAATACTCTCAGAGGAAGACAGGCAATGTGCCAAAAGAAGAATGAGAGTAGGAAAATAGGACATACTCGAACAGTGATGTCAATAGTAGCTATGACACTCATAAAGACTCAACAGATAAATCAATATAGTTTGAAAATTTGTGTAGGGATGATGGCGGAGTGAAGCTTATGACTCATTCAAGAATAATTAGTTGTTTGCATCTACTCTATAAGCTAACGAATGTTGCATCAAAGGCTTAGCATTTGTGACTTTCCCGAAAGATCTTAGAGGTAATAAAGTATGGAACAGGGCCATTGTGGACGCTCATTCTGATAGCATTGATGGATAAAATCCTGAAAGTAGCTACTGATTTGAGGTAGTTTTGGGATGTTTGTCCTTCAAATAAAAAGTGATTCCCCTACTGTAATTTTCAGGCATAGATTCATCAAAAACACAAAGGCTACACAACCAAACAAATGACCAATATAGAATGGACATTCTATACTAATACAGCAACATTACCAGGATTGCTAGGTGGTGCAGAATGCTGCAATATTTTTGTTTAGTTAAAATAGATCCCATCATCATTACATCACCACTTTCAATAAAAAAAAATAAGGAGAATACAACTGTTCCATCTCATTAGGTAAACAGTGACATTAACAACCTCATTATTGATAAATTAGGAGTAGCTAGCAAGGCTTGATGGTTGTCGGCTGTGAATTACCTCAAACATCATACCCCAGGTTTGGAAGAATCTCTTAAGGCCCCCTGATCTCGCAGCATACTTCCATTCTTCAGTTCCTACTAGTGCCATTTTATTTAACCATTAACCGATAGTTGGAATCTGTGTGATACGCCAATATTTTAATTGGAGGGATCTGGGACCAATAGCTACGACAAGGGTTTAATTTCTGTCTACACTGCTGTTTGCATAGAATTGAACACCTAACCCCAAACCTCCTGGATAAACCTGCAATTGCCTATAATATGAGTCCAATTTGCTATTCCATTTACTTGACAATGAAAGCAATAATTCATTTGGCATAATGGAAGCGCACGTATTGCACTAAGCACCTTATCTGTTAAGGGGCCTGTCACTTCCTAATATGAAGGACTATAATCTGGCATTTTTTGCCCAAAATATGGCAACTTTCAAACCTGTATTGTCTCTTCGGGCAGCCCATTTTCTCAAGATTTTCGTGATTTCATGTGCAGAGAATATGGGCTGCGGTATTTAATATTGTTGGCGAAATCCCCGAAGAAAGTTCGGTATAAGATCCTCAGGTGGGTTTTCAAAAAGAAGTCAGATTTTTTTCAAAGGTATACCATCCCATATGTGAACTTTCTTACGCATCTGTCTGAAATCACGATGAGGTCCGGTTCTAGCTTAATTTGGAAATAGTCAGGAAATGGGAAGCCACCAGATTTAGGAAAATTGGAGATTTTTTAAGGGGAGATAGATGGGAAACGCTTTCGAATATAGGGGTTGCCTTGCAAAATGATTTTTTGCTAATGGGGTCTTATAGTAACTTGCTCGGCAACCTCACTGACTTCGATTGTGGTCAGATATGTGACAATCAGAAAATAGTGAAAGAACTGATTAATCCATCTGGAAACAGGCGAGCGGGGGAATGGAGAAGGCTACTGCTGAAATGGAAGAGCCCCAACCTTTTTGATAAAGCCCCTAGGAAATGGGCACAGGATGAAGGCTTAGAATTGACTAAGGGTACCTGGGAGAAAATCAATGAATTACATTTTGGCGCAATGAGAGGTGAAAATTGGAATGCTGTTCTTTAGTAAATGGTTGCTCTATTGTACTCCGCAATTTCTGGCCCAGATCATTCCTAGCTGTCCCAGAAGGCTGCAATATGAACTAAACAGAAATACTATTGGAAAAGCAGGATTGCAGGAAAACTAGGAAACAAAAGAAAGACATTTAATAGTTGCAAATTGCACTGTATTAATGTAGACAAAGAGAAATATGGATGCCCATCAGATGTGCCTATGCCTGTGCCTATGTTCTACTGGGGAATGAAGGAGTGGCATATTTAAAGGCATAGCATATTTAATACTAAAGTCAGAAAATACCTATCACTTTCTTCTGATAGTATTGTTAGGAGGTCTTGATGCTAGGATTCCAGCTATGAATTGTGAAGATTCTCTATATTATGCTTATGAAAATGCTTAGTGGATATCAGAGCCACAAATGAGCAATACAATCTCCATTTTAAGAGGGAGTAAATTAAATATAATTTTTAAAGTACATAACATGAGTGTGGTAAATGGTAGTTGTTCAAGTGATCAACCAGTGAACCTGGCACTAAGTAATGGTAGGTACACCTCTCTAATTAATTACATGGAAATTTCAGCCTAATACTTTTCTCTGAAAGATATGAAAGTAGAAGTCTTTGGAGGCATTGCCTATAGGACAATCAAATAACTTTTGACAATGAGGGAAAAAACAAGAGCTATGATTTTCTGGTGGCTGGTTCCTGTCCAAGTGAGGGTACTTGGACGAGCTGACATGCTGACATGTGTGAAGGAGGAAGTGGAGCTGTTGTCTCATGGCTGCTGCAGCTCAGAGCTGTGGGCTCGAAGCAACAACAGGTTTTGTTCTGCTATGCGCCCAGAATCTTCTTTGTGCTTTGACCCAGACTGAGTTTTGGCCGCTGTGGCTGTGTTGAGTGGCTTTACAGTGAGTGATCCTGTTATCTAATGGTGCTTCCTCTCCATTCCATCTGTGTCAAGCCGGCCCTCCTGCTTTGCTCATGCCGAACCAGCCCTGGTTCCTGCTGCTGACTCCTATTTTTGTTGGACCCACACCAGAGTAGAGTGAGGAGTTATAATGAAGTGGGCAGGCTCCTCACAGCCATCGTGGCCGCTTTTGAACTTTCTTTTCCTATTTTGCCACACTGTTTGTTCCTCCTTATCAGCATCTGCTGTCCATTATTGATACCCATGTCTTCTGTGCCATTTGTTGGTGGCTGTACACTGTGCTTTGAATGACCTGAGGACCAAAGAACCGGTTTTCTTTAGCCCCCACTAAACCTGTCTCTGTTTCTGAAGCCACATCTAGACTGCCTTTTGACCTTCTCACACCATATTGCCAAGTTTGGGGGAAGAGCTGTGTGCAACTAGGGAGTCAGCATCGTGCCCAAGTATTAATATTGAGACCAAAAGAGAACCCCAAAAGTGAACCCTGTAGAAAGGTGACAAGGGGAGCATGCAGAGAGAGTAGCAAGGAGGGGTGTGGCATTTGCATCGGACTGAGCGCCACCTCTTGGCTAATGTGGCTTGGCACACATTAGAGACTGATTTTGTTTTGGCCACAAGGGTGCTAGAAGAGCAGTTAGTACTCTGTCTTGAGGGTACAGCTGGCAGAGCGGGGAAGTAGATCACCTAGGTCTGTGGTACGGCTTGCCTCAACCACATGCTCCCATACCCCTGCCCCCCAGCTTACCTTTGGCCACTCTCCCTCAGCCTTCATTCACCTACAGGCATTTGTGCTAATCAATCTAAGCTCATCTACTGAGGCATACTACATTATTCTTAGATCCTCAAAATTGCCATTTCCCACAAACAACTTTTGAATGTTTCTCTGCTGTGAGTGAAGGGTGTAGACCCTAATTGAAAAAAGCGAAAAGTTACCCTTCATTATTGCAATTAAAATTGTATGAAACCTCCCCATAGTAATGGAGAGAAGGAGAAGCAAAAATCTGCACACATAAGCACACTTGAACAGCAAACAGAGATCCCTAAATTCTTCCCTCCGATCTCAATCAAAGAAAACGGGCAAACAGCAAAAGGAAGTATTGCAGCGATTGGCGAAGATCCAATTGATATCACAATAACTGGCATAGCAGATCATGAGATAAAAGCCGAAGAAAATGTAGAAAGTAACAGGATTGACTTTCACATCTAATTAGGTAGCCAGTGGACAATTCTTCAGGCTGCTTTAATTCATTTCCACCAACAGATTTCACACTGCCAGATAAAGACTTGAGTCAGCTCACTCGCTCGGTTGGAAGCAAATCATTGAAAGAGACTCTTGTATTATTTAATAGTACCCCAAGCAAGGACCCAGAACTTGAAGACAACCTATCTCACACTCAGGATTTTCCTCTTCTGACATCTTTTCATCCTGCTAACGAGTATGTAATTATCTCCAAGACTCTCCAACCTCTGCAACAGATACTTGATTCCATATTCTCACGTTTAGAAAAAACAACAGCTAACTCAGACCACTGATTAGAAATTCAGACTACAATGATAGAGTTCTTAAAGAATCAAAAAAGCTTGTACATAGCCGCAAGTTATGACCTTGGAGTGGGAGCACCCAAAGGTGAGGGCATAGCTGGCCAAGGAATGCATTTTTTACGGAATATACCCAAAAAATCAAGTGCAACTCAAATAAGTAAGAGATCTCTGAAAGGGAAAAAAGAGAAAGGGGATAGGGTAGGAATAGTCTATTCTCTTCCTGTGCTGTTCTCAAAATCTTCGCTTGATTTGAAGGCAAGCTCAGGGAAAATGTTCCATCCCTGTTACTCAATATTTTTTCAAACTAATGAAATAGGGTCCTCAAAAAGTCTCTTGTTGTTCCCTCCATCCACACAAGAGATTGATTTAAAGTCAATCAACAATACTAATGCAAAAACGAACAAGCCTGCAAGGATAAAGAAAAGAAGTGATCGCAGACGCCTCACAAAATAAAATGTACCCACTGTGGCACCACCACAAACGATGAGCTAAACGGATTAAGAGGGCATACAATTAAAAATGTGGTAAACCCAGAGGCTATCCAAGATTTGAACTCTTATTTCCATCCTCCCAGAATGGAAGTGCTGAAGCAGTTAAATCTTCAACTTTTGTAAGTTTAAAGTCTCCACAGGAAAAACAGCCCCCTGCACAACCAGCATCGGAAAAAAACTCTATTGTGGGGTTGTCATTGGCAAATCCAGCAAAAGACTAGCAATGTGTCTTTGAGAAATCAGACTTTTTTGCAAATCAGAATGACCCCTTTAATTGACAAATAATTTTAAACCTTCTGCATAATCTTCCTCAACTTCAATACCACCCTTCCCCTGAAATAAAATTGGTGTCTTTCACAAATCTCCTGCACCATCTCCTCTAATGCATGCACCAGACTAGGGAGTAAAACAACAGTTTTTTTCTGCCTAGCCATTCAGGTGATGAGTTTAGCAATGGATTTCCATATTCGCTAACAATCCATATTGAGGATTGAGGTAAATGGATTTGGATTCATACTCTGCCCAGAGAGGGTAAAACAAAAGCGGATGCTTCCTGGTCATGGCTCGCGAGGAACCTAAAGAAAAACAGATTCCTCTTTTAGATTACAATATCTCAATTATATCCTGGAATATTGCCAGGTTGGAAGCATCAAAGCTGTCCAACTTGTCTAGATTCTCTCTGGCAATTATTTGCCTTCAATAAACTTGGTCCACAGCTAAATTGGACTGGAACAATTATTTTGTCATTGACATCCGTGCCACAAGTGTCAGACAAGGACATGCGAAGGGAGGCTTTCTGTCCTACTAACAGTAGCGATACAGTGGGATTTTGAAATAGTCTATCTCCCACGTTACAATATACAATGAATTAAAATGAATCTCCCTAAAGTAAGTGATCCTTCATCTGGCACTCCATTTTTATTTAACATATATGTTCCTCCTGGTCCAGAATTTAATTCACTGATGGATGAAATGTTTGATTTAATAGAATGTACTCTTGAGTCAGACAGTAACTCACAAACATTAATAATGGGTGATTTCAATAACAAAATCTCCAATGCAATGTTCAAAGCTTATAAAAATAAGCATCAAGAAGAAGCCTGGTCACTCTCTGATCCAGTCTTTCCAGCTGCCGTCAATGCAGAACAACGTTGAAGTATGCCACTGGAATCACTGATTGGAATATTCAGAGTGCTCCTAAATGGAAGAATGGAAAGGGATGTTCCGGCACCCTTCACTAGGAAGGGGTTCACTGGCTTTTCCATATTGGATTATGTCATAACCAGTTGTGCTCTCTATCAGAAATTACAGTTCTATAAAGCCAAATTTGTTCAAGTTAGTGAACATGCGCTGCTATATTCAGAACCTGAGCTAAATCTATCAGAAAGAAATGGAGAAGCTTCAATAGCATGTAAACACCACCAAATTATTTAGAGCTCTAATAATATTACTGAGGTGAATGCAACAATTATTTCACAGCAGTTGTGTCAAGTATGTGAAGGAAGTAATCCAATTTTAACTTTTGAAGAGATCATTTCCACAGCTGTCCTCATGCTTCAGAGAAGGTCCACAGTTCACAACTTTATGACACCCAGGAAAAGAGAGTCCCCTGAAGTTGAACTTTCACACAAGCTGAATAAATGAATCTGTCTTCACTTTATTGCCTTCTTAGTCTCAAGGGGCAAAGAAATTTGGGCTCCACAGAAGTAAAAAAAGAAAATTCACTGAAATTAATAGTAGAGCAATAATGGATAAAAACTGGACTGAACTGAAGCAAGCAGCTTTACAAAAAAAATAGTAAAATCTTCTGGCAGCTCATCTCCAAGTTCATGGGTAGCAGGAAAAAGCCATCTGCAATTTCTATTCTGCAGAAGGAATGGATGAATTACTTTTCCGAATTGTATGGACTAATCCTTCCCAGCCTGTCAGCGGTGAGTCACCGCGTACATGCCAGCTCTCAAGCTAGTTCACCATTTACCATCCCCCAATGTAAAACTGGTAGAGTCATTTATAAGGAAATCAAGACCCTTGCTTAGAAATGGACCTTGATAAGTTATCCATAAAAGCACTATAGGGTGTCCCAGAAGGTTGGCGTAAGCTCCTCACTCAGCTCTTTTCCTATTGCTATGAATCGGGAAGCATCCAAAGTTCAGGGTCATGAAGCATAGTGGTCCCTCTTCACAAGAAAGGCTCCCACCTATCTCCTTGCTACTACCGTTAAATTGCACTTCTTGATGCAACAGGAAAAATCTTTGCCCCCAGTATTTTGGATCACCTTAAGAACTGGGCTTTTTCTAGGGGTGTGATACCAGCAGTCCAAGTGGGTGTTCAGACCAAACACTCAGTGACAGATAATATTGCAGTATCGCAAATGATAATCGATAAGTATGTGGTGACCAATATACTGTGTGTTTGGGGATTTTTCAACTGCTTTTTATAGGATTGGTAGACCCACCCTTTGGAGCAAACTAGTGAGAATGGGGATCCCTAATACTTAACTAAGGATAATAGTTGGACTTCATGCATCTACCTACTGCAGAGTTCTGATGGGCGGAGACAAGAGGTTGACGCTAAAGATATTACCTCAAAATTTCCTGAAACAGGGATGCATGCTTACTCCTCTTTATTTCTTAGTGACTTACCCAATTGTTTCCTGAAAGTAAATAATTTACCCTCAAAAATCTCATCTGAAAAGTTATATGTTTTAATGTGCGCTGATGACGTGGTCTTTTTTTACCTTACACCTATCAGTCTACATTGTAATATGAATGCACTTTTTAAGTAAGCTAATGATAATTTTATGGAAGTAAGTATTACTGAAACTAAGATGATATTGTTTAGAGGGAGAACGCAGTATTGCCCTTTTGATTAGATGTTTGGTGGAAAGCCTATCGAGGTAGCAAGAACCTACACTTATTTTTTAAGGATCTTCTCCCAATCATTAGAATGCTCTTCTCACTGCTCTCATATTGGGAATAAACGGTGTTGCTCATGTAGCTGCTTTAAAAAGATTTTATTATTCCCTAGGAAGGAGACATTTTAGAATCCTCCTTGATTTCTGTTGGGCTGAGATACCCTCTATCCTATCTATCCTCTCTTATGCTCTTGAATATATCCCCTGAAGCAAGCAGTAAATCTTAAATTCATAGCTACTCCCATACAGGTGCTATGCTTTGAGTTGTTTTCCTTACCCAGTGTGTGTTCTAGATCTTTGGCAAACATGATTAGGTGGACATATAACCTTCTGCTTGCGTCAGAAGGTTCTCTGAGAACTCACCGGAGGAGGGAAACCTTTTAGGAAGGCATAAGTATAGCCTTAATAAAAATCTTGTTATTGCATTTAAGAACTTCCATTGTGCTATTGCCCACCTGCAATCCTGGACTCCAGCACATATGAAGCTTTTCTTGAAACCCATGATGCCTAGATTAAGCTATACATTGAATATTGCACATTGTTCTCAGTTAGAATTGTATAGCCTTTTACCAACAACCTCGCATGTAAGATCTCTCAAAAATATTTCAGGTTTACATTTTATCACAGCACCAGGTGATGTATAACTGTGTTACGTTTGGGCATTTATCTATTAAACAACTTCACAAAGCACTGGAGGGATTCAAGTGACAATTCAGGATTATGGTGGTCATTCCAACCCTGGCGGTCGGTGTTAAAGATGCGGCTAAACCGCCAACAGGCAGGCGGTAAAAAAAATGGAATTCCGACCCTGGCGGACACCGCCAACAGAGACCGCCACATCAACACACCGGCCGCCACGGCGGGACAAACAAACAGCGCGGCGGTCACCGCCAACAGACAGGCGGGAGACAATGTACCGCCCACCCTATCACAACACACCAATCCGCCACCTTTTCCGGGGCTGGAGCCCCGCCGATAAAAACACGGCGGAAACAGCCATTTCAAACGGAAAACGCTCACCTCCATACAGCCCACGAGGAATCAGGACAGCATGGAACCCGAACTCCACATCCTCCCAGCGATTGTCTTCCTGCTCCTCTACCAGGAGCACGAACGCCGGTGCAGAAGACAACGGTGAGTACTGCACCTACGACACAGGGGAGGGGGGAGGAGAAAATATTACGGGCACACACATACGCGACACTCCCACCCCCACCCTCACCCACTACAACACACACATCAATGCATAGAAATACATCACAGTTCCCCCCCCAATCCCCCCGGAAGAAAGCAAAGACAAAAGGAAATGATTCTAAACATTGGAATATATTGTAATACTGGCTAAATTATATATATATATATTTCTACACATCAAAAACACTTATAAACATATATGTACAAGTCCGAGCATTGTAGCAGGCATTGTCCGTGGACCACTGGGCCCAAATCACATGGGCAAAGCCCACACAGGATACCTGTCTCCAACGGAGAGAACACTGCAGGGGCATCAGATAGGAAAACTACAGGCACCTCAGGGGGAAGGGAAGGGGGGGCACCTCAGCCAGATGAGTGCACGACGCCAGATCCACGAGGGGCCTCCATGGCCACTGTCCAATGCTGGGGAGTGCAAAGCCACAGTCTCTCCAGTCTCTACAGTGGGTGGGCTGCCCACTGCCATATCCTGGGGAGTGCAAAGCCACAGTCTCTCAAGTCTCTACAGTGGGTGGGTTGCCCACTATAACATCCTGGGGAGTGCAAAGCCACAGTCTCTCAAGTGGATGACAGTCTCCACTGGTTCTGGAGGGGGACTGGTGCCCAGAGTGCTTCATGCAGCCCTGCCCGACACAGATGCGGGCCTGCCCCAGCCGCGAATGGGCCAGCGGTGCTTGAGACGGCGGTGCCCAGTTCAGCGGTGCTTGAGTGAAAGGGCCCAGTACAGCGGTGCTTGAGACGGCGGGGCCCAGTTCAGCGGTGCTTGAGTGAAAGGGCCCAGTTCAGCGGTGCTTGAGACGGCGGGGCCCAGTTCAGCGGTGCTTGAGACGGCGGTGCCCAGTTCAGCGGTGCTTGAGACGGCGGTGCCCAGTTCAGCGGTGCTTGAGTGAAAGGGCCCAGTTCAGCGGTGCTTGAGACGGCGGTGCCCAGTTCAGCGATGCTTGAGTGAAAGGGCCCAGTTCAGCGGTGCTTGAGACGGCGGGGCCCAGTTCAGCGGTGCTTGAGACGGCGGTGCCCAGTTCAGTGGTGCTTGAGACGGCGGTGCCCAGTTCAGCGGTGCTTGAGACGGCGGTGCCCAGTTCAGCGGTGCTTGAGTGAAAGGGCCCAGTTCAGCGGTGCTTGAGACGGCGGGGCCCAGTTCAGCGGTGCTTGAGACGGCGGTGCCCAGTTCAGTGGTGCTTGAGACGGCGGTGCCCAGTTCAGCGGTGCTTGAGACGGCGGTGCCCAGTTAAGCGGTGCTTGAGTGAAAGGGCCCAGTTCAGCGGTGCTTGAGACGGCGGTGCCCAGTTCAGCGGTGCTTGAGTGAAAGGGCCCAGTTCAGCGGTGCTTGAGACGGCGGTGCCCAGTTCAGCGATGCTTGAGTGAAAGGGCCTAGTTCAGCGGTGCTTGAGACGGCGGGGCCCAGTTCAGCGGTTCTTGAGACGGCGGTGCCCAGTTCAGCGGTGCTTCAGACGGCGGTGCCCAGTTCAGCGGTGCTTGAGACGGCGGTGCCCAGTTCAGCGGTGCTTGAGTGAAAGGGCCCAGTTCAGCGGTGCTTGACTGAAAGGGTCCAGTTCAGCGGTGCTTGAGACGGCGGTCCCCAGTTCAGCGGTGCTTGAGTGAAAGGGCCCAGTTCAGCGGTGCTTGAGACGGCGGTGCCCAGTTCAGCAGTGCTTGAGACGGCGGTGCCCAGTTCAGTGGTGCTTGAGACGGCAGTGCCCAGTTTAGCGGTGCTTGAGTGAAAGGGCCCAGTTCAGCGGTGCTTGTGATGCCGGTGCCCAGTTCAGCTGTGCTTGAGTGAAAGGGCCCAGTTCAGCGGTGCTTGAGACGACGGGGCCTAGTTCAGCGGTGCTTGAGACGGCGGTGCCCAGTTCAGCGGTGCTTGAGTGAAAGGGCCCAGTTCAGCGGCGCTTGAGACGGCGGGGCCCAGTTCAGCGGTGCTTGAGACGGCGGTGCCCAGTTCAGCGGTGCTTGAGTGAAAGGGCCCAGTTCAGCAGTGCTTGAGACGGCGGTGCCCAGTTCAGCAGTGGTTGAGACGGTGGTGCCCAGTTCAGCGGTGCTTGAGACGGCGGTGCCCAGTTCAGCGGTGCTTGAGTGAAAGGGCCCAGTTCAACGGATCCGGCCATGGCGTGCAGGTCATTTGCCACCTGTCCGGTGGCTGGCTGGGCCTTCCTGCCCATCTGTCGGGTGGCTGGCGGGGACTTCCTGGTCTGCAGTACCGGGCCTGTTGGTGTCCTCCTGCCCACCTGGGATGGGGCTGGCGGGGTCCTCCTGGCCAGCTGGGCTGATGGCGGTCTCCTTGGGCGTGCTGCCCTTCCCAGCCTTCCCTGTTCGCCTGTGGCCCTTCCCCACCTTGGGCGGTGTGCCACCTGTCTCCACACTTCGTGCCGGAGCCATGGTAGGGATTTTAGTGCCTGGCGTTTTCACCCTCTCGCGCCGGCCGCTGACTATCTTCGGGTGTTTCTCCGGGGGTGGGCTGCCCGTGCCTTGGCTCAGTACTGAACTGGCTGCCCTTGAGGGTGGGGGACTCCACAGTCCATGGCAGACTGTCATCCCAGGGCCCGGTTTTGTGGTGGCTGAGGTGCTGACTGGAGTCCTATGAGATGGACGGGGTGGGGGAGTTGTAGGAAAGATGTCAAGTTTGGACAGGAATAGCAATTTAGGACCAGTGGGACGGGTAGGTGCAGTGGGTATGGGAGTGGAGGAAGAGGTCGTGGTTGTAGGAGTTTTAAGTCTGGTGTCTTTGGGTGCAGGTGCTTGAGCTGGAGGCTGTCGTGAGGTGGATGGCTGTTGGGTGGGTGGCTGCCTGCGTTTGTGTATCTTGGAAAAGGGGGAGACAGACACACTGGGAGAGGACACAGAGGACGTGTAAATGGTAGTGGGGGTGGTGACTGCACGTGTGCGGGGGGTTCTGGTGGGTGTGCTGGTAATGGACGTAGTGGCTGAAGATGTTGTGCATGCAAGTGTGAGTGGAGACGTGACAGGGAGGGAGGAGGGAGACGAGGAGGAGGGGGACACAGTGGAGGCAGTGGGTGTTGGTATGTCTGTATGTGGATGTTGCTTGTGTGAATGCTTGTGTGATGTGTGGTGCTTATGTCTGGATGAGCTTCCCTTGGGTGTTGAGGTGTGTGCAGGCTGGTCTGATGGTGTGTCTGGGATAAGCAGAGGTACAGGTGATAGGGTCTGGGTGGAGGAAGTTGGAGGGGGGAGGCTAGAGACAGGGACAATGGCTGCCATCAGTGCTGAGGGCAGAGTCTGGAACGATCGCTGATGGGCAGACTGACCAGAATGAATGCCCTCCAGGTATGCATTACTCTGGTGCACCTCCCTTTCTACACCCTGGATGGCATTCAAAAGGGTAGACTGCCCAACAATGAGCGTCCTCAGGAGGTCAATGACCTCCTCACTGAGGGCAGCAGGGGTGACAGGGGCAGGGCCTGAGGTGCCTGGGGCGAAGGAGATGCCCACCTTCCTGGGTGAGCGGGCACGGGCCAAACGCTGAGGGGCTGCTGGGAGGGCAGTGCCGGTGCGCTGGGTGGCGGCTGTACCTGTTGTTGCGGGGGGCACGGATGTTGCCGCCACCACAAGGGAGCTCCCTTCAGAGGACGAGTCCGTGTCACTAATGTCTGCACGAGTCCCCGCTGTGGAGCTCCCCTCGCCCTCCGTCCCACTGGTGTATTCGGTATCCGTTGCATGGCCCTCCAGGGCCATGTGGGATGCAGCTCCCTCGTGCTCCGATGCCACTTCTCCTCTGCCTGATGATGCTAATGCACACATGAACAGGAAGACCACAAAAAAAGGGGGGGGGAAATAAAGACATGTTGAGTGCATGCATTGGCGACACGTTGGCGGAGAGGACAGACACAGAAGCCCCCTGCACTACGCCGCGCACTTGGGGTCCACTACTCAATCCGTGGGACATGGCCTACAAGCCTATGGACGACAACTGCACACATAGATGACACAGGGCCATGGATAACTGTACTTGGCACCCTACAGAGGTGGGGGGCGGGGGCACAGGGCCATGCCTTACGGAGGGGCCTAGCCTACAGAAATCACCCTGGCCTAGGGATACCCACAGCCCTCCTCCCCCACCCAGACACCTCCACTGCACGCAAAGTCAGCAGAATGAGGTTGTACTCACCCCCTTGTGTCTGCTGTGATGTCCTCACGTGCCCATCCAAATCGGGGTAGGCCACCGCCAGGATCCAGGACATCAGGGGGGTCAAAGTCCGACTGGCACCCCTCCCACGTTGGGAGGCCATCCCCAGCTGAGCCTCCGCCCTCTTCCTGCTCCAGCGTCGAATGTCCTCCCATCTCTTCCGGCAGTGGGTGCCCCGTCTCTAGTGGACCCCCAGGGCCCGGACGTCCTTGGCGATGGCACGCCAAATGTCGATCTTCTGGTGGGCGCTGACCTATGTGAAATGTACAGGGGGAGAAAAAGAGTCATCACCTTCTGCACCCTCAATGTGAGTGGCCCCCCATCCCTACCCTTGCCATGTGGCACATCCTATCATCTGTCGTTTGATGCATGCCTCATTCGCTCCCCTCCCCACCATCTTTCATCCACCCGACTCAACACAGGCATTGCCCCCAAAGCATGGTCCCAGTGAACTTACCTGTTGGTCTGGAGGACCGTAGAGTGGCGCATACTGGGGGAGGACCCCATCCACAAGTTTCTCCAATTCCTGAGCAGCGAAGGCAGGGGCCCTTTCCCCAGTTGCATGAGCCATTGTCTCTTCCAGACTGAGGTCACAGCAGCACTTGCAGTGTAGGTCCTCTCCTGTCGAAGATCAGGTATCGAGTGATTAAGCAGATAGAAAATGACGGTCACGCCCGCGGTGGTGCGTACCGCGGCGGTGCGTACCGCGACCGCCGGCGCACATCGTCATTGGCTCCTGAGACCCATAGGGTTCGATGTTCACCAATGCTGCTTTGCGCCGCAGTCTTCGACCGCCTACCGCCACAGTGTGCCACGCCAGCGCATTGACCTCACATCCCATTGTCACACTTCACAGGTCAGACAGCCGCCATTTCAAGGGCCCACATGGCTTACTTTTAACTGCGTCACACATACCTAGGCCTTGCATCAACACTCATACAAACCATTCAATGCATTGGGAATCGTGTTTTGTGCAAACTGTGGTTACGTACCTGTGGGCTGATTGACTCTGTGCTCGCTGTTGTCCTTCATAAGCACCGTCCGCTGGGACATGCAAGGAGATGGAGGAATCTTCCCGTGTACAGACCGCTGGTAGAACTGTCGACAATGGAGGAAAGACATGTCATACTGACATACAGGCTTGACCGAGCCACTATTCAGGAACTGTGTGCCCAGCTGGAGCCAGACCTGATGTCACCCATCCGCCAAACCACAGGGATCCCCCCTCTAGTGCAGGTGCTGTCAGTACTCCATTTCTTTGCAAGTGGGTCATTTCAAACAACAGTGGCCATATCATCAGGGATGTCCCAGCCTATGTTTTCCAAGGTGTTGTCCAGAGTGTTTTCTGCCCTTCTGAAATACATGCGGAGCTACATTGTTTTCCCTGAGGTGGAGGATTTGCCTACAGTGAAAGGTGATTTCTATGCCCTTGGACATATCCCCAACATCATAGGTGCCATTGATGGGACCCATGTGGCTTTAGTACCCCCCAGCAGGAGTGAACAAGTGTACAGAAACAGAAAGAGTTATCATTCAATGAATGTACAGATGGTGTGTTTGGCAGACCAGTACATCTCCCATGTTAATGCCAAGTTCCCTGGCTCTGTGCATGATGCCTACATCATGCGGAATAGCAGCATTCCTTACGTGATGGGTCAACTCCAGAGGCACCGTGTGTGGCTAATTGGTGACTCTGGTTACCCCAACCTGTCATGGCTACTGACCCCAGTGAGGAAGCCCCGGACAAGGGCAGAGGAACGGTACAATGAGGCCCATGGGAGAACTAGGAGGGTGATCGAGCGGACCTTCGGCCTTCTGAAGGCCAGCTTCCGCTGCCTCCATATGACAGGTGGATCCCTATTGTACTCACCAAAGAAGGTGTGCCAGATCATCGTGGCCTGCTGTATGCTTCACAACCTGGCTTTGCGACGCCAGGTGCCTTTTCTGCAGGAGGATGGTCCAGATGGTGGTGTTGTAGCAGCTGTGGAGCCTGTGGAGAGTGAAGAAGAGGAAGCCAAAGAGGACGAAATGGACAACAGGAACACAGTAATACAGCAGTATTTTCAATGACCCACAGGTAAGAGTCCAACCTGTCATATTACATATTCTTAACCCCTACTACCTCTCTACTGTCTGACCTTTTCCCCCTGTGTATGGTAACTGAGTTGTGACTTTCCCTTCCAATTTCAGAGATGTGGGCCATACTGCGTGACATCTGCTTTGTTTCCCCATGGACTACAGCTGTGGTATGTTGGCATCACAATGTAAATATGCATTTTGGGACGGTAATGTCTAATACATTAGTACAAAATCACAGCCAGACTCCTGATTGTTTGGTCGTATAACTGTTTATTTCAGTGATCTATATTGGTGGGTGGTTGCAAGTCGGTGAGGGGTGATGGTGGAGGATTGTCCATGGCAGAGTCCAGACTATAAGTATCACAGGTGCAATGTCCAAATGCCTGTGGAAAGTGGAGCATGGGCAGTATAAGAATGGACAGGGTGTCAATGTGGGACAGTGGGATGACAATCAGGGAGGTATCCTTTCCTGGCGGGGGTCTTGGCATCTTACTCTGTCTTCTTCCTGGATCTCAGGGCCCGCTTGCGGGGTGGTTCTCCTTCTGCAGGGGGTGGGGTGCTGGTGGCCTGTTGGTCCTGTGGCGGGGCCTCCTGTCCACTAGCGCCGGCGGAGGTGGTAGGCAGTTCTTGGTCCATGCTAGTGTCAGGGGCCCTTTGTCCTGCCACAGTGTCCCGCAATGTGGTGACTACCTGATTCAGAGCCCCTACAATGGTGGCCAGGGCGGAACTGATGTTTCGTAGTTCCTCCCTGAACCCCAAATACTGTTCCTCCTGCAGAAGCTGGATCTCCTGAAACCTGGCCAGGACCGTCGCCATCGTCTCCTGGGAGTGGTGGTAGGCTCCCATGATGGAGGAGAGGGCCTCGTGGAGAGTGGGTTCCCTGGGCCTGTCCCCCCGTCGCACAGCAGCCCTCCCAGTTCCCCTGTTTTCCTGTGCCTCTGTCCCCTGGACCGTGTGCCCACTACCACTGCCCCCAGGTCCCTGTTGTTGTTGGGGTGGTGGGTTAACCTGGGTGCCCTGTAGTGGTAGACACACAGCTGATTGACGTGTCCTGGGGACTGAGGGATGGGCCCGCTGGGTGGGTGCTGTGCTGGTGTTCCTAGAGGGGGGAAGGTCTGCTATGGGCTGTGGCTGTCTGAGGGGAACCGACTGTCCCGAGGTCCCCGATGGGCCGGGCTGGTCATCTAGATCCAGGTTGACAGAGGTGCTGTCCTCACTGTGGGCCTCTTCTGGAGGTGGAGTGGACATTTGTGGACCCTCCTGTGCGGTGACATGGCGTTCGGGTCCTGCAGGGGT
Source organism: Pleurodeles waltl (assembly GCF_031143425.1). Lineage (NCBI taxonomy): Eukaryota > Metazoa > Chordata > Amphibia > Caudata > Salamandridae > Pleurodeles > Pleurodeles waltl. Next base: position 512,720,143 of record NC_090436.1, read on the forward strand.
ATAAAAGTATGGTTATTGGATTTGTGTGTGCCATAGCGTGTAATGGGTGGGTGCCCTTGTACCCCAGTGCTGGCATTCCCGTGTGGGGGCTTTTGTGACGGTCATTTGGTGGGTCATGGGTATGTGCAGTGGGCATGCTTTGGTGATGGGTGTCCATGCTTTGTGGTCGCATGCAGGGCTTGGTGTTGGGATGGGTGGGCTGTGATGGTGAGACATTTGCAAGGTGCAGGATGTAATGGTGGTGAGGGTGGGGGTATGAGTTGGCATGCTGGTGGGTGGGGGGGATGAAGTAGTGAAGATGAGACTTACCAGAGTCCATTCCTCCTCCTACTCCTGCGAGGCCCTCAGGATGCAGGATCGCCAAGACTTGCTCCTCCCATGTTGTAAATTCTGGGGGAGGAGGTGGTGGTCCACCGCCAGTCCGCTGCACCGCGATGTTGTGCCTGGATACCATTGAATGCACCTTCCCCCGTAGGTCGTTCCACCGCTTCCTGATGTCGTCCCTATTTCTTTGGTGCTGTCCCACAGCGTTGACCCTATCGACTATTCTGCTCCATAGCTCCATCTTCCTGGCAATGGTGGTGTGCTGCACCTGTGTCCCGAAGAGCTGTGGCTCTACCCGTACAATTTCCTCCACCATGACCCTGAGTTCATCCTCGGAGAACCTGGGGTGTCTTTGCGGTGCCATGGGGTGGTGTGGGTGATGTGTGGGGTGGATTGTGTGGTGATGTGCATTGGTGTGTTGTGTGAAGTGCGTGGAAATATTGCTGGGTGAAAGTGAAATGCGCGTCTGGGTGCTCAGTTCTCTTTTTCTCAGTGCGTGGTCCCGATTCTGTAGAAGTGGGGGTTTGTGAGTGATGTGGGTGTGTGTTTTATATTGTGTTGGGTGTGTGGGAGTGGTGTGTGTATGTGTATCAGGTGTGTGTATTTTGAATTGTCCAATGTGGATGTGTTTTGTAAGAGTGTGTGTATTTTGAGCGCGGCGGTGTGTACCGCCAATGGAATACCGCGGTTGAAAGACCGCCGTGTGGATTCGTGTGTTGTGATAGTGTGGGCGTATTTCTGTTGGCGTGACGGTAGAGGTTTGGTCATCGCCAGTTTCTCGCTGCCCTTTGGTGTGGCGGACTTTTGTGGATGTCTGTATTTTGGCGGTTTGCCTGTTGTAGGTCAGAATGACCGTGGCGGTTTACCGCAGCCGCGGCGGTATGTTGGCGGTCTTCTGACAGCGGTAAGCGGCTTTTACCGCCAGGGTTGGAATGACCCCCTATGTGTTCTATGCTGGGGGGACCCAAGATATTGAACACATATTAAATACCTGTCCCAGTAAGATAGTGTTAGCAGCGAGAAATCATTTTGTAAACCTCTGTGTTTTAAATATAGTGTCTAACATTAATGGCTTGATTGCATTGGAAAGGTCACCTCCCAATTAATGTGTGTGTTATAATCTGTATAAGTTTTTTAAAACATTTTTACCTTTGCATTAACCTGAAGGAAAATGCAGTGTTGTTATGTTTTAATTTCCTTCTGGTACTCATGATTGTTTATATATTTGATCTCGGATGAGGTCTAAATCAATAAACTGATTTGATTTGACATGGCAAGAGCTATTGCGAATGGTGGTGAATGATTTAACAATATATTAAACAGGATAATCTGGTGAAGAAAACCACTGAAAGGCTCCTTACATTGAACGAAAAGTACCTTTGACAAGTGAAGGAATGAGAATTATGACAAGTTCCTCAAGATTTATAGTAATCCATAGCAGACCTAAAGAAAACACTAGTAGTGGGTTCTGAGGGCAATGGAGTTGAATGGAATACTTGACAACGATGTGCATATAAAATGATAATGAGAGCACTGCTTCATAATGAAATGCACAAGGCCTTTATGTTAGAGAAGTGGGGAGGGCTCAAGGTTATAAAATAATATAGACATCACTGTATAAGTATAACAAGGCAACTTAAATATAAGGAAAATGAAAGACTCTGGACAAACCAGTTTTTGGCCTGGAGGAATAAAAGGCCCAAAGATAGGAAATGTCCACGGTACAAGGAAAAAAATAACTGCTCCTTTAATTGAAGTAAAAGTCTCAATTGATTACAGAACCAAAATGTAAAAAGTACATGAGAATCACAATGTTGTGTTCAAGGAATTACAAGTGTATGCAAAAGCTGAGAATGAAACACACTTGATTGCTTCTTTCAAAACAAATGCAATTACAGAGTCAACAAACCCTGAACAAGAAAGTCTCATAGGAGCTATAAAAGCATTTAGAGCAAAAGGGCAGGATGGGTTTCCAGCAAATGAAACAAAGTGCCACCCAAAACTATGAGCCACCTTGTTGGAGCAGATTTCCTGTGAAACAATGAAATCACAAATCACAATGCCAGATTCTTGGAGAAGAAGCATACAAATCACAATCTTTTTATGAAGGAGACAGACTTCAACCTAAAATAAAACAAAGGTCGTCCACATGCATATCTCAAGTAACATATTCCTAAAAAACCTACTGATCAATCTTGAGGAGTAGGTGGATAACTCATTAATATTGCCAAAAACCCAAAGGATCTAGTAATAATCAACCAGCATGTGATGGAGGAATGCTCTTGAAATTATTAGTAGAAAAATACTCATAAAAAGATGGTCCAACTATATTTTGTCTCATAACACTATTGTGACCTACTTTTGAACTTCAGATATATTCGCAGATGCATCTCCAACTTGTTTGAAGGGGATCCCTTCCAATAAAGATAATGACTCCAAATGGGCTACAAAAATGCTGTATCCTGGCACCTCTTATATCGGATGCACCAAACACCTTAGCACAGGCAAAATGATGTCCATCAATTATCCACCAATATATAAATCAAATATATTTCATGTGGAAGACATGATTTTATTTGACCTTACACCTTCTGGCCTCCAGAATGCCCTTGAAAACTTTAATCAACATTTTAAATTACAAATATTTAAAAATCAATAAAAGAAAGACCAATTAAATGATGTGTAGGTACATAAAACAGAGGTTTTTGTGGAGAGTGAATAGTTCCCCCTTAGAAACTCTTACTAGGTATTGATATTTAGTTGTAATATTTTCAAGCAACTTTTCCTTTTTTCACCATGTCAAGTAGACAATAAGAAAAGCTAGATTGACTATGGAAGCATTACAAAAGGTAGATGCATTCAAGGGATGCAAATCTATTGAATGGATGAAATAACAGTTGAGTGTAGATTTGGCAGCCTGTTTTTTGTGCTAACAAACTGATAGTTCCCAATGAAATTAAACATTTGAGCTACGTATAATGCTGATTTGGAAGAAATGGTTAAAAGTAACACATGGGATGGCGAGCTAAGGTCTGCAACTAGAATTAGGAGTGACACAAATTGCTTTCAAATACATCACAAGAGTCCTAACTTATTGGCACCAAATCCATGCAGCAAAAGAAAATACTAGCTACTATACCATCAAACAGTGTTTAGTTACAGAATCTAGTCCATTCTCACACTCCATTCCATGAGACTGAAATTGAACGCATTCGAAGGTTGGATGGTTCTGGGTTATACAGCATGGAATAATAGGGTCACACTCACAGCAAGTCAAATGATTTAGAAAAAGGATCATCTTCAATGCCAACTGAGACAAACGTATGACCATATTCTGAACAACAGTCTGTTTAAGCAACTTCAGTAGCAATGGATAAACCTCTAATTGCAAGAAAATAAGAAGTGGATGCTGAAATTAAGATTTATACAACTTCCTCAAGGAAAAGGATGTTCATGGAAAAATGATAACAGCTACTCAAAACGATCCTACCATGCCATGTAGAAGTTCAATTTCTTGTACACATAATTATAATCTGGGAGGTGCTAAAAGAGGAGTGGAAGTTTACACCGTCATCTAAAACATTTCTGACTCATAACATACTAAGGTTTTATTCTATATTATGAAATGTGAAGATATATAATTATGTACTAAACTGTGGAAGCTCTTAAAATATTTTGATAACAAGAAAAAAAGTGAATCAATGTCCACTTAAGCAGGCCAGCACATTTCGCCTCTAATTAACAATGAAATGTGGAAGAAGGTTTTTTTTAATGGATGATGAACAGCACTGTATTCCCAATCATCTCAACTGGGAAGGATTTTAAATATTTTAATTTCTCCTTTTTATCCTATTCTACTGATTTTAACTCTTTAAATTTCTTAATTATTACACATCTCTTAATTGGAGTGTTTATATTTTTTATGGATTTTTACAAATGTTCGAGTAGTCTTTTAATTGCCTTCAATGACAAAATCAAAGTGATATAACTTGAGCCTGTAAGTCCTTATATTAGTATATGAGGTGCATTACACTACTCAGGTGATCTGCTGAGGACATTTTTGTGATGAATACAACCTGGTCTGAATGTATTATCTGGTGTATATCATGTTGTAATCTGCCGGAAGTTAACTTTATGATAATTGTCAAGTTAATAGCTTGGGAACAAAAATCCAACATAGACCCTGCCAGGATCCAACATAGGTTCAGCAGGTTTTTTATAAGTAAGACATTAACTCTGGGATGTGTCATTCATTGGGGATCGCTGAATTCTTTCTATACTTATTTCAAGACCTTGCATGAGATGAGGGCTCTCAATGCCCTCTGTAGGATGTGTTTCAGTTTCTCAGATTTCTTAGGTGGTAGTTCCAAACTCTCAAAGATTCTGTTTCTGAGAATGACAGTGACTCTGAGGATGGACAATTGCCATTGGTTGTATCCTGAGATTCTCCTGAGAAATAGAGTGTTACCAGGGGATCTGTAATTCCCGGTCTAATTCCCTAGTTATTCCTAATTTCTCTTGATTTTTTACCAAGAGGTTCAGCTGTCTTCAGCAGCCTGAGTCTGTGGGTGAAATACAACAGATGCACAATGGTCCAATGGTTGTTGGAATTCCAATACTTGAACCACCCTTATATATATGAACATCTCTATGCTGCAGGGTCCTGATAATTTTCTTGCCTCTGGTTCATTCAGTAGTTCACCTCTATTTTCCTGTGTTCTGCTCTCAAAGTTGTTGCTAACACGTCTACAGCCTGCATGAATACAATCCCCAAAACATTCACTTGCTGCTACTGGCTAGCAGCATGATTGTTATGTAAGTCAAACCCTATTTAGATTTCATTATTTTTTTCATTCATGGTGCATGTTGAATATACGATAAATATATTTTTTTTAACTACCTAATTGTTTATATCTCCGTTTTTGAGATGCTATGCACCAGAAATCATCTTTCTGTTTTGCTGTGCCCGATTTTGTGCTTGATTCCAAGGCACTGGTTCAAAAGCACATGTCAGTAAATCAAATCATCAAATTTATATGACGACTCATTGAAAGTAGGAGCATGTGTCTATTTATTGATAATATATCATATTTAATAAGAAAGATTGGCAGTTAAGCAGACAAAATCAGAGTAATCCATGGTGAGTCAAATTATCAACTGTTTGTTTAAATCATTCAGCCATGTTTCTTTATCCATATACGTATTTCACCAGCAAATAGACATGAAGAAAATGTCATGGTTACCAGGTATCTCTTCATTTTGAAGTCTGAAACTAATTATGGCTAGTAACAACATATCCTGGGTGCACCGATCCACGTGGTCTTGGTGCTTCCAGTTGTGGTATTATCAATGTGTGTGTCCCATGACTCCTCTAATGAAGACTCAAGAGAAGAGATACTATCAGAAATACACAAACATAACACTTTTCAGATGGCAAGACAATCCAGATGATACTGGGATCCTAACCAATCAATCCTTCTATGAGAAAGATCTTAAAATGACTCCCTAGCAACACTAGACAAAACTGTCACATGTCAGGATCAACAAATAACTCACTAGACTACACTCCATCCAGAAACCTACAGCCAGACTCATCCACAACCTCCCACACAGAACTCATATTATCACACAAGATCTCAGGGAGCTCTATTGGCTTATTTCAAACTCTTCACACACATATTCAAAGCACTGCAGAACTTAGCCCCCCACCTGAACAGTTGCATCTCCTTCCACTAAAAACCGAGATACCTTACTCCACGAGACTCCTACTCGTACACATCCCACGCATACACAGAACCAGATCAGGAAGACAGATGTAACCATACAAAACATACTATGGCCTCCGTCATCATGTTTCTCACCATCTCATCAATGAGAATCCTGCAGTCTCCCTCAGCAGATCAGCTCTTCACCATCAACAAATCCGTTGCTCTGGCATAAACTGTCATGCCAGTGACAAGTCTGGAACAGTCATTAAGAACGAAATGTACAAAGGCCTTTTGCATTTCTTAATGGCCCGAATTGCCATTTCTATTAAGAAATTAAGAAATGCAAAAACCTTTTCCTATGTACAAAGGCCTTTAGGGAATCACTAAATGAGATTTTACCCTGTAGAAATCAAATTTAGCGATTCCGTTAATAGGGAATCGCAAATAAGGATTTCCTATTTGCGATTTCTTGGCACATGTACAAAGCATTTCCTAAATGCAAAATGAGCATTTAGGAAATGCAATTGCCACCAATGGTAACCATATGCAATTTAAACAAACATTTGCAATGCAATGGGCAGTGGCGTAGCGTGGGTTGTCAGCACCCGGGGCAAGGCAAGTAATTTGCGCCCCCTAACCTGTGGATTTAGTCTCTTCCAAGATGTTGCGCCCGGTGCGGCCGGCCCCCCCTACACCCCCAACGCTACGCCACTGGCAATGGGTATTGCGTTTTCTTGAGTTAGAGCTATTAGTGTTGTAAATTCCTAACTGGACTTTTCTTGCCACATAAATTGAAAATGAAAAGTAAAACAATTGACAGAAGCAAGTCAATTCAAAGTGCCACGACCGCCATGAGTGCGAGGATTATAGGCTTCCTGCGTGAATGTCTAGAAAGGATTGCGGCTGAGATGAAAAGCAAACCAAAAACAGTTGAGGGGCCATCACACGTGGTAACATGAGGAAGTGTGACGTAGTGTGATGGCCAACAAAACTCTTCATTTAGTCAAATCGCCTGGGAGGGAACTCAGCACACAAAGGAGGGACATTTCATAAAAGAAAGCACCAATAAAAATGAAGCGTTTAAGACAAGCACAACAAAGAATAAATAGCAAGAGTAGGTGTGGTGAAAAGCCCACAGAGGGATTGCAACCGGCCAGAGTGCTTGCTCGCTTGAACCTAAAAAGACAACAGATCAGCTCCATTGCTTTCTTTTTTTAATCAATGCACGTGTTTTTCTGCCTTATTGTTTTGTACATGTTTGAAACAGTTGAGTGTTACTGCACCCCCTACTCAGTCACTCAATGCATAGCATTCCTGATGTAAAGGTAGAAAAATAGTTCTCTATGCATCACTTGTGCTTGTTCACATACTCCTAGCCTTGTTTTCATTGCTATATTCCTTATTGGTGCATTTAGTGAGCATTGCATTGTGGTTTGGGGGATTTCTATGTTAGAACCTGAAATCCAAACTGCAAAGGTACATTGTTAAAGTGTTTTGTTATCACATAACTCTGGCATAATCTTTCTTGCAACCTAGAGAATTGTATTGTACTGCATTTAGACTCACCAAACACAATATTCCTTGAACTAAGTGGTGACTGTCACTCATGTCTACCCAGAAAGTTAACGAGTCTTAGAGTGGCCAACTTTCTGATGCAAATCTCTTACTTGAAATGCTGCTTGAAGAGAATCCCCAATTGTCTCTCTTTTGTAGTACTTGGTGTCCCCTGCAGCTGTTGTGGCCTGCACCCTAATTCAGACAGCTCCTGCACCATGACTCAGCCACTAACATGGTGACATTCCCACTCATTCTGAGCCGGGAACGTGCATCCTATGGTCCGTGGTAGTTGGTTCTCTGTGGCTTTACTTGTGCAGTTCGTGGACATCTGAGATAATTGTGTTTTTACAAGCTTTGGCACAAGGTATATCTGCATAAAATGAACATAGCTGGGCCATGTGAAAGCTGAGCCAATATTCTAAGTAGATTATTCCATAAGGATAGCTGTGCCATCAAGGGTCACTGTATATTAATCTTCGTGACTTGCAGAAAGTCTGCTGACTCCAGTCTCAGGCTGTCAAATTTGAGCTACCAGCACCATTGGCCATCAATGTCACCGTGGCTAATTTGTGCACTAAGACATATCAAAGGATGTACATACAGCAACTACTACGCAGGAATCATTCTCTTAAAGTACCAAACTACCCAAACCTTCTAATCTAAAAAAGTACAATAAAAAATATTTAAAACAAATCCACCCAATCAGTTTACTAGGATGCTGCTCCATCTTTTACTAGTTTTCCACTGTCATTAACGGTACAAAGGCATGTCTGTTTTGTTCAGATCTCCTTCGCAATGTATTTGTTAACAGTGAACGCAAACGCGAAAGTACAACTTGAAACCTCGGAGAGAAGAAAGCATTCAGTTTCTGCGTGGACTTCCATTCTTTTAAAATAAGCAATAAATAGCATTGAAAATCCCAGTTTTTTTTAATACAATAACAGTTTGAAGCACAGACAATGTAAAATCCAGGCGTGCACCTGGAGGTTATCTGCTTCAGTCCCCCGACACTCTGCTAAGTATGGCGGAGAATGAGTCAGCATAAAGGAGGCAGAGCTTCACTTGCTCCTCTCCAAACCACAACAAAAAATGTATAAAACAAGGCAGCGGTGTCGTTGCACTAGCAACATTATAAACAAGAAGAAAAAAAAACAGCGCAATCGCGCTATGTAAAATGCAGCGAGATCGCGCCAAAATTGAAAACAGAAAAACCGAGCGCGATTGCACTATGTAAACCCCGGCACGATCGTGCTGTGTGAAAAATAAAAAGATAAAGTCGTCCGGAAACCATGCTGAAAACATCGAGCCTCGAATAGTTTCAGTAGTTTATCAGTACTGTGTAGGTGGGCTAAACACCGGAAAGACGTATGCATGACTTTCACAAATGAAAGCAAGCAGATTTTAAAAGGCAAGCCCCCAAACCAATGAAAGTAACTGACGTGACATGGGCGTGGTTAGAATCCCAAAGAGAGATTTCAGCATGCGACGGAGCGCTTTGCGCTCGCCCATAAAAAAGCACCCAATTTTTTTTTTTTAAAGTGCAATAGGGCATGTGTATGCTTTAAATGTGCACCACCTTTTTCAGGGTGCAGGAAAGGGGGGCCTTAGGCTGACCGTCATTCTTGCTTTAGCATTTCCTAATTTGTGATTCCCTATTAGGAAATTGCAAATTAGGAAAAGCGAGACCGTTCATACCTAAGCGCCTTTAGACCCATAGGAACTAATAGTTGGTATTACCTAAATAGCAATTCGTACACTGTAGGAATCGCTATTAAGGAATCCCTATTTTTGTATATACTATTTTGCATTTTATAAATAACGATTTCTAAGGAGTACATATTTAGGAAATGTAAAATAAGTATTTTTGTACATCTGGCCCTGAAGCCCCTACCAACTACCAAATGTGGTAATGCCTTTGGAGAGGGTGGGCACCGTGAACATCAAATCCCAAATACTTAGGGAAGAAAATGTTGAGGTGAAAATATTGAATCGAAATTACTGAAAGCTAAGTATGGAATATCTATAGCTAACTCTACATATAGTAAATATGAGTTTTCTATACCTAGCTCCGTATATAATACCTTGAGGATATATATGTGTGTGTGTGTATATATATATATATATACATATATATATATATATATATATATATGTATATATATATATATATATGTCTTCTATTTCACAAAACCACCAGTGACTCACCTGCACTCATGGCGGGTGCATCCGCTGCAGGAGGGTGGACTCACATTTCTAAAGTCCAACAAGGACAAACACAGAGCACTCAGTGGCAGTAATTTCTATAGTTTTAATGCAACTAAACACGTTTCAGCTTTCACCTTTCACAATACTTGCTAAATACTTATATATATATAATACTCCAGAAAAAGAAAATGATGCAGCCCAACTCTATGAAGCACTGGCTATTTATTGTAGTTGGAATGGCAGCATATTATTTCTGACTCGTTTCAGCCGAAAATGGCCTTGTTCACAAGTGAGCCTGGGCTTAGTGCACTTAAACACATGCCTTAAATCACAGTTCACGCGTCCAGCTTGCAATTCTACTAATCCCATAATGCACATGAAATGTCAATATACCATTGATGACTGCGATATATATACAAAACATGCCTATTATCGTTTTGATCACATTCTCTCATTAAAATATAATCCAGGCATATGTATTTCAAAATTCAAAGGCTACATGTATTTTAAAATTGGGCTTCATTTAATGCAATTTCGCTCCTCACATATGCTGCCAAAGTCATTTCACATGTTTGAAAAAATGTCAATGGATCAGAGTCAGCAAGAGGAGACCATACTCCTCATGTCTCCCTTTCTAGCCAACCCATTGTAAATACCTGGATAATCCATACTGTTGCACATAGGTGAGTGGGGCATGTTTCCATAATGATATCCACAAACACCAGTCTCCAATTGATAGGAGTCCCCATCCTTGGAGGACGGCTTTGAAAACAGGCATAAAGCATCCCGTACATTATTCAGACCAGACGAAAAAAATGACAAAGCCCAACTCTAAGAAACACTGGCATTTTATCGTAGTTGGAATGGCAGAATTCGGCTGTAAATGGCCTTGTTCACAGGTGAGCCAGATGTTACTGTACTTAACCACATGCCTTAAATTCCAGATCACACGTGACCAGCGTGAAATCCTACTAATCCCATGATGCAACTGAAATGTTAATATACCATTGCTGACTGTAATATATATACAAATCATGCTTAATAATGTGTTTTGATCAAAGTCTCACACTAAACCATAATCCATATTGTTGCACGTAGGCGAGTGAGAAGTGTTCCTCAAATCACATCCACAAAGGACAGTCCCCAAGTGATTAGAGCCCCGATCCCTGCAGGGCGGCTTCGAAAACGGGGATGGAGCATCCTGTACTTTAATCACACCAAAAGTAGAAAATGACGAAGCACAACTTAGTGAAGCACTGGCATTTTATTGTAATTGAAATCCTGATGTGTTTCAGCCGTATATAGCCTTGTTCACAGGGAGCCAGATCTCAGTGCACTTAATCACACGCCATAATTAACAGATCACATCTGACCAGCGTGCAATCAGACTAATCCATTATATATATATATATATATATATATACATATATATATATATATATATATATATATATATATATATATATATATATATATATATATCTACATATATATTCATTATACAAATTATGCTTAATAGTGTTTTTGATCACAGTCTCACATTAAAGCACAATCCAGGCGTAAATATTCCAAAATGTACTATAATATTGCAAAACAAAGCCCCCAGTGAGAGCAGAACGGATTCCAGCCCTAGCCTTATTTCATCAAAAGGACATGTTTCGGCATACAAGCCTTTCTCAATGTCACAGATTGACAAGATGTCACAGCATAGACCTTTAAATGCTGCATAGTTCACCCATACGGTCTGAAAGGCTACAATTAGCAGATAGCAAAAGAGAACTGTTCTATTCATATATCTAGAGTACATGATATTCCACATTGGTTACAAGCCTCCAAAATTCATAACACGCTCGATATTGCAGCTCCATTTTCCAACCAGTGACATACTTTGTAGGTAGTAAATCCCATTTAGCATTTGCTGATTCAGCCACCACTGTCTTAAATTAAGTCATGTCCCCTGTGTACTTGTTTCGAAATGGGTGAACATCCATTTAGTAATGTTCCAACTGCATGTCTGCGTCTGTTATATTACTTACAGGCTGCGACACTTCCAATTGTCACTGATTACTGCTGAACTCTATTTCAGAACGGGTGCTTCCATTGTGATTGTTGCAATCGCATGTTAAATTCCAAAATGAATCCCCCAAGTAGAGCAGAACGGAGCCCTCAGCAGATTCCAGCCATAGCATTTATTCACCAAACGTCGACGTACAAGCCTTTTCAATGTTGGTGTAGCAAGATGTCACAGCATAGGTCCTTGAATGTTGAAAAAAAATCATAACCCGCTTGCTATTGTAGCCCTATTTTCCAACTAGTGACATTCCTTGCAGATAGTAAATCACATTCAGCATTTTCTTATTCAGCCACAAATCCCTTAAATTGTCATGTTGCTGTGGGTACTCATTTCAGAACGGCTGCCCGTCCATTTAGTAATGTTCCGACTGCATGTCAGCGGCTATGACAGTACTTACGGTGCAAGCAGTCAATATTGCAACACTTCCAAACAATTGCCTCTGATTATTGCTGAACTCTATTTCAGAACAGGTGCTTCTATTGTGATTGTGGCCATCACGTTTAATATTCCAAAACATATCTCCCGGACAGAGCAGAACGGACCACTCATCGGAAACCAGTCATAGCTTTTATTCATCAAACGGACGCATTTGGGCATACGAGCCTTTTTCAATGCAAGTGATTAGCAAGATGTCACAGTATGCATCCTATCAGATGAAAGGCCACAATCAGCAGATAGCAAAGGAGGACTGTTCCTTTCATGTTTCTAGAGTAGTCATTATTCCACATTGGTCATAGGCCTCCAAAATTCATAACACGCTTGATATTGCAGCCTTATTTTCACACTAGTGGCATACCTTGTAGGTATAAATCACATTCAGCATTTCCTCATTCAGCCGCAAATGCCTTAAATTAAGTCATGCTCCCGTGGGTACTCGTTCTGTAATGGAAGCCCATCTATTTAATAATTTTTCGACTGCATACATGCAACTATGACATTAATTACAGGCTGCGACGGTTCAAGCTTTCCGTATTGCAACTCTTTCAACCAATTGGCCCTGATTACTGCGGAACTTTATTTGAGAATGGGTGCCACCTTTCTGATTTGGCCATTGTGTGTTAAATTCCAAAACAAATCCCCCAAACAGAGCAGAATGGAGCCCTCAGCGGATTCCACCCATAGCGTTTATTCCCAAACAGACGCGTTTCAGTGTACAAGCCTTTTTCAATGTCAGTGATTGACAAGGTGTCACAGCATAGATCTTTAAATGTTGCAGAGTTCGCTCCTATTCGATAAAGCGCTACAATTAACAGATAGCAAAAGAGGACTGTTCTTTTCAAATATCTTGAGTAGATGTTATTCCACATTTTTTACAGGTCTCCAAAATGTATAACATGGTTGATGTTGCAGCCCCATTTCCCAACCAGTGACATACCTTGCTGATCGTAAATCACATTCAGCATTTCCTTGTTCAGCCGCAAATCCCCTAAATTAAGTCATGTTCCCATGGGTACTCTTTTCATAACAGCGGCCCATTCATTTATTAATGCTCTTATTGCATGTCAGCAGATATGGCAGTACTTACAGGCTGCAACGGTGCAAGCAGTCCATACTACATAACTTCCAAACAATTGCCACTGATTATTGCTGAACTCTGTTTCAGAACAGGTGCTTCCATTGCAATTGTGGCCATCGCATTTAATATTGCAAAACAAATCCCCCAGAGCAGAATAGACCACTCAGCTGAAACCAGCCATAGTGTTTATTTATCAAACTGACACGTTTCGGCATACAAACCTTTTTCAATGTTGGTGATTAGCAATATGTTACAGTATAGATCTTTAAATGTTGCAAAGTTCACTCCTATCTGAAGAAATGCCACAGTTAGCAGATAGCAATAGAGACTGTTATTGTCATGTTTCTAGAGTAGTCATTATTCCACATTGGTCATAGGCCTCCAAAATTCATAACGAGCTTGTTTTTGCAGCCTTATTTTCAAACCAGTGACATACCTTGTAGGTATAAATCACATTCAGCATTTCCTCATTCAGCCACAAATGTCTTAAATTAAGTCATGCTCCAGTAGGTACTCGTTCTGTAACAGGTGCTCATCAAGTAACTCCCCATGCACCGATTTTTTTGACAGCTAATGCTGCATTTATATTTTTAATAATTTTGTAGATGTTGACATGAGTGCTGGTATATCTGGGGTAATTAGCAGTGCATTGCGAGAGTGCTAGTTATGCTTACCTTTCAGCGCGAGATGTAGTTACTTGAAATACCTCTAGTTATAATTTCTGAATTTCTAAGGTTTTGTACGAGTACATTCTGAACCTAAACATAATGTCCCTGTCACCTTTGTTTTTTTCAGTAAATTTTGATGTTTTTTAAGTGGGTCTGTGAGTGGGTGTGTGCGTGTCTGAGTGGGTCTGCGGGCGGGTGTGTGAGTCTCTGAGTGAGTCTGTAAGTAGGTACATCAGGGTCTGAATGGGTCTGTGAGTGGGTGCAAAGGTTACAGGGATTATTATAATTAGGAAATAGTATTATAAAACATGGCAATTCACTGAAAAAACAAAGGTTACAAGAGTGTTATAATTAGGCTCACATTTTAAACATATAAAACCATAGAAATTCAACTGTTAGAGTTATCTCAATTAACTGTAACTCGTGCCCTGAGGTAACTATAACTTGAACACCAGCCATGTAGAGTTTTCTCATAAACTTTTTCTTATTCCATTGATATTATCAGTGATGTTATCAAAGATGTCATGAGTGCTGTAATTTGTGGGGTAAATAGCAATGCATAGCGAGGACGCGAGTTATAGTTAACTTAGGGCACAAGTTATAGTTATAACTCTAACTATAACATGTGAATGTCTATGGTTTTGTACATTTAAAATGTGAGCCTAACAAAAACTGCCCTGTAACCTTAGTTTTTTTCAGTAAATTTTTATGTTTTTTTTAAATTCTATTTCCTAACTATAATGTTCCTGTAACCTTTGTTTCTTTCAGTGAATTTCTATGTTTTTTTAACATATACTAATTTTCATCACTATACATTATTGCAACAACCGCCGTGCACAGCCTTTGGCAGACAGGCCATGAGACCAACCCCGAATAACCACCCAACCTTGCACCGTGCATGGCCTTCGCGCGTGTGCAGCAGGATTTGCCAGCAAGGGCTGGCCTGCAGCCAGTCCCTTGGCCAACCCCCTAACTACCTAACCCCATGCCGTGCAAAGCACTTTGACCCTGCACAAAGTAAGTTGGCCATGGCCTCTCTGGGTGTCAGAATAGGTGTGAGCGGTGTATCTGGGGGTGAGAGTGGCTGTGAGAGTGTCTATCTGGGCGTGAGGGTGGGTGGGTGTGTCAGTGTGGGTCTGTGAGTGGGAGCATGATTGTGTCAGTGTGGGTCTGTGAGTGGGAGCATGATTGTGTCAGTGGGTCTGTCAGAGTCTGAGTGGGTTTTTGTGTGGGTGCATACCTGTCTGAGTGGGTCTGTGAGTGGCTGCATGAGGGTCTGACTGGGGCTGTGAGTGGGTGCACAAGGTCTCAGTGGGTCTGTGAGTGGGTGTGTGAGTGTCTGAATGGGTTTGTGAGTGGGAGCGTAAGTGTCTGAGTGGGTGTGTGAGAGGGAAAAAGAGATTGAAAGAGAGAGAGAGAGAAAGAGAGTGAGAAGGAGAGATCTGAAGACTTTTTAGGCTTTGATGTATGTTACACTTGGAATTAGATATTTCTGTACAATTTAAAAAGAAAAATTTATTTGCCATTTCAAAAAAGTAAAATCGCCTTTCATTTTTATACTTTAAAAAAGAGGGACATGAGTATGGCTGGACTCAAACCCTCAATGCTCAGTGTGAAGGTCTTTTTAACCATATTTGTTAGCCCTTTATGAGCAATCTGGGACAATGAGGGAGCCCTTGAGGACTCCACCACGATCCCTACATGTTTAGATGGAATCTCTGCTTTCGGACAGCAGCCAAGCCATAGCAAACAGCTATTACCTGTGGCTGGGCACCCCAGGACAAAGCTGGATCTAGCTCTGGGGTCTGGCGGTCCCCAGAGTAATCACTGGCTCCTTGAGGAGGGGCCAAATGTTCCCCTGCAATATGCCAATAGCCCCAGGATGTTGGTGGCTCTGGGGCTACTTGATCTGAAACAGACCCCCTTCACTTTACTAACTCTTTGACCTGGGAAGCTTGTGGTTCCCAGTGCAGTAGGGGAGGTCGAGTGCCCCACACCACACTCACATTTTCACAAAGCCCTCGGGAGCTGGTGGTCCCTGGGGCTGATGGGTGTGGGGGGGCCCGGGTCCCCCTATATCATTCATAAAGCCCCGGGGAGGTGGTGGTCCCCAGGGCAGCGGGGGGGGGCAAGTGCTCCACCCTAATTCATAATTGAATGTTTCCCCAGGGATGAGGTGGTCATCAGGATGCGCACAAGCTATTATAAATTAGCTGTGAGCCTCCCCATATTCAAAGTTATCGACGCCCCGGGTCCTATGGGAATTGATATGGGGAATGCAACTTTCTTGCCCCCCCTCCTTTTTTCTCAGCCCCTGATTCACGGATCACCCCAAAACTTTATGTGTGCAACAAGAATCACTGTAACACCTGTCTTGGAAAGTTTTGTGAAGGTTCGTCAAATGGTGCCAAAGATATAGGCAAGTCAAAAAACGCTTTTTCTATGTAAACATGGTCCTAACTATAACTACCTAGTGGCTACCGCCACTAAGTAATATACATATATCTATATCTATGTCCTTATCTATATCTATATCTATAGATAATGAGATAGATAGATAGATAGATAGATAGATAGATAGATAGACAGACAGACAGACAGACAGACAGACAGACAGACAGACAGACAGATAGATAGATAGATAGATAGATAGATAGATAGATAGATAGATAGATAGATAGATAGATAGATAGATAGATAGATCTTACATTTTAAAAAAATATTATAAAGAGTCACCATTTCAATGAGAAAAACAGGGTTCATTTTCTATAAGGCTTTTTATGGTTTTCAGTTAAGGGTCATGCAAAAGAATGCTTCACCTCCAATTGATCATTTCTATTCTTGTAATGTAGTCCCAGGCTGTATTTTGTAGTGTTAAATAAACCTATTTCAAACCTCATGAGAGAGCAAGTGTGCTGATATTGTCCACAATATTATACATTTACCTAAAGGTTGAGATGGCTTTGGTCTCCCATATTTCTCTAATATTAAATATGCACAGAAGAGCAGTATTTGACCCCTCTTTCCCACATCTGGTGAAACATTGAGCAAGAATGCAATCAGATGTAGTCTAGGATGGATGTCTGTCTGACTTTTTGATCCACCGCCCTATGACCACCAAGTAAATATATGAAAATGATTTTCTGGGTCCAATTTTATTATTCTACACAGTTTTCCCTTAAAAGCAAAAGTCCGACGTTGTCATGTGCCTCGTTGTCAATAGGGCATATTCCTCTCTCTGGGCCCAATTCACAAAGGTAAACTTAGACCAAAAGTCTAAACTGAGACCAAAAGTTTAACTTCACTACAAGTAAATTTAGACTTTTGGTCTAAGTTTAGATCAAAAATATAAACTTAGACCAAAAGTCTAACTTTACTACGAATGAAGTTACACTTTAAGTCTAAACTTCGATTTTTGGTCTAGACTTAGACATTTGGTCTATGTTTACCTTTGTGAATCGTGGCCTATTTCCTTAAAAGAGATCCACTAAAATTCATATGGTTTAAGAAACATAGTACTGTACTATTGAAAGAAAGGCAGATAATCAGCCAAGAATGATTTTCTTTAGGTCTACATTCTACTCATGAAAGAAACTGTTTGATAACAATTAAGGCTAAGTAGGACTATTATCTCTAAACGCAAATCAGTTTTATTGTTTCCAGCAATTTTGAAAGTGTAAGAGAGGATTTTACTAGTTGTAAAGTTGATATAAACTTTGGCAAACTACTTCGAATAGCAGTGCTTACTCTTCAATAGTGAACCAGACACCTGACAGACAGACAGCTGAATCCTCCTATAAAATGCTGTCTCTACTCCACCAGTTTCCACTACAGGTCTACATGTGGTTAGTTGCTCCAGTCACAGGATTTAAACAATGAATGAATGGCTGAATGGCTAAATGGCTTCCTTCTATGCACATCTCTTATCTTGGCAATGTGTGAGGGACTGTAATACACACCCCTTCCCTTATCTGAATGGTATGCACTGCAGTTTAATAGATTGTAAGACAATGGGATGTAAATGTATATTTTGAAATGAAGCAGAATGCCAAACACTTCATTATGGAAGTGACAAAGCTGTATTTTATGTTATGATATCTGTTTTTGTATACTATGCTAATCACTCATGAGGGTATCCAGGTGCTCTGTTGCAGATGTATGAGGCCAGGTATAGGGGCTTACTCAAACAGCCAGGTCTTCAGCTTCTTACAAATGTCAAGAAGAGAAAATGAGGCTCTGACATGTTGTAGGAGGTCTTTCCAGGCTTTAGAGGCCGAGTACAAGAAGACGCAGCCCCCTGCTTTACTTTTGTGTATGACCGGGGTGTGTGGTAGCGAGAGACTGGCAGAACTGAAGTGTCTACTTGGTTGATGGAATTGGATGTGGCTGTTTAAGTAGATATGTCCAGTCTTATGGAAAGTTTGCAAGTGTGGGTAAAGAGGTTAAAGTGTGTGCGCTTCAGTACTGGGAGCCAGTGCAGTTTCCTAAGGTGTGGTGTAATGTGATCCCAGCTTGGGAGGTTGAGGACTACTTTGGCTGCTTAGTTTTGGATGGTCTGCAGTCATCTTGTGAGCTGGTTAGTCATCCCTCAGTATAGGGTATTTCCATAGCCTAGTCTGTTAGGGATGGGGGCTTCACTGATCATTTTCTAAGTGTTGTGTTGTAGCCATTTGAAGATTTTCTTCAGCATTCTTAGTGTGCGAAGCAGGACGGAACCATTGCCTTCTCTTCAGTGGTCATTTACAGTTTGTTGTAAAGGTTGACTCCAAGATTTCTTGCTTGCGGGCAGGAAGTGAGAGCGGGGGTCAAGGTCTGTGAGCAACCAGGTAGAGTCCCATGGTGAGTCATTTGTCTCGAAAACTACCATATCTGTCTTGTCTGAGCTCAGTTTGAGGCAATTGGATTTCATCCAGGTAGCTACTTCTTTCATGCATGTGGTAATCTTTTTCCTAGTGTTGGATGCTTTGCCCGAGAAGGATATTATCAGTCGTAAGTGTAAGTGAGGATGTTTATGTTGTGAGCTTGTATGATGTAGTCAAGTGGGGTCATGTTCATGTTGAAGAGCATTGGACTGAGTGTTGGACTGAGTGCAGAACTCTGCAAATCTTCTTCAAAGGTATGAAGGGGCATGTTGATGGTTTAGGTTCATCCGATGAGGAATAAGCAGATCCAT
Source organism: Pleurodeles waltl (assembly GCF_031143425.1). Classification (NCBI taxonomy): domain Eukaryota; kingdom Metazoa; phylum Chordata; class Amphibia; order Caudata; family Salamandridae; genus Pleurodeles; species Pleurodeles waltl. The sequence continues at coordinate 512,739,368 of NC_090436.1, forward strand.
TTCAGTGTGAGTCCGTGAATGCCTGCTTCATGCAGTCTGTATTAAGATGGAGCTGGAAACAGTGTCTAAGGCTTCTGATAGGTCTAGAAGTATGAAGACTGTGGTTTTCCCTCTGTCGAGGATCATCCAGAGCTTATCTGTTGCTTCGATAAGTGCGGTTTCCATTCTGTTGTTGGGTCTCAATTGTATGGTGTCAAGAAGCTCGTTTTCAGTAAGGTGGTCGGAAAAGCACTTGTTGATGGCTTTTTCCATTACTTTGGCTGGGTAAGGAAAGAGGGATATCAGTCAGTAACTGGGGAGTTTGGTCAGACCAGCCAAGGGTTTCTTTCAGAGGACATTGACAGCTGCCGATTTCCATGGTTTGTGGAAGGTGGCTGTACCAATGTAGTTGTTGAGGATATGGGGGAGTGCTTTGATAGGTATTGTTCCTTTGTGAAAGGGAGTTTAGGGGCAGAGGCCTACTGGGGCCTCAGAGAGAATAGTCTTCATGATTGTTTTGTTTTCCTGTGTGCTAAAAGTGTCCCATGTGGTGATGGTGATGGTGTTGACTTCCTTCTGCACTGGAGAATTCTGGAGAGGCCACATAAAGAAAAGGGTTCTCTGAAAACTACACACTGATATCCGAATGGAACAGGGAAAACAAACAATACAACTGAAAGCTGTAACCCACATCCAAAACAAGACTCTACTTGCATAGTCCTTTACAATGAAGTGTACAGCTGACACAGCAGTTGAAACATTCTTTCATATTTATTTTCTTTATGACAAAATAAAAAGACAATGTTGATATATGACACTCAATGCCACATGATATATGAACAGAGAACCCTCTTCCCCAGAACATTAAAGCATATCACACTCACAAATATCACTCACATCATTCATACCTCACACCTCATTTTGTTGATGATAATATAATTTTCTTCTTTCCTTTGTGTTCTTATTTTCTAATTTAGGTATTTTAATATATATGAGAACTTTCTTGGTCATTCTTGCCTTGCATTTATAGAGAAATGGTGGGACGGAATAGTCTCCCCTTTTCTTTTTGTATTTTCTTTTTGTGTTGGATTATCTGTGCATGCTCTGAAAAAAGTGTCTGTTTGTCTGATCACATGGCACAGAAATGTGTGTCGGCACCTGCACAACAGCCTTTCTGGCTTTGAATGTAGTTGTATTGGTTAAGAATATAGTAGATAAAGATATGCATTGTATTGTCGAATTATATGGAACTACTTTGCTTATTTTGAGAAAATCCCTACAGATGAATAAAAGTGTTATCTGTTTTTATATTCTAGGGGGGAAGGGTTCTCTGATCACATATCATTAAGTTCCATATATCAAAATTGCCTTTGTATTTTGTAATAAAGAAAATAAATATGAAAGATCTTTTCAAGTCATGTGTCAGCTGTACTCTTTATTTTAAGGGACTCTGTATGTAGAGTTTTGTTTCGGAGGAGGCTTATTGGTTTCTGTGTTACTCAGAATTCTAGAGAGCGCCAAGGGGCCTTGTTGGGGGCAAAGTTGCTGTATATGGCTGTGATTGTGCTGCAGAGGAAGATTGAGAGGTTGTTGCACAGACCTTGTGTTGGGTTAATATCTCAAATGACAGCTGTGAGTGTGGTGAAGTCTTTGACAATTGTGAAGATTTATTTGCTGCTTTTGGAGCTGGTGTTTTTTTCATTCGACTGGGCTTACAGCTTGGTTTTTCAAGTGAGCTGGCGGTACCTCCCCTGGGTAGCTTTGAAGGCATCGTTTTCTACTTCCCCTTCATTGGTTCTCCATTTTCTTTCCAAATATTTGTGGTGCCACTTGGTCAATTTGACGTTGTGTGTGTTCTCGTTTTTGCTGTGCTGCTTCATTTGATGGAGCCCAGAGTGTCAGCATAGTTGATCCACTTGTTGAAGCTCCAGGACAGTGCCTGAAACATGTTGCAGTACCTCAGTGATACCGGGTTTCTGGTGCTAAAACACAACATTGGAATCTCTTGACCCCAGAGTGCTACAACAGCCCAAAAGTGAAGGGTGTATTTTGTTCACGGCATCCACAAAATGTTCACATAAAAGGCTTGAACATCTTGTTTAGCCATACGATCATCGGTATACATTTGTGTTATACAGACGTCCACATTTTACGTCTTTTTGTTTTGCACGCTTGCACAACGGCAGCTATATTGCTTTTGTCTTTTTTGATTGCTGTATATTATGCACGGTCATCAAGACGGACAATAGTGTGGTATGAGTTTCCAAAAGCCTTTAAAACTAAAAGAACATCTTTATGACTAATCATCGGAGAAAGCACAAAGGAAACTTGGATATTTTCAGGTTTTCTCTGAAGGCGGGATCTGAGCCTCTTTACTGTGCAGAAGCTTTACAGATCTGTGCTACACAAATACATCTTTTCCATGGCCGCTTGTGCAGCACACTCGGCATGTGGCTAAAATCTGCATTGTGTCAGCAATAAGATCAAAAATGGTGCGGCTCCAGAAAATAAAGAAAAAACACAATGCGTAAAAAGTTATGTTATCTGTGTCGAACTCTTTTGTGAGCACTGAAATATTGTTAAGCATCTTAACTGCGTGTTGTATATTTTGTTTGCATCACCCATGAGAAATGTTGGCGTTCAGCTTATGGTTCTCCTACACCAAAACTAAAACGAGTGCTCGACTTTCTTTTATTAGATGTGATTATGTAGCAAATAAATAAAACTGATTGCATGCACATCATTTAAAGGCTCATGAATTAAAACCGAACAGAAATGAAATTGCTGCGGATGTAGATGTAACAGTCGCATTAATATGAAATGAATTCATTTAGAATGTGTGCCATTAGAAAGAATGCCGAATGAATTAATAATAACGAGACACTTAAAAGATACTACCTGATTGTTTAGTGCCATTTTTATGTTTTTTTCCCGAGGTAGGACTCAAGGAATTAACTTCTCTGTCTAATGTATTAATTGAGATCTCTAGTGATTGTTTCAGGGCGCATAAACCGCAAGCAGACTGAGCATTGCAACGACTTCTCCCTCGCCTGGAAAGTGTGGAATCGTATCCTGGAAATGTCACATGGAAATCCAGAACCTAATCTCACTGTAACCCTTTAGTATTAAAAACTAAAGATTTATGTGAAATTACAATTGTAGAAGTGGGCTTTGAGGAAGAGTCAAGACTCCTTTTCAAGGCTTTTGGTGGACCTGTACATTTATTTGCAAACTTAAAATTAAACAATCTAAGAGGCTTTCAGATATTGGATAATGAGAAGCCCAAGGGTGAGTCACAGAATGAGCATGCAGCTCTTCATGTGCACTGACGATCAATGCAGGTCTGATTCTGCCAGAGGATGGCCGGATACCACAGGTAAGCATGCATCCATCACGTGCAGGTGTCTCTACTGGAAGGGGGAAGTGTGGCGACAGTCAATGCAGGTCTTATGTTTTCAGAGGATGGCCAGTGGATGACCAGTTACTACAGATGAGCATGCACCTGTCATGTACAGGGGTCTCTGCAAAAAGAAGGTGGGGTGACGATCAGCGCCAGGATAATTCAACCAGAGGATCACCGGTTACTACAGATGAACATGCACATGTCATGTACAGGTGTCTCTACTGGAAGGGGGAGGTGCGGAGATGATCAATACATGACTAATACTGCTAGAGGATGGCCGATTAATAGAGAAGGGGAAAATTGGGCGATGGTCAGTGCATGTCTAATTCAGTCAGAGGATAGCCGGTTACTATTGCCAGACAGTGGCCGGTTACTACAGATAAGTTAGCATGCATCATGTACAACTGCCTCTACAGGAAGGAAAAGGTATGGTGATAATCAATGCTGAACTAATTCTCCAGAGGATAGCCAGTTACTACTGATAAGAAACCATCTGTCATATACGGGTGTCTACATAGGAAAGGAAAGATGCACTGACGATCAATGCAGGCCCAATTCTGCCAGAGGATGGCCAGTTACTACAGATGAGCATGCATCCATCATGTACAGGTGTCTCTACAGGAAGGATAAGATGCGGTGGCGATCAGTGCTGGTCTAATTCTGCCACAGGATGGCTGTTTACTGCTGCCAGAAGATGGCCAGTTACGATAGATGAGCATGAATCTGTCATGTACAGGTGTCTCTACAGGAAGGGAAAGTCGAGCAGATGATCAATGTAGGTCTAATTCTAAGAGAGAGGATGGCCGGTTACTGCTGCCAGAGGATAGCCTGTTACTACAGATGAGAATGCATCTGTCCTGTACAGATATCTCTACTGAAAGCTGAAGATGGGGTGACGATCAATGCAGGTCCAATTCTGCTACAAGATGGCCAGTTAATATAGACAAGCATGCGCCTGTCATGCACAGGTGTCTCTACAGGAAGGGGAAAGTACGGCGACTGTCTTTGCATGTCTAATTCTGTCAGAGAATGGTTACGTCTGGCAGAGGATGGCTGGTTACTATAGATGAGCATGCATCTGAATTGTACAGGTGTCTCTACAGGAAGGGGAAGATGCAGTGGCAATCTATGCAGGCCCAATTCTGCCAGAGGAGGGCTGGTTACTACAGGTGAGGAGGCATCCATCATTGTGTCCATGCAGGAAGGGGAACAATGGGGAAGTTTGATATCAGGCCAATTAGACCATACAAACCCCATATCTCATAAAATGACAATAACAATACCCTATAACTCATAAAAAGTAATAAACAATGCAGTAATCTTAAAATTCATTAAAAATATCACTAACAATTAATAATCATAAGCAAATCCAAACCTCACAACCATGGTGACACTTGCATCGATAACATAATGTGCAAAAAACACAAAAATGTGCAAATCCATTTGGAAATTCACCTTAAAACATTAGTAGATTATCCCTTAGCACAGTACTCCTGACCAAAATCGACAGTTGTTATGCAAATGACAACAACGTTATGCAATAAAAATAGTGCAGTAAGCATAAAATTCAATCAAATATAAATATACTTCGAAAGTAAATACTAGACCTTCCCCCTTCATGGACTCAACTACATGTATAAAATCATCTCCCATAAAGCCTCCCAGTTCAAAGTCACAATTAATTGCGACAAATGTATAAATTATGTTCATTAAACCTATTGAGTTAGGATATACCGAAGGCACAACAGCAGGAAATGGCAGCCGATCCAATGCATGCATTTCCATGATCACCTATAATGTGCAAAAATGGAAATGTCTTAAAGTCAAGTCATACCAGCTTGCCTTTCAGATACCACAGATAAAAATTTAGCCATGGCCCAGCATACCGGCATATTGTTGGACTGCTTAATTATCCACTCCAAATTTCCCACACTGAGTACCTGCAACTTTCTAAAAACTGGTAATAGCACACTGCATCTTTTATTACTAAAGGAGCAACAGAAGACAAGAATATGTACCAATGAAAGTGTTTCCAGCTGATAGAATGAACAGGGATCCTAAGACGACCCTTCCTGGCTAATACTCCTCCACCTAATAAAGGAGGGGACCTGGCCCTGCCTGACCTTCAGGGACCACCGCCTAACCAACGTGCTCTTAATATCCTTCAGGTAGGGCTGTAAATGGCCCCTATATTCTACCTCCCATAAATGCCACAACTTAATTTTCTTGCAGGTGTTAGCAACATCGTTATTGCGCGGACACTCTTTTATTAATCCTTTTAGTGCATGTTTTTGGTGAAACACTGACATCTTCAAGGAAGTATACTTTGCAGACAAGCTAAGAAATGGCTCAATACATTATTTAACTATTCACCCAGATGTTTGTCCTCCAAATGTAATTTTATGAAAGACCTCAGAGTCCCTACTTCAGCTTTAAAGAGCAGGATCCAATAATTAAGCACCTGTGTCTATATTTGAATAATATGTCTGTTTTAAGGCCCAGCTCTAAATTGAAGGCACTACTGATTGAACCCCTGGACAAGCCTAACCATCTCTTCCAAATGATTGTTTCTATAGTTTGCATATGATTTACCAGTTTTTATAGCAGTACCTTGCAACCATAGACCAACATCAAGACAATTTTATCATTATACACTTCCTTAAGCACCTCCACAGACTTATGGCCTAAGTTGGAATCCGATCTCTGCAGTGCCCCTGCAACCAACTTGGCACTTGCCTCTTGCAAAGAAACATAAGCTCCAATGTCCAGGTTATATCTGAACAGTAGACCCAAGTATCTATATTCCTTGACCACCTCAACATATGTGCACCCCAGCCACCACTTAAACCCCAGGGACCACCTCTCGCCTTTTGAGAAAATTATAATCTTGACTTTGGCAGTGTTTATCATTAGCTTGTTTCTCTTACAAAGCACCAGGAAGTCTCCAATAGCACTGTGTTATCTGCATAAGACAGCGTTGCTATAAGCTCCTTCCATAACTTAGGGGGAAAACATCTCGCCTGGTCTGTGGCCCCTACAGCATCTGCAACATAGATTAAAAACAGCAGCGGAACAAAGATATCTCCTTGCCTCAACTCATTGGTGTTAGACTTGGCATCCTTGGTGTGGTCTCCTCTAACTTTTTGCCTCTGTTTCCCAGGTTGTTGATGTGTGCTGGACTCTGTTTTTGCTACTCTGGGCACTTTACCACTGCTATCCATTGCTAAAGTGCAAGTGCTCCTATTAAAAAAAATTGTATGTAATTGGTTCATCCATGATTGGCATATTTGATTTACTGGTGATTCCCTAGTACAGTGCACTAGAGGTGTCCAGTGCCTGTAAATCAAAAGCTACTAGTGGGCCTGCAGCACTGGTTATGCCACCCACATTAGTAGCTCTGTAAACATGGCTCAGACCTGCCACTGCAGTGTCTGTGTGTGCAGTTTTAAATTGCCAATTCGACTTGGCAAATGTACCCACTTGCCAGGCCTAAACCTTCCATTTTCTTACATGTAAGACACCCCTAAGGTAGGCCCTAAGTAGCCCCAAGGGCAAGGTGCAGTGTATGTTTAAGGTAGGACATATACTAATGTGTTTTATATGCCCTAACAGTGAAATACTGCTAAAATTGGTTTTCACTGTTGCAAGGCCTATCCCTCTCATAGGATTACATGGGGACTGCCTTTAGATATGATTGAAGCATGGTTTCCCTTTGGGAGCGGAAAGACATGTGGAGATTGGGGTCTCTGAGCTCACAATTTAAAAATACATCTTTTAGTAAAGTTGATTTTAAGACTGTGTGTTTGAGAATGCCACTTTTAGAAAGTGGGCATTTTCTTGCTTAAACCATTCTGTGACTCTGCCTGTTTGTGGAGTCCCTGTCTAGGTCAGTTTGACAGTTGGGCTGTTAGCACCTCTCTCTAGAAAGTGACACAAAGGGAGCTGGGGTGTAGCCTGCATATCCTGATGAGCCACCTGTGCTAGGCGGGAGGGGGGGGAGTGGTCACTCACACCTGAAACCGCTGTGCCTGCCCTCACACAATGCAGACTCCAACCCCTTGGTGTGTGTCTGGGGCCTGGCCTGGGAAAGGCAAGATTTCACAAACAAGAGAGACTTTTCTTTGAAGTAAGCCTACTTCAAAGGCCAAAATGGGTATAAGAAGGGCACCCAAAACCACAGGCTTTAGATCACTTTGGAACATCAAGAGGAACCTCTGCCTGGAGAAGAGCTGAAGAGCTGAGGAGAAGTGTTGCCCTGCCTGTGACTGTGCTTTTTGGAGATATCCTGCAGTTGCTGCTTCTGCCTGGTGAAAGGGAACAAAGACTGGACTTTGTTGTGCATTCCAAGGGCTTGTCCTGAGCTTGACTCCTGTTGTTGAAGTCTCAGGGCCATCAAAGACCCCTGCCAGCACCTGGACTCTCTGCTGAGACTCCTGCCCTACCTATTGGTGCCCTATCCAGTTTCTGGGACCTTGACAGGTGAAGCTGGCAGACTAAGCTTGAAAATCAACACACAGACCGCTGTGCAGGGAAATTTCAGACGCAACCTACGAGAGTGGCTGGAGAAATGATGCGCCGCATCTCTAGCGGAGGCTGGTAACGTCGCAACACACACAGTGTGGTTTTTCTATCACCGTGCAGTAGGATTTTCGACGCAAACCTTGCTGGGTGCAGAAAAACGACACAACGCCTGCCCAGACCCGAGTGCTGCCTGGATTGATGCATTGCTCCTCTGCGGGCAGGAGAAACGACACACTCCGGCCCGACTGGAGAAGGAGAAATGACGCACGATCTCGCTTGCGGGTGAGAAATTGATGCACTGCTTTCCTTTTTTGACGCACACTCGCCTGTGCTTGATATTTTGACGCTACCCAGGTACTTTTCAATGCTAACAGTGTTTTACTTGTTTAAGACTCTTTTTGCTTTTAAATTAATAACTTGACTTGTGTATGTTGGATTTTTGTAGTTTTGGTCTTGTTTTGTTTAGATAAATATTTTCTATTTTCTAAACCTTTGTTGTGTCATTTTGTAGTGTTTTCAGTAAGTTACTGTGTGTTGGTAAAAATACTTTACACCTAGCACTCTGAAGTTAAGCCTGCCTGCTTGTGCTAAGCTACCAAAGGGGTGAGCGGGGGTTAGCTGATAGAGATTCTCCTTTACCCTGACTAGAGTGAGGGTCCTTGCTTGGACAGGGGGTAACCTGACTGCCAACCAAAGACCCAATTTCTAACAATTAGGGGTACTGATCTCTTTTGATAAAGCCACATTGCCCCCTAACTCAACTCTGGTCCATGAACCTCATGAAACTGGACTATCAATTTCAGTAGATCCCTTGGGCAGTTCCATTTAGCCATTTCTTCCCATAAGAGGGATCACAGTGTCAAATCTGTTGCTAAATCTAAGTATGCCACATAAAAGGTCTGCTTTCTTTTGAGGGCATAGTCTTCAGCCAACAATTTCAGTATCACACAGCCATCCATAGTAGAATACCCTTTCCTAAAACCCATTTGTGTCAAAGGGAGAATTCTAGCTGAGCACACCCAATCTTCTAGTAAACTCAGCAAATGTCTTGCATAACTTTTCCTTGTGATATCCAACAATGTAATCATACAACAATTAGAGGACAGGGACCTATCCCCCTTTTTGAACAGAGGTACCCTAATGCTACCATTCCAAGTGCTAAGCACTTCATGCCCTTCTGTTTTTCCTCAAACACAGGTACCAGTAACTGAGCCAACAGATGTGGATTAGGTTTATTATTGTCTGAAGGTATACCATCTGGCCCTTGCACCCTAGAACTTTTCAGATCATTTATCACTGCTACATTCTCACTGACTGTAGTGTATCAACAAACCTTCTCCTATTGTCTCTAGCTTTGTAAAAATCTGAGATGTAGCTGATGCAGGTGGCTTACAAAATTAAGCTTGCTGAAGTTTGTTTATCTAATCTAACAGTGCCATGTAAAACCCTCCAAAGGCTCTTAAGGCTACTGCTACTCAAGAAAGTGATTATCCTTGTCCAAAGGTTCTCTCTTTCCCTCTACTTCATGTGATACGTATGTTTCCTAAAGTTTTTCTTATGCTGTTTGATCTGACTCTCCCTACATGGGACCTCAACCCTAAGCACCTCTCGAATATTCTTGTTAAGCGTTACCTTGGCCTGCAATATCTCAGGATTCTGCATGGCCTTATCAGCCCATCTTTTATTGAGCCCCTAATCCGCTGTGACCCTTAAGGAGGTCCTTCAAAATATTTATGACATTGCATTTTAATTTGGCAGACCACACTATTCTGTGGTTATTCTTATATTGCAAATGCAAACTGTTGGACCACAGATGCTTTTTCATAGCCTCTCTGGCCAGCGAGATGATAATGGGCTTATGGTCAGTACCTACCAAATCCCCTACAGACAGATGTATTACCATTCCAACATGATTGTGGTGGCTGTTCTCCCGAATACCTACCATTAACAATTGTCAAGTTAAAACTGTCAAACACGACCCCTTGGTGACTATCAGCTGCCTCCCCTTTCTGGCCCCACCAGACCTGGCTTTGGATATTCAATGTACTTTCTTTGGCTCGATAGGTGCCCTCCTTCATTCTCCTCAAGGAGATTTTTGCATTAAAATCCCCCACCAAAAAAATAGGAAGCCATCTTGGATCATTTCTAATAAGGGGGCCAGCTCCTTGAATTGAGACTTCTTGACAGAATTGAGGGGAAAGTAGGTATTAATAAGTATCACATCTGGATTCCCCGTTCCCCAGGTGTACACTCCTCGGTAGCAAAGGAGAGGATAAGCCAAACAATGATAAAACCAAGAAATGTAAACAGTCCCAAGAGATAGCAGACACCCCTATATTATACTCTACAGCTGCCAAGAATGCAAGACCTCCTGTTGGTCATCCAAAGTGCCCCTTCAGAGCCCTTAAACTGAAGACAAGAAATTCTGGCAACACCCAGTCCTCCGTTACCAAGGTCTCTCCCAACCACAACTTTATTGTCCTTGATAAATCTCTTCAGGAAGGGGCCGGTTACTACAGATAAGCATGCATCCATCATGTACTTCTTTTTCTACAGGAATGGTAAAATATGGTGACAGTCAGTCCAGGTCTAATTCTGTCTGAGGATGGGTTACTGCTGCCAGAGAATGGCTGGTTACCGCTGCTAGAGAATGGATTGTTACTACAGATGAGCATGCATCTGTCATGTACAGGTGACTCTATCAGAAGGGGAAGGTGTGACGCCAATCAATTCTGCCGGAGGATGGCCAGTTACTGCTGTCAAAGAATGGCCAGGTGCTACAGATGAGCAAGCACCTGTCACAGTCAGTGTCTTTACAGGAAGGGGAAGGTACGTTGGCAATCAATGCAGGACTCAGTCTTCCAAAGAATTGCCAGATACTGCAGGTGAGCATGTACCTGCCATTTACAGGCATCTCAACAGGAAGGGGAAGGTGTGGTGACCATCAGTGCAGGTCTAACTCTGCCACATGATAGTCAGTTACTACAGATTAGCAAACACCTGTCATGTACAGGTGTTTCTACGGAAGGGGAAGGTGTGATGACGATCAATGCAGGTCTAATTCTATCATAGGACGGCCGGTTACTACAGAGGATTATGCATCCATCACGTACTGGTGTCTCTACAGGAAAGGGATAGTGTGGTGACCGTCAGTACAGGTCTAATTCTGTCAGAGGATTGCCGGGCACTGCTGCCAAAGAATGGCCAGTTACTACAGATGAGCACGCATCAGTAATGTTTAGGTGTCTCTACAGGAAGGGGAAAGTGAGGGGACGATTAATGCAGATCTGATTCTGCCAAAGGATAGCTGGCTACTGCAACAGTTGGTCTATGATGAGTTAGTGGTGTTGCTTATTCTTAAAAGATTGAACTGCAGAGGACCTGCTCAAGCTCCCAAATTCTTCTACTCTGCAAAGAATGCTCTTTTCGTTTTGACATACTAATCAACATGCATTCTCTTTCCATTACATGATAATTGTAATTTTGGGTACTGTAAAATGTGCTTTGAAAGGTGCTGGAGACAATCCAGTCTGAATATATGCTCAGCGGTAGTCCCTCCACAGGGACCTGACGTAGTCCGACCAAATTGGCCAGTTGGGTTATCCAACTGCTCTCAGCACGCTGCAGGAGGAAATGCAACAGCTCAAGTCCTTCTATTTGTCAGGAGACACAAAGTAAAACAGTATTGTGTATAGTTACTAAGTTTTTATGCCATGTTTATGTCAAAACATTGAAGAAAATAGACACAAAACATGTTTTGTGTTGGAAAGCACCCTAACAGTAACACAAAGCAATGTGAAGCACTGTTTGCATTACTTATCACCAAGGAGGCATTACATGAGTGGTACGTGGGTGTTCCCATGCAACCACCCATGCCTTTTGAAGCAAAACCCTACCTGCAAATAAGAGTGGACAGGGTTTTGTGCCAAAAGTTAATGTCATGTGAAAGCAGGTGTTACAAGGGGAAATGTTTTAATTTCTCCTTTCCTTTCTGATTTTGCATGCATGATGCACTGTGCAGGACACATACAACATAGGAAAAGTTTTAAAGTGTGTCTACGCATAATAGCTTGTACTGTAATCATTGCTTTGACAGAGAGCTCATGGTGAAACGTTGGGCTTTTGCAGTTTGACAGACAGCCACAAGCCTGGTCCATCACACTGCTTTGGCAGGCTGCTCAGGCCCCATGGCCATGCAATACAAAGGCCCTCATTACAAGTTTGATACTAGTTTTCGACCATAACAGAGGAAGATGCTGCTGTTCCTTAATCATCATCAACAGCCCTAGAAAATTGGCTGCAAGTGGTTTCCAGTCAACAGTGATCAAAGCTCCAGAGAGAAGAGTAGAATAAGGGAGTTGTCCTATAGAAAGGTGTGTTCCTTTACAGGCAGAAATGTGAGTGTGATGGCAATGTCTGCATTGATTTGTGTGAGCCTGTGTGTATGTGCTGTGCAAATCGCATTATTAAAAAGACTAAGAAAGCATATGTTAATACTAATATGCATCATAATGTAACAACCATATGTCTCTAACTATCAGCATAACATATAAAATGCAGACGGAGAAACACCATTCAAGTATACAGGATCACATCTATGTTGCCCATGGGATGACTATACAGTATGTCCCGCTCTTGAACTAATCCCATATCAGGCTACAGATATGTAAAGTGGCTCGTGCTGTGCATAATGCATCATTAAAAATGAAACAAACCTTAGTATTCAATAAATGTAAAGTAAAGTGTTATATGGCTAGATTCATAGATTGATCACCATTTTTTAAAGTGGCATGTGCTGTTTCACATAGTATTTCAGCAAGTATTGATGTTCTAATCATGATATATAACCACCCTAATTACCTATTATAAAAAGGGCCTGATTACAACCTTGGTGTAGGGGATTACTCCATCCCAAATGTGACGGATATCCCCGCCACGTATTACAAGTTTCATTATACCTTACATGTGGGGCAGAGTAATCCCCTCCGTCAAGGTCGTAATCAGGCCCAAAGTGTCATGTGCCATTTTGCAATCCAGACCATCATTCAAATAGACTGTAGACTGTTAATTACTAAAGTGCATAATGCTATAGATTGCAACATCCTGATAACTGGCAATATTCCAGAATTATATATATTCATGCCATAATGCTTATTATCCTGAATGTTAAAGCTAGCCATTTAGTGAGTGGCATTTAAGTCCTAAATTCTTTTCTGTGTGTTACTGAGCTGCTTCCTAATATAAAGGTAACATGATGTATAATAGTCATCTAAGCAGTGACCAATACTTTGGTGTAACGTATTGCCATACCTTACTGTCACATAAGATATTAAACATTATGAAAATCCAAAGGTAAGGGGGGACAACACATAACAGCTGTTAACAGTGCAAAAGCTAACAACCCATCACCAAACAAAAGAGTGAATACCTCATTCACTTATTATTAGCCATCTCTATAAAGTACATGTACTTAATTCCTAATCAGCAAAATTTGCCATTATCGTTTGGACACATCCCAAAGAGAATACAAAATATTGCTTTAACCAGTTAAGGGAGACCACCAGGAAGCGTGAGGTTGCTGTTATGTTTCCAACCTACTACATTACTGATAGGGTCCCATGCTGTCTCGACATATCATATCCTAAATAAAATTGCTGATTGAACTTCAACCAGTTGAGGGGAGCCAACCAGAAGAATGGAATTGCTGTTACATTTCCAACCTATTCCATTACTAATGGGTTCCCATCCGTCTATAAATATGCAAATATAATTCTGCACCTAAACTGTTACCCTATGGTTTTTCTGTCCCCAAAGATAAAATCATCCTGAATTCCATTTTCCTGAGTTCCAATATCCTTTCTCCACCTCACATGTTTAATACCAAAGAAGGTCAAACTCTAGCAATCTCCTTCATGTACATCCAAGAAATGTTTCGCTATAGGATATTATCTGTCTTGATTGCTCTGACATGTTGCATAATCAGATATTCAACTTATGGATAGTGCTCCCAACATATTTTTTGGACATGCACATTGGATGACATACACTACATATTCATTGTCACATGTAATCCTCTCTTTAATGGGGCACATCCTTCCCTCAAATGTCACAAAAGACTGTGTATTCAAGGCACATTTACATGCTTTGCAGCTCCTAAACCCAAACTCTTTTTTGCTAACCACATGGCGCTTTACTTCTGCACAAACAAACTTTTCTTTAGGATATCTCCCAATGATCATGCTTTTCAATATGTGATATGAGGGTGTGGACCAATCCTGGTCCTTAAGTGCTCGTCTTATGCAAAACATGCCAATTAAAAATAGCAGTAAATGCTGCTTTACACTTCTCACATAAATATGCATAATTATAACTAATTGTGCAGTCATTATGCTATTTGAGAATTACGCCAATTGTGCCCACCCCTGAAAGAACACAGTTTAAATTGATGCTATATTTAGGAATTATAATTATAGCTCACTTTGCCTTAAAAACACTTAGAATTTCACTGAGAAAATGAAAGGTTAAATTAACATGATAATCAGGTAAAAATTCCAGTGACAATGTAACCTTGTGCACTGAAAAAAAAACACTTGTGCCCTAAAGCAGCTATAAATCACACCCTCTCCATGCACTGCTAATTACCCTGCATATTACATCATTCATAACAAGATTGATGACATCACTGATAACATCACTGCAGCATCTGAAATTACATAATTTGTGTCATAACTGTGTCTGGAGTGGGTGCAAGTTATAGTTCTTTAGGGCACAAGTTATATTTACTAGAGATAGCTATAACTGGTGAATTTCCCTTATTGTTTTGAGTTTAAAGTGTTACACTGAAACTTTCACCTAACTATACAATAATTTAACTTTTTTCAGGCATTATCCTGTTTGCAAACCTTGATGCTGAGGTCTCCATTTTTATAATAATTATAATTTTCTTACAAAGGGAGATAGTCTATAGATCTCCAACCAATCCAATCTGCCATTTAGTTGGATAATTCAGCACACCACTCTTGGAGACTGATTTTGACGTAATTATGGCTTATATCCAATAAAACATCTATCACCATCCTATGTAGTCTAATTTGAATCACAGATGTATTAAAGAGGTACTTCCAGAATTATCTATTCATTGAGCAGAGGCTCTCAATATGGTCATTTAACCCGTGCTTCACTGTCATGCATCTTTTTGTATTTATAGCCTCACACTGTGATTCAGGCAATCCCCCTCTGTGATCTAGGATGATTACAGTTTACACTTTCAACACTATATTGTTTTCATGATGTTGTTTCTCAATTTAATGTGCTACTAAGAGTACCCTGGTGTATGCATTTTCTTCATTTTTCATTATCTGAGTTCTTGTGCATATTCCAATATAGTGTAAATCATAAAGGTATTTGATGAAATATACAACATTTTTAGTTGCGGTTAGAGAAGGTCTCTTGTCTGATAACATTGCAGTTGATTGTCACTTCCTTTGTGTTCTGTGTGAAACTGCTTCCTCTGCAGTTGTTACATTAAAAATACCCTTTTACTGGTGGCAATGCTAATATGGAGCAAATGTCAGTTTTAATTTTCTTAGGCTGTCTGGCTGTTTGTACCACATATTGTCAGTGGCATAACAAAGGCCCCCGTAACCCCTGCAGTGCAGGGGGGCCCCTCAGCACAGTACACTGGGCACATGTGTAGACCCCTGACTGGGTCCAAGTGGGAGGTGGCTGCCTCCAGGTACCTTGCAGGGGGGGCCCTCTAGTTTAGTTACGCCACTGTATATTGTTGAACATTTTTTACTATTTTTAAAGGAAAAAAGTGGTTCTGGCAACTTCAAATTATAGAGCAGTTTTCATTTGTTCTCAATAATTATTTTAGCTGTATTTGCACAGGGACTGTATATCAGAATGTAACACTGTTTCTTGCTCCTTAACCCCCCAGGGTGCCTGGGGCGAGCTGGTCTCATCCAGGCACATGATTCCCGTGTGCCTGGGACGAGACCAGCTCGTCCTGCACCCAGCCCACAGGGGATTGCTAGTGCTCCCTGTGGGCCTCCCTCCCACATCCCCCAGTCGGGGATGGAAGGGGAATCGCATCCCACTCCACCCCTAACCCCCGTCTCGGCAATCTGATGACATCAGTGCACTCACAGCACTCCGACGTCATCAGAAGCAGCAGAGGACGCGCTGGAAGTCATTTGCTTCCAGCGCGTCTAGAGAAAGGACGCAATCTAGGTGTCCTTCTCTTTTTGGGGGGAAAACAGACACAGGGGGAAAGGAAAGAGTTTTTCCTTTCCCCTGTGCCTGTTTTCAATGGATTCCTGCTTCACGGTTGTGGAGCAGGAATCCCCACTAGGCACCAGGGATTTACGGTGACTTTTATTTTGGGCAAGGGTCGCTCCCCTGGGGGGCAATAATAAATCCTGTTTCCCCCCCCGGGGGCAGATCGGCTGTTTCTTTGGTGGATCTGCCCCCAGAGGGGTCAAAACCCAATAGAGAACCAGGGATTATATTTTCATGAAGTATTTGGGCAGCGACCCCTTAGGCAAGGGTCGCTGCCCTGTGGGAAATATTTTTTTATATGTTTTGGCCTACTGGGGGCTAGATCGGCCATGTTTTTGGCCGATCTCGCCCCCGGGGGGGTTGAAACCCACTAGGCCCCAGGGATTGTGTGGTGTGTGTGTTTTGGGTCTTGGGGGCACCCCTTGGGCAAGGGTCACCCCCCAAAAGGGGGGAAATTAGTGTTAGCCATTTTGTTCTCCCCTTGGGGGCAGATGGGCCTATTTCTTTTAGGCCCATCTGCCCCCAGGGCAGAAACCACCAATACGCCAGGGATCATTATTTTTTTGTTCCCCTTTTTTTGTGCTGGGGTTGCCTATTTTTTTACGCCCATCTGCTCCCAAGGGGGGGGGGGCGGAATCCACTTCGGCACCAGGGATCCTGTGTGTTTTGTGTGCTGGGGGTGGCACATTTGGCAAGGGTCGCCCCCCAAAGGGTGCACATTACTGATGGCCATTTCTGTCCCCCTGCAGATCGGCCTATATTTTTAGGCCCATCTGCCCCCAAGGGGGGCAGTATCCACTTGGGCACCAGGAATCTTGTGTGTCTTTTTTGTGGGGGGGGTGGCACCTTTGGCAAGGGTCACCCCCCAAAGGGGGGCACATTACTGATGGCCATTTCTGCTCCCATTGGGGGCAGATCGGCCTTTTCTTTTAGGCCACTTAGGCGCCAGGGACAATATCTAAGTTGTTGGTGGCGGGGTGTTTGTCAACTGGCGAAGTATTTGTATTTGCGGTTATAACAGTTTATTTCTTCTTTTTGTTCTAGTTCAAAGCTTTTGCTTCCTTTGCTGTGGATCCTTGCGGTTTTGGCAGTAGTTGTCCTGCGGTTTGCATAGTTGCATGTTTTAGGTAAGTAAAAGCAATTTACTCCAAAGGAGTATTGTTGACATGCATGAATGATATGTTTGTAGGTGGTGTACTAAATGCAGGATTGTGTGTGAAATTGTCCTTAGATTTTAACACAATGATAT
The DNA here is from genome assembly GCF_031143425.1 of Pleurodeles waltl. Classification (NCBI taxonomy): domain Eukaryota; kingdom Metazoa; phylum Chordata; class Amphibia; order Caudata; family Salamandridae; genus Pleurodeles; species Pleurodeles waltl. The sequence continues at coordinate 512,756,800 of NC_090436.1, forward strand.
TTGTGTTGTCATATGTCTAATTTTCTTTTTTCTTTTTAGTGAGATGTCATTGGTGATTGCTGTGTCTGTGAAGAGTAGTTGCTGGTGAGTAGCTTTTCAGGCAAGTGAGTGGTATAGATTTTTAGTAAATAACTCTTTGTGATAAAGCTACACTTTGTTTATTACTTATTTTAGTGCTGGTTATTGTTGGCAATCCATTTGTTGTTAGAAAGGACCATGGCTAGCCGCAGAGTGACTGCCCAGCAGGTTGTTGGCATTCTTTTTGAGTCATCATCTGACCATGATTATGAGACTGACTCTGCATCTGAGGCAGAGGAGGAAGTGAGAGATTCTGGCAGTGAGTTTTCTGTCCGGGAGGATTCTTCTGATGAGGAAGCCACTCTCAGTGCAGATGAAGAGCCTGTTTTAGAGAAGTACATTGATATGCCAAGAGAGCAGCAGACTGGGGCAGATGGGCTTCCCATTAGAAGACTTGACACCTGGATTGCCCAAAACATGGAGCAGCCACAGTTACCTGTATTTACTGGTCTCCTAGAGTGTAGAGTCAATACGGAAAACTTTTTGCATGTCAATTTCTTTCACTTGTTTATGGATGATGTATTTTTGGAGGAGATTGTTGAGCAGACTAATTTGTATGCGGAGCAATATTTGAGGGACAACACTGCCAGACTTAGGCCTCAGACTAGAGCTACTCAGTGGGTTCTCAGATATCTGAAAGAGATGAAAACAAATTTAGGTTTGATTTTTTGATGGGGTTGATAAGGAAGCCGTAACTAGCTTCTTATTGGTCTACTAGTCCCTTGATGGCAACGGCTATATTTCCTGCAACTATGACACGTAATCGCTATTTGCTTCTTCTTCGTATGCTGCATTTTGTAGACAATGCTTTAGCCTTGCCCCAAGAACACCCTGATAGTGACCTGTCCTTGATCATTTTGTAGATCGGTTTTCAGAGGTCTATGTTCCAGGCAAAGAGATAAGTGTGGATGAGTCTTTGGTCCTGTTCAAGGGGCGTTTAGTTTTTAAGCAGTGCATTCCTAATAAGAGGGCACGATATGGAATTAAATTGTGGGGGTCATTCTGACCCTGGCGGTAATTACCGCCATGGCGGAGGTCGGCGGTAGCACCGCCAACAGGCTGGCGGTGCACCGCTGGGCATTCTGACCGCGGCGGTTCAGCCGCGGCCAGAAATGGAAAGTCAGCGGTGTACCGCCGACTTCCCGCTGCCCTTGAGAATCCTCCATGGCGGCGGAGCGCGCTCCGCCGCCATGGGGATTCTGACACCCCGTACCGCCATCCTGTTCCTGGCGGGTCTCCCGCCAGGAACAGGATGGCGGTAGGGGGTGCCGCGGGGCCCCTGGGGGCCCCTGCAGTGCCCATGCCAATGGCATGGGCACTGCAGGGGCCCCCGTAAGAGAGCCCCACGAAGAATTTCAGTGTCTGCTTTGCAGACACTGAAATTCGCGACGGGTGCAACTGCACCCGTCGCACCTTCCCACTCCGCCGGCTCCATTCTGAGCCGGCGTCCTCGTGGGAAGGGTGTTTCCCGCTGGGCTGGCGGGCGGACTTTCGGCGGTCGCCCGCCAGCCCAGTGCGAAACCCAGAATGACCGCCGTGGTCTTTTGACCGCGGTACGGTCTTCTGGCGGTTCCCGCTTGGCGGGCGGAATCACCCCCTGTATATGCTGTCAGAAAGTAGTTCAGGAAACGTGTATAATTTCCAGGTCTACACTGGTAAGGAATCCAGTATTGACCCCTCTGGTTGTCTGCCCACTTCTGGAGTTAGCAAGAAAATTGTGTGGGAACTTGGTAGACGACTGTTTAACAAAGGTCACCATTTATACATAGATAATTTCTACACTGGAGTGCAGTTGTTCAAGGAGTTGTTTAGAGTGGCACTGTTGCGTGTGGCACAATCCTTTCTCTCTGGAAAGGCTATCCAAGGGAGCTTGTCTATAAAAAACTTGAGAGGGGACAGTGCAGTGCCGTGCGGAATAATGAGCTGCTATCTCTGAAATTTTCAGACAGGAGGGATGTGTACATGCTATCTACCATCCACGAGAGTACTTCCGCTGTGACTGTTTGGGGTCAGGTTGCCGAAGTATGCAAACCTGCGTGCATTTTGGCCTACAATAGGCACATGGTTGGTGTTGATAGAGTAGATCAGAGGTTGGAACCTTACACTGTTCTTTGTAAGTCTTACGTGTGGTATATAAAGTTGGCCCTACATTTATTTCATTTGGCAACTTTTAATGCTTTTATTGTGTTCAAGGATGAGGGGGGCGTGGCTAGAGGTCACGCAAGATGGCTGCTGCTCTTTAGAGCTCCATGAGGCTTCAGCACTTCCTGGAAAGAAGGAGATGTTTTCACATCAAAATGATTCATTTCTTCAGCATTTTTGAGCACCAGAGCTCTGCCACTGCATAAATATGCCACATCGAGTTTTGAAGTAATTTCAGAGACTTCATGTGAGGGCCTGAGGTAATTATTTATCTGCCCACTTGTAAGCCTCTGCACAAACCAAAACTTTCACAGAGATGTTTCTATTTGACTTTTAACTGCTTGCCTGGAAGAGATTCTACAAATCTAGTTTCCTCTGCAATGGAATATTTATTACCTTCTGACAGCCAGCTGAACTTTTGACCTCTCTCTTCAAACACATTTAGCTGATGTTTTAAACTTTCAGTATTCACTGGCAGCTCTTGTCAAGGAGCTCTTTCAAATTGCTCTTCATAACATGGTAAATGCTTTCCTTTGATGGAGGGGATGTTTTCCTCTTCAGAAGGTTCCCTTAAAACGAGTCACCAATTGTTTGACTATGTGCAGTAAAGTGCTTTGCTCTTGTGGTATTCTGTCATGCCTGTTATGAGAGAATAATTTAGGATTTTCTATTTATACATTTTTTTAAGTATATTTTGCTCTGTTGTTGGAAACTTCTGGCAGCAGCTTCTCATCGTAATATAATTTCATCAACACCTCACATTGCTGGCTTCCTATTACCAAATTGTTGCTGGCTTTTATGGGGAGACCACATCATTCTCAGAGTTGCCAGTCATCATCTTTCTCCAAGTCTAATAATCCTCTTTGAGTGGTGCGCACACATGTAACTAAATCTTCTCTACCATCAACTTCAACAATGGATAGTGCTGCAGTCTTTTTAAAGAATAGCACCTCTTCATCTCATGCTGCTGGCGCAATTGAGAAAAAACATCTAACACCTCCTCCGTCAAGCGCCCCAAAAAAGACCTTGATTCTCCCTCAAAATCACTTACCCATCATACTCTAGATGATGTCATGGAGGAATTGCGTGCACTAAAGCCCTTTATGATGGACACTAATGCCTCTTTGCAACGTATTGAGGAGCAATTGTCCCAACACGAACAACAAATTTGTACTCTGGAACAGAGAGTCAGTAACCTTGAAGATTGTAACACTGTCAATCCTCAGATCTCTAAAGACATAGCTCAACTTAAAAGGCTTACTGAAAACTTAGAAAACAGAAATAGGAGAAATAATCTTTACCTTTTTGGGATTCCAGAAGGTTCGGAAGGCTCTAACATGATTGCATTCCTTCAAACAGCAATACCTTCATTTCTTTGCTTGCCTCCTACCTCTCCCCTCTCTATCCAACAGGCACATCATTTAGGTCCACAGACTTCAACTGGCCCTCGTGCACATCCTAGAGGAATTATTATTCTCTTTCTCCAATTCACTGACTTGATGCAAATACTCTTGGAAGCCAAAAAGATGGGCTCTTTGCTATGGTCAGGTCATAAAGTGTTTTTCACACAAGACTTCTCTCCTGTTACAGCTGCACGTCGCAAAAAGTTTTTGGAATTACGTCCACAACTCAAATCCTTGAATATTCGATATGGTCTTCTTCACCCATGCCTTTTCAAAATTACTTTCAAGAACAAATCTTACTCGTTTGAGGAACCTTCAGCACTACAAACGTTTATTAACCAACACAAAACAGAAGCAATGGAACTAGGAGCATCTGCAATTACTTTAAGATATATTTTAATTTGCCTTTAATGTCCTTTCTTTTTTTTTTCTGGACAGTTTAATAGTAATGGTTATGTTTAATATGTATATCCATGGTTTTACTTCTCTGCGTCTTCTTATTTTTTTATATATATATTTTTTTTAGATAGTGTTCTTTGTGCAATCCTCATGTTCCTTTCCCAACCGTATCCCTTTCTCACCATCCAAACTGTTCTCCTACACGTTCCACTGGTAAGCTTTGATTTTTATCGATTTTCATGTCACAGTCCTTTACTGTCTTTATTACGTTATTTGGTCTCCTGAATGGTAAATATTTTGTTTGTATGTTTTTTTTTCTTCCATGAAACTCGCCTTCATATGTTTTAATATCTAATATCACTTCTTCTTGTGCTGAAGCCACTCTTGCCTGTCTTTTCAGGTTCTCCGCTGTCCCTCTACCTTTCGGGGTATTCACTTTCTATCTTGTTTTCTTTAGCTTTCGTGGACTTTAGTCCCTGTATTGCCACATCCATGTATATACAACTTCTGGAGGTCATCTTCCTCCTTTTCTTTTTCTTTACTATCTTGTTTTTTTCCCATTTCTTTACTTTTGCAAAATTTATATGCCTAGTTGTTTCCTTGTTACAGCAGTTGTTTATTAATACTTCTTGTTATGCAACTTAGAACTGTTACTTGGAATGTTAAGGGGCTTAAACACCCTATTAAACGCCAGCGTGTCTTATCTCACCTAGCTCGTTTGAAATGCCACATTGCTGTGTTGCAAGAGACTCACCTCAACTACTCTGAGGCAATTAAGCTTAAAAAACAATGGGTGGGGACATTTTCTACTCCCCTTCCATCACAAACAAAAATGGGGTATTTATACTCTTTCATAAATCTCTCAAACCTACCATAATTTCACAGCATCAAGATACAGAAGGTCGCTGGGTACTTGTTACATTTACAATTGACAATATTTAGTTTTGTGACTGACTGACAATATTTCTCTTACTATCCTAAATATATACGGCACCACACATCCATATCAAAATTGTTTGAAGAATCTTTGACATATTGTCTCTGAACATTCGTCAAACAATTTACTAATAGGTGGTGACTGCAACCAAATTCTCGATCCATTTTTGGACAGACGCTCCACGTCACGTTTCATTCCACATGCCTCCCACAAAGCTTTTAAAAACTTTATTTACAGCATTCTTTCTCTGATTCCTGGAGAGTATGCAATCCCGACCTCTTGGAATACTCTTTTTATTCTCCTACCCACCATTCCCATTCTAGGCTTGATTATATCTTCCTGAGTAAAGGTTTATTGCAACATATGGTCAACTCTGAAATCAGTGCTATTTTGATCTCAGATCACGCACCTGTGATTACTGACCTTGATCTTTTTCTTAATGGTTCTAAAACATCTTCATGGAGGTTTAATAACTATCTACTTTCAGATGTTACTTTTATCGCTTCCTACAGTAAGTTTATAGAAGAATACTTTCACATCAACGATAGTGATCAACTATCATTTCATTTTGTGTGGGATGCATTCCACGCAGCCTCTAGGGGTTTCATCATAAGTTACGCTCACTCAAAAAAAAAAGTCTGCTCAACAAAAATAGACTTCCATCCTTGAAAATATAAAGTCCCTAGAACATGAATACTATGCTCACAAAACTAGTAAACTAGTAAATCACATCTTGAAGCACTAGTCTCAGCTAAAATGGAACAAGCATGCAGCACCCTCCTGAAAATAAATGCCAGATATTATGGTGGTAACAATAAAACTGGTTCTCTTCTAGCTCGATATTTGAAACAAAGAAAAGAAAAAACAACTATTAAATCTATCACAGATAACAATGGTGTTAAACACTTTAGAGATAAAGATATAGCATTGTGTTTCGCTTCTTACTATAAGGACCTGTACACTCCAGAACACATACCAACAGTTGAATCTCTAAACCAATATTTCTCTAATCTCAAACCAAGAGACCCATTGCAGATTGACCTCTCATCTTTAGACCAACCCCTACAACTTACCGAACTATATACAGCTTTACAATCTCTCCCCAAGGGTAAGGCTCCAGGCCCAGATGGCTTCACAGTAGAATTCTTTATTCAGTTTGCTAAGTCTCTTTTCCCCAAACTCTTTCAATTACTTAATCACTTTATAATGTCAGGTTCTGCATCTGGCTCATTTACGGAGGACATGATTTGTCTTATTCCCAAAAAAGATCGGCATGCGACTGAAAAATTATAGACCCATATCTTTAATTAATACTGATTGTAAACTCTATGCCAAAGTTTTAGCTCTCCGTTTACTCCCATATATACCTGACCTTCTTGATTCTCATCAATCTGGTTTTATCCCTAATAGAAATGTAGCAGATAATTCCTGTACTTAAAATATTATTAACAAGGCATCTAAACTTAAGATTCCTCTGGCAGCTTTATCATTGGATGCGGAAAAGGCCTTTGATAGGGTCTGCTGGGGTTTCTTGTCGAAAGCATTGGAATGGCATGGACTAGGTACTAAATTCCGACATTTTATATCCATTCTTTATTCCTCACCATGTTCCTCGGTTATAACAAACGGTATCCGATCTCCTTTTTTCCCTCTTAAAAGGGGTACTCGTCAGGGATGCCCATTATCTCCTTTACTATTTATTTTGGTTCTCGAACCTTTTCTATACCAATTAAAAATGTCTGAACAATTTACGGGGTTTCAAATTAATAATGCACACATCAAATTTATGGCATATGCTGATGATATTCTTTTGTTGATGTCTCACCCTGACACTTCTCTTCCTGCATTCCTGCATGAGCTCAACTTATATTCGGATGTATCAGGCTATAAGCTTAATAGAGGCAAAACAGTGGTCTTACCACTTAATGCTCATTGCACTGGCTCTGTATTCCTTGATGCAGGATTATCTTGGAATTTTTCTAAGATTAAATGCCTGGGGGTATGGTACTGCACTACTCTCAAGGCTACATTAAGGACTAATTTAGAAATCTTATCTGCAAAACTTGTAGATCTCACACAGAAATGGTCTCCGTTATATCTTCCGTGGTGGGGCCGCTTGGACACCATTAAGATGATGCTTCTCCCTATAATTAACTTCTTCCTTATGATGCTTCCTATTAAGATACCTAAACTATTTTTTAGTTCAATTGATAAAATTCTATCCAAATTCCTGTGGAACGGTAAACAATCCTGAATCTCTCTCTCGAAATTAAAACTTCCTAAAGTACAAGGTGGAGTTAATTTCCCTGTTTTTATAACTTATCTCAAATCTTTTGGCATTAAGCAAATACATCCCTATTTATCTACACTCAATGATGCCCCTCAAAAGCTATGGTTCTCTTTGGAAGAAACATGTATTTCTCCCTTTTCCCATAAACACATTATATTTATGTCTAATCTCCCAAACTTCTGGTTGCCCAGCACTGTCTCCCATTCAGTCAACTTACTGAAACCTTTTTTTATTTCGCATCTTACCCCATTAATCAATTCTTTAACAGTCCTATTTGGCACAATAGTTTGTTTAGGAAACAAGGTAAAACCTTGTGTTGGAAGGCTTGGATGACTAAAGGTATTCTTCTCATTTCCCAATTATATCATAAAGACTCTATCATCCTGTTGTAATTTATCATAAGTAATGTTTTGTATAAAATGTACATTCTCTATTTTCCCCTTCCTTTCATTGTGTACCCACCTGCCCATAGGGATCCAAGTGTAACATTCCATTCCTCCCCATGTTCCCCTTGTCTTCCCAGTTGGTTCCTACCAGCATTCTATAACTGTTCCTGTGACAGTTGACAGCTGTGAGGAGAAATGCTCGCTACCTGTTGTGGCTGGAGGCTGTTGTTAATTCATCTTGCCAATAAATCATTTCTTAAAGAACATCATCGGAGTTAAGGAATATTTATAATACTGTTGCAATTTATCATAAGTAATGTTTTGTATAAAATGTACATTCTCTATTTTCCCCTTCCTTTCATTGTGTACCCACCTGCCCATAGGGATCCAAGTGTAACATTCCATTCCTCCCCATTTTCCCCTTGTCTTCCCAGTTGGTTCCTACCAGCATTCTATAACTGTTCCTGTGACAGTTGACAGCTGTGAGGAGAAATGCTCGCTACCGGTTGTGGCTGGAGGCTGTTGTTAATTCATCTTGCCAATAAATAATTTCTTAAAGAACATCATCGGAGTTAAGGAATATTTATAATACTGGCGACGAATTGCTGGTGGGGGACAGCAGTCTCAGCCTCCTCCCCTACAACTTATAGCCACCTGTGTCACAGACGGATGCTGGAAATAAACAACAGGAGATCGAAATATACTTATTTCATCTTACATTCGCTGTAACTAATGTCTATTACCTCTCTCTCCACATGGCTATCACTTGATTCCCTTTTCTATCCCTATAGCTCTTCTCCCTCTCCCTCTCTCTTTCTTCTTTCTTTATTCAAACTTGGAGTCTTTGATACTATATTGCTGTAAATGCCTAATTCATGCACATGTTTAATATGCATTTATAAGCTCAATATTCCTTATGCATATATATTCACAACTGCATATCTCTGTCCTGGCAATGTTAAGTTAATGTGTTTGTATTTAACTCAATAAAAAACATCTTTAAAAAAAAAGGATTGTTCACCTGAGTCAAGGATGAAATTTGTTAAATTTCAGGAGTCAGAGATAGAGAGCCTTATTGTGGTGGAACATGCAAGAGTTCCTAGAGTAGAAGTAGTGGAGGATGTGGCTAGATTGAAAGATCGGCACTTTCCAGACCACATTCCTCCCACTCCCAAAAAAGACTTGCCCACTAAGAAATGTAGAGTATGTGCCCAAAGAGGTATCCGGAGTGAGAGCCGGATGTACTGCCCCGATTGCCCTTCAAAGCCTTGGCTGTGTGTGGCCGGCTGTTTCAGGAGTTACCACCCCCAAACGTTTGGGGGGGGGACATACTGTGAGCGTAAACTACCTATTGTATATTTTCATATGTTCAGTTTCACGGTTGGCATTACTGTCATGTATTTAGTTTGAGCTTTTGTGTTTGTAGTTTTGTACTTATTTTATAATTAGTTATTGGTTTCTTTGTTGTTTATAAACAAAAAAGTGATGGTAGTGTGCGTGGGGTGGCGCTTGACTGGCTGTGTGCTTGGGGTGGTGCTTGGCTGGCGGTGTGTGTGGAGTGGCACTTGGCTGGCGGTGTGCGTGGGGTGGTGCTTGGCTGGCGTTGTTTGTGGAGTAGCACTTGGCTGGCGGTGTGCGTGAAGTGGCTCTTGGCTGGCGGTGTGTGTGAAGTGTTGCTTGGCAGGTGGTGTGTGTGGAGTGGTGCTTGGCTGGTGGTGTGCGTGGAGTGGCGCTTGGCTGGCGGTGTTTGTGGAGTGGCGTTAGGCTGGCAGTGTGTGTGGAGTGGCGCTTGGCTGGCGGTGCCAGCAAAACGTCAGTCCACACGCTCACATCAGCTAGTGTGATTGCTGTATCAGGCAAGTGGGCGTATGTAAGTGATGGGCCCTTGAGTGGCGCTGTCTGTTGATGCAAGTGTTGTAATATGCTGGGCCCATGGCTGGTGGCATGAACGGTCTTGTGCATGTCATGTATGAAAGGTGTGTGAATGGACTGTAAAACGGTTGGTGCCTTGACGCGGCTTTACAGCTCATGAGCTGTGAGTCATTGGTTCCGTTTTTTGGCCTTTCAGTTATTAACAGTGCATTTCACTTTTGTGAAATCTCTTGTTAATAAAATTTGATCTACTGAACCATCACTCACCCTCGTGCCAAATCCAACCAGTATGTCTGGTAAAAATGACAAAACCTGCTTCACTGTAATCAGGCGTCGCAGCACACTTGTGACACGTTAGGTGTTTCAGGTGGGACCCCGATGATGAATCATGCCACCAACTTGGTTGGTGGGTAAGGGGTCATTTTAACATAACCTAAGTGTGTTTCTTTTCAGACATTTAGTGTTTGGCACATCACAGACGTACGTGGACACATCAAAATGATGTATTACGAAACTACCTGTGTTAGGGGGGGAGAGAGAGCCTATGTTTTTGGTCCTGGGTCCGGCCTTCACCTAGGGAAATCTACCAAACCCAGAAATTTTTTAAAACTAGACACCCCAGGGAGTCCAGGGAGGTGTGGCTTGCGTGGATCCCCCAACATTTTCTTACCCAGACTCCCCTGCAAACCTCAACACTTGCTTGAAAAAACATATTTTTCTGACATTTCTTTGTAGGATCACCCCTCCAGCACATAATTCCTACTCCCCAGCGTTCCCCTCAGCCTCCCAAGTAAAATGACACCTCACTTGTGTGGGTCCCCGAAGCAGAGTCAGCCTAAAGATGTATAAAAGGAAAATATGTGCTTATCAACTCGCTTTGTTATGCCCTCAATCTTTACAGGTTTCTGGCCTTTTTCTGTCGCAGTCACCTGGCCCACCCAAACAAGTGAGGTGTCATTTTTATCGGGAGACATGGGGGAGTGCTGGATGGAAGAAAATGTGTGGCTCCTCTCAGGTTACACAACTTTCTGTCAGCGAAATGTGAAGAAAAGGTGACTTTTTTAGCCACATTTTGATGTTTGCAATGGATTCTAGGTAAGAAAACTCTAGGGGTTCAACGCAAGCCACACCTCCCTGGACTTCCTCGGGCATCTAGTTTTTAGAAATGTTTGGGTTTGGTAGATTACCCTATATTGCTACTAAGTCCAGGACCAAAAATTCAGATGCCCTCTCTCCCCCAAAAAAGTGAGATTTTTTTTTAATCATTTTGATGTGTCCAAATAGTGTTTTGGGGCATTTCCTTTGGCGGGCACTATGCCTACCCACACAAGTGAGGTACCATTTCTATTGGGAGACTTGGGGGAATGCTGGGTGGAAGGAAATTTGTGGTTCCTCTCAGATTCCAGAAATTTCTGTCACTGAAATGTGAGGAAAAATTGTTCTTTTAGCCACATTTTGAGGTTTGCAAAGGATTCTGGGTAACAGAACCTAGTGGGAGCCCCACAAGTCACCCCATCCTGGACTCCCATAGGTGTCTAATTTTAAAAAGTGCACAGGTTTAGTAGGTTTCCCCAGGTCCCGGCTGAGCTAGTGGCCAAAATCCACAGGTAGGCACTTTGCAAAAAATCAGCTCTGTTTTCTTTGGGAAAATGTGATGTGTCCATGTTGTGTTTTGGGGCATTTCCAGTAGCGGGCACTAGGCCTACCCACACAAGCGAAGTATAATTTTTATTGGGAGACTTGGGGGAACACTGGTTGGAAGGAAATTTGTGGCTCCTCTCAGATTCCAGAACTTTCTATCAATGAAATATGAGGAAAAGGTGTTTTTTTAGCCACATTTTGAGTTTTGCAAAGGATTCTGGGTAACAGAACCTGGTGAGAGCCCCACAAGTTACCTCATCTTGGATTCCCCTACGTGTCTAATTTTCGAAAAAGCACAGGTTTGGCAGGTTTCCCTAGGTGCCGGCTGAGCTAGATTACAAAATCAAGTGGTAGGCACTTTGCAAAAAAGAGCTCTGTTTTCTTTGGGAAAATGTGATGTGTCCACGTTGTGTTTTGGGGCATTTCCAGTCGCGGGCACTAGGCCTACCCACACAAGTGAGGTGTATTTTTTATCGGGAGGCTTGGGAGAACACTTGGTGGAAGGACATTTATGGCTCCTCTCAGATTCCAGAACTTTCTGTCACCAAAATGTGTCTATTTTTAAAAAATGCACAGGTTTGGCAGATTTCCCTAGGTGCCGGCTGAGCTAGAGGCCAAAATCCTCAGCTAGGCACTTTGCAAAAAACAGCTCTGTTTTCTTTGGGAAAATGTGCTGTGTCCACGTTGTGTTTTGGGGCATTTCCTGTCATGGGCACTAGGCCTACCCACACAAGTTAGGTGTCATTTTTATCGGAAGACTTGGGGGAACACTGGGTGTTAGGAAATTTGTGGCTCCTGTCAGATTCCAGAACTTTCTGTCACCGAAATGTGAGGAAAAAGTTTTTTTTACCCTAATTTTGAGGTTTGCAAAGGATTCTGAGTAACGGAACCTGATGGGAGCCCCACAAGTGACCCCATCTTGGATTCCCCTAGGTGTCTTGTTTTAAAAAATGCACAGTTTTGGTAGGTATCCCCAGGTGCCGGCTGAGCTAGTGGCCAAAATTCACAGGTTGGCACTCTGCAAAAAACGCCTCTGTTTTCTTTGGGAAAATTTGATGCGTCCACGTTATGTTTTGGTGCATTTACTGTTGCGGGAACTAGGCCTACCCACTCAAGTGATGTATCATTTTTATCGGGACACTTGGGGGAACGCTGGGCGGAAGGAAATTTGTGGCTCATCTCAGATTCTAGAACTTTCTGTCACCGAAATGTGAGGAAAAAATGATTTTTTAATCCAAATTTTGAGGTTTGCAAATGATTCTGTGTAACAGAACCTGGTGAGAGCCCCACAAGTCACCCCATCTTGGATTCCCCTAGGTGTGTAGTTTTAAAAAATGCACAGGTTTAGTAGGTATCCCTAGGTGCCAGCTGTGCTAGAGGCCAAAATTCACAGGTTGGCACTTTGGAAAAAACGTCTCTCTTTTCTTTGGGCAAATTTGATGTGTCCACGTTATGTTTTGGTGCATTTCCTGTCGCGGGCACTAGGTCTACCCACACAAGTGATGTATCATTATTATCGTGACACTTGGGGGAACGCTGGGCAGAAGGAAATTTGTGGCTCATGTCAGATTCTAGAACTTTCTGTCACCGAAATGTGAGGAAAAAGTGTTTTTTTATCCAAATTTTTAGGTTTGCAAAGGATTCTGGGTAACAGAACATGGTCAGAGCCCCACAAGTCACCCCATCTTGGATTCCCCTAAGTGCCTAGTTTTAAAAAATGTGCAGGTTTAGTAGGCTTCCCTAGGTGCTGGCTGAGCTACAGGCCAAAATCCACAGCTAGGCACTTTGCAAAAAACAGCTCTGTTTTCTTTGGGAAAATGTGCTGTGTCCACGTTGTGTTTTGGGGCATTTCCTGTCGCAGGCGCTAGGCACAAGTGAGGCACCATTTTTATCGGGGGACTTGGAGGAACATAGAATAGCAAACCAAGTGTTATTGCCCCCAGTCTTTCTCTACATTTTTTCCTTCCAAATGTAACACAGTGTGTAAAAAAGATGTCTATTTGGGAAATGCCCTGTAATTCACATGCTAGTATGGGCACCCCGGAATTCAGAGATGTGCAAATAAGCACTGTTTCTCAACACCTTATCTTGTGCCCATTTTGGAAATACAAAGGTTTTCTTGATACCTATTTTCACTCTTTATATTTCAGCAAATGAATTGCTGCATACCCGGTATAGAATGAAAACCCACTGCAAGGTGCAACTCATTTATTGGCTCTGGATACCTAGGGTTCTTGATGAACCTACAGGCCCTATATATCCCCGCAACCAGAAGAGTCCAGCAGACATAACAGTATATTGCTTTCAAATATCTGACATTGCAGGAAAAAGTTACTGAGTAAAACATAGAGAAAAATTGCTGTTTTCTTACCTCAATTTCAATATTTGTTTATTTCAGCTGTTATTTTCTGTAGGAAACACTTGTAGGATCTACACAAATTACCCATTGCTGAATTCAGAATTGTGTCTACTTTTCAATAATGTTTAGCTTTCTGGGATCCAGCATTGGTTTCACACCCATTTCTGTCACTAACTGGAAGGAGGCTGAAAGCACAAAAAATCGTAAAAATGGGGTATGTCCCAGTAAAATGCCAAAATTGTGCTGAAAAATTCAGTTCTCTGATTCAAGTCTGCCTGTTCGTGAAATCTTGGAAGCTGGTGATTTTCGCACCACAAACCCTCTGTTGATGCCATTTTCAGGGAAAACCACCAGCCTTCTTCTGCAGCCAGCCCTTTTTTCCCTTTTTTTGTAAAAAACGAAATTTTGACAAATTTCTTGGTCTCCTTCAGGAGAACCCACAAACTCTGGGTACCTCTAGAATCCCTAGGATGTTGGAAAAAAGGACACAAGTTTGGTGTGGGTAGCTTATGTGGACAAAAGGTTATGAGGGTCTAAGTGCGAACTGTCCCAAATAGCCAAAAAAATGCCTGCCACCTGAGGGAGAAAAGGTCTGGAAGCGAAGGGGTTAATGATAGGTGTAAGCAAAGTCTCTCGAGGAGTATACCATGCATGTTTCAATGCTGTTTTAACCATTTCTTTTGGGATAACATCATTATGATTTACAGCACAGGGTGTTAGCCTTCGCAACGTATGTTTTATTCTTCATGCAATTTCTGTTTTTAAAAAGAAATTGACGTACAACAAGTTTTCTTGGAGGGAACAAGGGTGCATGCATGCTAGAGACTTACAGTAGAGTGTTTCAATCAGTGGGTTCTGTGTAAAGACTCACAGTAAGAGGACCTTCTGTATTCTTTATCCACATGTTTAGAAAAGTCAATCTCTGGTTATCATAATGCATGGTGAGACTCAGATTATTTGTGCAGTGATTTAGCCATATGTAGAAAGCCTTAAGCTCTTCTTGGAAGCTTTGCCAGATGGTGAACAAGTCATCTATGTATCCGTACTAGTGTTTGAGATTGTTTTGGTAATGGTTGTCTTTGTTGTTAATCCATCTTTCTTCAAAGTATGACATGAAGTTGTTAGCTGTTTCTGGGGTGAAGCTGCGCCCCATTGTCACACCTTTTAATTGAAGATAAATATCTGATTTAAAGGCAAAACAGTTTTTCTTAAGGCCGATTGTTACTAATTTGATGAGAAAATCTCTTGGTACTTCGAGTGGTGCCGTTCTTTCACTCAGACTGTCCTCTGCAACTGCTAGTGCCTCATCCTGTGGTATGTTAGTATAAAGCACCTCTATTGTGAAGCTGCCAAGAATTTCATTTTCAATGTTGAAATGAATATTTTCAAGTTAGAAATGCAGTCCATAGAGTGCATTATATAAGCTCTTTTTTGCTGAACAAAGGGCTTAAGAAAGATATTAATGTATTGTGATACAGGCCCTGTAATGAACACGCCCCCTGATATAATCGGATTACCCCAGGTGGGTTGGTTCATGTGGTTTTCATATATTTTAGGTAGCATATTGTAGGAAATTGGGTTATTAGTTGTGTGGCTTGCACAAGTATTAGTTCCACAATACCCTTACTGGAAACCAAGCAGACCCTTGGGGCAGTTGAATCTCTCAAGAAGCAGAGCAGTCCAAGGCCTACTCAGGGGAGGTGGTATGGGCTAGTAATCACCATTCACTGGCACGCAGTAATAACACTCAATAAGTGATCGTCCAGTCAGTACTTTTTCTTTAGAAAAGAAGTACATTTATTAAACACACACCGCTAAATGCCACACAATAAGTTACAAATATTTAGAATTGGCAGATGAAGGATACAATATATGACATTACATAATCCCATTTGACCCCCTAAAAAGGTCACACAAACATATAAAGTGAGTCTATTGTCGTAGTTGGACTCTTGCTCAAGGCTAGACTGCTGGTTTAAGGATGACAGTACTTATTTTGTAGGTGACCCTACAGCAAATCAAAACTGTCGTCCCAACCCTCCTGACTCACAAGCAGCACTTTTCCAAAAACCCAAACAGTAAAAGGTGATTTGTGGCAGCCTCTATGTATGGACTCAAGAGTGTGACATCTCAGGGAGTGTTGTGGTTAAACGGAGATTACTCCTTTCTCACATGAACAACATGTCTCAATCAAACACAGCAAATAAAAGGAAATGCATTAAGGTTTCAATAGGTTTTATTTAACAAAACTGCAATCTGCCATAAGTTGCATGGGATGCAATGATTAGGATAATGAATAATGCAAGAAACCGAATTGTGAACACGTGTGTCATTAATACAAAGATTCCCACCATCTTGCAATATCAAGAAATGACACGAGGTGTGAAATATGTCCTAATACCCTAATGTCATGTACCTTATCTCTAACCTAAAAAAGAGAGAGGCATGTTAAACCTAATCTGCCAATGCCATGTCCATAAGAAGAGCCCCCCCCCAACGCTCCTTACCTTGGAATGAGGTCTCTAACTCAGACTTTGTAGGGACACAATGACTGGGTCAGCATCAAGGCGACGTGCAACATCGATAGCAGCAATGGCATCTGGTCGGAATCTCTCTGACTATCTGTTTAAGTGAGGAGTATTCAGATCTGCTTGGACCCCTGACGTAGGTCTGTTCCCAAACAATAGACGTGCTTGGGATGGTAATTTACATAAACAATTTCCTTGAAGGTGTGAAGAAGGAAAGTACCTAATGTGAACACCTACAGTTTGTTTATCTTTGTCGCTTGATATTGACGCCTTAGCGTGGTGGCACTGATAACGCAAAACTAAAACATGGGCCCAACTAAAAACAAGGCAGCCATCTATAATTTAAAAAATGTGCTAAAACAGAGCAAGCTAAGTAGGGTAGGTGACGGGGGCACAAGTCTGCAAGCCAAAGGCTAAGCTCACTTCTGTATCTCATTAAAACAAACCAGGATTCACTACACTATTACTTTTGCCATGATTCAAGAGCGACAAACCATGGTAAAATTATCCTTTTGTACCTAAATGCAAATACCAGCAGTAATATTCCTGCATGAATACACTTGTTAATGCTAATAAATCATATATACTGTGAGCAGTAGCCATTGTCATTGTTATGGGGAACCAATAAAGCATTTCTAATGAATAAAGCCTGTGTTTGTGTATTTTTTATACATTGTTAACCATCAAATTGCAATTTTAAAAGACACTGGTAGTGAGACCCACCCACAGTAAAAAGTCTAAAACCAGGTTATCCAAAAAGCAATAAATATTGGGGTACTGAATAGCTAGAATCCAATTGTAACACACATACAACACTGAGATCCTTGAGCCTGTCCTATTGAGAAACTCTCTTTCATGATAGTTTTAGTCAACTCTCTATCCTCATTGGAGGGATTTGCATTGATCTTTCTGTAATGCATATTACTGCCAAATTGTCTCAACACATCTTTGTTATAATTGTCACTATTCATAATTACAATACCCCCACCTCTATCAACAGGTTTAATTGTAATTGCTTGTTTTGTTTGCTAATGTTTGCAATGCTTGCATTTCACTCTTTGTTGTGTATGGATGAAATTATATTTTTTTCTGATGCCTCAAAAGGCAATCATTTCAACTGGCATGTCTGTTATCAGTGATTAGAAGGTGGACCTGTTGTTTGGCCCATTAAAGTTATGTGTGTTTTCAATGTCTTTGTGTCCAAAGCACATTATAAGCCTTACTTTCTGCGAAAAATGCAGCGCGTCAATTACATTGTCTACTATAGCAGTGGGAACAAATGATAATCCTTGTCTAAGGACTGTCTTTTCTGTACGAGATAAATTGTACTCACCATCTTTAAGTGTTTCTATTGTTTGAAATTCCCCTGGGCACTGCGTACGACCTTGTCTGCCTTAGCCTCTCCCTGTCATTTGTCTAAAAAATGTATGTTAAGAGGCTTTTGAGGGTAGTTCTGCCCTTCTACCTCTGTGACTTTTTGATTTGTGAAGAATCTCAACTAACTTTAACTTGTTCCATAAGGTAACTCTAACTTGCTCCCTCGCCATGCACCGCTAATTACCCCGCAAATTATGGTACTTGTGACATCTTTGATAACATCATTGATAATATCAAGGTAAAATTTGCAGTAACTTTGTTGGTGAAAAAACTGTGCATGACAGGGGTGCTAGTTATAGTTACCTTAGGTCACGAGTTATAGTCACTTAAGATAACTCTAACTGCTGAATTTCTATGGTTTTCTAGTTTAAATGGGAGCCTAACTATAATGCCCCAGTAACTTTTGTTTTTTTAAGTGAAAAAAAAAATTCTCTATATATATATATATATATATATATATATATACATACATATATACACACACACACACACACACACACATGTATGTGTGTGTGTGTGTGTATATATATATATATATGTATAGTAGTGCACAAACTTTATTCGACTTTCAACAAGTCATAAAAGTATCAAATAAAACACATCTATATTTAGGAGCACAATAAATAGAGTAAACTAATAAAAGAATAAATAGCAGAAATAAAATACATATCATTAGTTTATCCATTCACACATATTTAAATAGCCTAGTTAGGTTTGCACCAATACACCCATAGACTTTCTTGCAGTTAATACAGAGCATACAAAATTTGCCAAAATTCCACACATTTCAATAGAGGATAAAACCTGTAAGCTAACGTACGCACTACGGCACTGACGCAAATTAATCAATCTTAAAAGAGGCACTAAAGGACGCTTTCTCTGTTTGTCGTAAACTTTACAGAAGAGAATCACATGTATCGTAGTTTGGGATGCCTTTGCATCACAGGGACATACCCTTAAAGTTCTACTCCAATCATTCATAGTCGGAAAAGTTACTAGGCGATGGAAAGTATCTAATCTTAATCTTGTAAGAACAAAACGATACAGAGGGTTACCACATTTACCAAGTAGGGCTGCATGCCCTCCATAGACAAGATTAATTGGTTAGACATAACACTAAAAAATTTTGATTCTGCTTCCCATCGCTGTTCTTCTAGATGCTTCAATGTCAAGGCCCTCAATTCCTTCCTGGCAATTTTTCCCAAAATTCTGGGTTTGTATAATATTCTTTACTGCCTATGTTTCCAAAAAAGGTCATAATATATCTCAACCAAGGGACACTTAAAGAGTATGTTGACGCCATACAATCAGATAAAATAGCCTTATTTAGTCCAGTGTGCTCAGAGGTCCAAACTTTCTGCCTTAATAATAATGGCTGTATCTTTATCAGGTCAGCTAGAAAGGAGACCCCTAATTCTGCGTGACTAATATACGACGATGTGCCGTTTGGTACCATTAACAAATATCTGAGAGAATAATTTCCCACCGTCTGGATGAGGTTGCAATTAGTATACCCCCAAATGCCTGATCCATACATGGCAGCTGGGATACACTTGGCTCTACAGATTTTTACCATATTCAGCGGGGTAATCCCCCCTAGCCTTTTATGTATATATATATATATATATATATATATATATATATATATATATATATATTTCGGAATTGTGCGAGCCAGCACTCGCCATAAATTATCCACTCCACATCTCACCAATATTGTTGAAAAAGGACTGAAGCTTGCTGTGTGTTTGCAGAAAGTTTTAATCAGTTCACTGCTGCCACCATCATGACGGTCACACGGTCAACACTTTATTTCCATCACCACTAACGCTTCAGCTGCAGGCACCGGGGCACACACTGACCACCAACAACTTTGGTAAAACCCGAAACAGCAAGTGGAGCATGAGAGTCAAGTCCCAAAATAAGATGAATGACATTAGCCATTAGATGTTATCCATTGCTCACCTAAAGAAAGCATGAATAGCTGATGATCCAAAGAGAAGTCCCAGAGAGAGTATGATCAGATAAACAATATGTGGTGTTTGATTCATAAACATTTGTTGACATATTGTTTAGTGCAAATATAGGGCAGTTACTTAAAAACTCTGTGATATTCTGCAGAATTCTGCCAATGGACAGAACATATTTATGTTGTGCTGCTCATACTGCAATGTAGTGGCAGTAGCATGAGCAGCACTGAAAAATCAGTACGAACGGCACCATGTGGTGTGCAAGAGCATGTAGCCATTTGAGTTGATTTTGCTACTGCTGAGTAGAAAATCTACTTGAGCTGCAGCAAATCTACTCTAGAAGAAGCCCTCATTAAAAATGGCATTAGGGGATGCCAAATCTCACTCGCGCTTGCATTTTGAAGCCTTGTGGGAAAAAATTTAGTCATGCAGCGATTGGCGGAATTTGACTGGAACTCTACATTATATGAGTAACTCAGAGTTGCCAAATTCTGTCAATGGAACATTCCACCCACCCCTGGTCAATACTTACATGTATGCAAATGACACCATTCTAAAGGCACTTGAATCATCATTTGCTAACTTGATGCAAAATAGAGGAATCAACATCCCACAGCAATGCAAGAGCCATAAGTGGACAGCAAACTCAAGTAAAATCATATTGCTATGCATGAATTTAAATACACGACTCCACCCCATAAAGCAGGACAAGCAGTTATTGAGGGGGACTATGCATGAGGGCTCCCTTTATCACTGCAGACATTGTATAAACAAACTAAGGAAGGGGAACAACTCTGTTCAATAATCCTTGATGTAGGTCTAAGCCTTCCTGAATGGACGCACACTTTCTGATAATCCTCCTAAATTCACCTTTCAACCAGGGAGGATGGCCAGCACTACTGATTACATGATAGTAATCATGGAAGTTTGGCATCTGATTGTTAATATGTGTGTGGAAAAGAGAGAGTGAAAGTGATCACAACCCCCTCCATCGCAAACTCGACTTTACTAAGGATTCTGTACATAAATGGCAACAGTCTCAGGCCCAATGGCACTGTAAAGTGGCTCTGAATGTAATAGAAAAAACTTATCTAGAGCGACCCGTAAAGGGGAAATCGTTGACTACTACTCAAATCCACAATGGACCTCTCGTTATGTTGCTTTGACCAAGGATAAAATCAGGTCCATTGGCCCGTGACTTTAGAATCCTTTGAGCAGTTGCCCGAAGCTACTACCCAAGTGCTGATGGCTCACAAAGGTAGATGTACAAACAAAGTTTCAGCCGATGTATTAAAAAATAACCAAGGTATATGTATCGAACCCTTAACATCGCTATGCAATGTCATTATGTCCCAAGGCCTAGACCCAGATTCATGGAGGCCTTCCATATTAGTGCCAATCCGCAAGAAGAGGAGAGAGGAAGCCACTAATTATTGTTCAATTTCTCTTCTGGATGGTGTTGGGAAAATGTTTGGAAATGTTTCCCTCCTCTGGACCTGGATGGAAGACAACCACATTATTTCCCATCTCCTGGTTTCACAAAGGTCAAATTATGATAGACCAGTCGTGAGGCTGTATATGATTTCTAGAGTAAAATGTGTTAATAAGGGTGAATGAACAGATACGTTTGAAATAAATACAGGAGTCAGGCAGTGCTGCGTTCTAGACCCGGCATTACTTAACATCTATATTAAAGAAAATTGGATGTTCCTTGGTAATCTTGGCATGGAAGTTCCCTAACTGGCGAACAAGCATATTCCGATCTTGCTATATGCTGATGACGGTAATACTGGCATATGCAGAAAAGTCAATGCACCGGCCCTGGAAAGCTTTAAAAAGTTGCAGGTGCAGGATTTTTAAACAAATCATGATCCAAAGCACCTGGAAGCAGACCTGAAATGTAGCACTGTCTTTTAGGAGGTCCAGAAACAATTAAGCATTTTATGTTGCTGTGCGACATGTCACTGAAAAGTCGAAGATATTACCCCGGATCGTTGATATTAAAATGTAATTTGAGGTGCTCGGGGCCATGTTGTCATTCTGCTATAGAACGGTTCTAATGGAAATCTTCCAGGCAGTCACTCTCTGTATATATGCTGCTTGGAAGGTCACAAGACTTGTGAAAGACAAGGACGTGCGCAATAAACGCAAAATGCTAGTTAACAAACAGGCGACCTGCCATTGTTGGAGCAGTCCTGGGAGAAATGTTTCTGTTACAGAACAGCTTTAGGCAAAACCATATACTTAATTAATACCTGGATCACGGTCAGCATTTTGTACAGAAGGTTTTGGCGTTGTTTCCTGAAGAACCTGAGTGCCTTATAGACTTAGACATTGTGTTGAGTTCAGATTATTACATATTTTAAATCTGCACATAGACATTTACTAATGTAACTATTACATGTGGGTATAGACATTCTATTTTGGCCGGCACTTTTTGATGAACCTTCACCAGACGATATGCGGATATATTTTTACCAAGATGCTCCACTGGCCACTCGTTTTAATGATGCATGTAGAACTTAGTATGGAAGGAATTGGTGCTGCACCAGTCTATCCTGAATGCTTTCTAGACTCAGACAGAGAGTTGTGAAGGTACATTATTGCATGTTTTAACTCTGCATATTCAATTTACTAATGTGACCAGCACACATAGCCATAGGTAGTCTTATATTGGCCTACGCTTTGCCAGCTCATATGGTATCGGACGAGCTAATGATCCAGGTAGTAAACTCTGGTGGCCTCTTTATACTGTTTGTGCATTTTATTACTCAAAGGAAACATGGTGTGATAGGACGTAGTAGGAGGATTTTTACACACTTGCACTTTAATAATCTCTGAGGTTATGAATTTAGTCTGAGGAATTTGCAGGTTGAAGGATAAAAGATAATTTATTTGGATTGTCTCATGATAAACTGTTGAGACGCACAGACAATGAGTAATCAATTCGTTCATACTCTGCTTTCATGTAAACAAGTTTTAGAGTCTATTCTAATATAATCTGAACTTTAGTAGAGTTTTTTTTGTTGTTGTTATGCCATAACTGCTGGAACAATAAACGCATGATTTATGCAGGTGACACGCAATTAATCGTTATTCTGAGAGAAACTCTAAATATTGGTAAAAGGCTACATTCAATAAAGCTAGATACTGTAAAGAGCGGGGGGTGGGGGGGGCAGTACGTTTCTGGCGCAAAATCAGCATTATCGTTTGAGATTATTGAAAGGGCGTGAGCATAGTTGAGGCACAAATGCGTATAGAAGTGTTAGTACAGAGGGACCAGCTGAAAATGCAGACTAATAATACATGTATTTACTTATTGTTTGGGGTATTTGTAAATCAGAGTGCACATTCCTCAGTTGTCTCGTACGTACAACGGGATAGGAAGGAACTCGCACAAGTCCATCGCCAATGACTGAAGAGCATACCGCCAGATGTTTATGCTATTTCTGATGCTGATTAAAGTTGATTCATATCATAACGAGAGCAGGAGATGACTCCACAATTCTACATCTACCACTCGAAAAGTTCTACGACCGAATTTCTTGTATTTGAATTTTGAGATGGCAAACAAAGGCATCTCAAAAGGGGGTAGTATTTTGTAAATGCCCTTGTTAGGAAAAGTGGTCCAGTTTTGTAGATCCAATAAATAATGCAGGAATTTATCTGGTAGGCAAATTGGTAACCGGTGTACTGATTGAGGAATGTCAAAACACTTTCCGTTTTACACAGATTAAGGTGTAATCCGACTTTGGCACGTTCAATAGTGTAGCAATATTTTTTGTTCGGCAGCTCCAGCTAAATTACATTGCAAAAATCGATTGTGAGATGCACAAATGCATTTGCTACTGTAGCTTCTGAGAAGAGTTTAAAAGGAGAAATGCATTTAAGAGACACTGAAAAGTACAGTTTTTGTCACAATTTGTGCATCGAAAATTTGAGTACCGCCTATTAAAATAGTACATTCCTGACCACACTAACTGGAGCTGGACTACCTAGTGCGGATGGGCCGATGCAGGTCTCCCAAATTTGGATTTAGGAATCCCCTGCGATCCATTCCAATGTAGCAGGATTTTACTCCATTGCTCGCTATGAGTCATTTCACATGCATGGCCTTGATACATGAGAAAAAAAAGTTTTCCGGATTACATTAGTGCAGAGTAAGTTTCGTGGTCTAATCTGTAAAAATAAAATAGGCCCACAGATTCGATATCTTCCATTTTTCCTACTAAAACAGTCTGTAATGTGCCAATTTCTTGGTGGACTTTGTCTACTACAGAGTCTATTAGTAACGAATATACAGAGCAAGTAGCAACTGCAAAGAAATTGATGAATGTTTTTAGGTTATGTACGAAAATTATTGTACCTATATTACATACATCTACTCATTTTAGACCCACATCATCGTGTAGCTTATTGAGGCCCATATTTATACTTTTTGACGCTAAACTGCGCTAACGCAGTTTAGCGTCAAAAAGTTTTGCGCCGGCTAACGCCATTCTGAAGCGCCATGCGGGCGCCGTATTTATTGAATGGCGTTAGCCGGCGCAAGCAGACCGGCACTGCCTGGTGTGCGCGAGAAAAACCACGTACACCAGGCAGCGCCGGCGTAGGGGGAAAATGGCGCATGGGCGTCTTAAAATGGGGCAAGTCAGGTTACGTCGAAAATATCGTCGTAACCCGACTTGCGCCATTTTTTTTCGACGCCCATCCCCCATCAACATGACTCCTATCATTGTAAAGATAGGAGTCATGCCCCCTTGCCCAATGGCCATGCCCAGGGGACTTCTGTCCCCTGGGCATGGTCATTGGGCATAGTGGCATGTAGGGGGGCACAAATCAGGCCCCCCTATGCCACAAAAAATAAATAAAAAAATACTTACCTGAACTTACCTGAATGTCCCTGGGGTGGGTCCCTCCAGCCTTGGGTGTCCTCCTGGGGTGGCAGGGGGGGTCCCTGGGGGCAGGGGAGGGCACTCTGGGCTCATTTTGAGCCCACTTGTCCCTTAACGCCATGCCTGACCCAGGCGTTAAAAAGCGGCGCAAATGCGCCGTTTTTAGCCACGCCCACTCCCGGGCGTCTCTTTTGCCCGGGAGTATAAATACCACGTAAAGGCCTGGGAGTCATTTTTTAGACGGGAACGCCTCCCTTGCATATCATTAACGCAAGGAAGGGGTTCACGCTAAAAAATGACGCACATTCCGGGAACTTTGGCGCTATACGCCTCTAACGCCATAGTATAAATATGGCGTTAGTTGGCGTTAGTTTAGCGTCGATTTTGCGTCGAAAAAAACGACGCAAATTCGGCGCAAACGGAGTATAAATACGGCCCTGAGTGTTTTCTAAAGTTAAAATCAGGCATTCTGAGTCTGTTGTCCCCTTACAAATTCCTTATTACAGGCGACCTGTGACGTTTCTAACCACCTGTAATAAGGAAATGATGTAGCTGGTGAAAGGTAAAGTTACTACAGTTTAGTTGTTACATCATAAAGCCTGCTGCCAGGGCCAGCTGCCAATGTGGAAGACAGGCCACTTGCTGCGGTTTAAACAAGGAAGCAAAATGAAAACTAACTTTTCATTCTTCTTGTCTTTTTTTCCTCAAAGGAACACTGATGGGCAGAAAGAAGATTTTTGTGCACATTAAAGTTAGGAAAAATAGAACATCTCTGCATGTATCTGCACATTGTGAAATCACGTTTAAATATGATTTACATTATTCTGATTCGAATTTTCTTGCAATAAATAACTAACCCCTTTTTGATGTGTTCATTTCACTATTGATTCTCATTTTATTCTTTGAATCCGCAACTATCTTTCACTTTCATATGAAAAAGTAAGACATCAAGGATTTAAGCAGTTTGATGGAAGGGTGATGAAGTGACCATGCATTTATTATAAGGAATAACATATTTTGTGCCAAACATTTCAAGGATATTGCAAGTCATCCCTGGGGTTCCATTACTATATAAAAAAGTGACCCTTTGACCTCATTCCTCTAGATGGTCAAGGAACTCCTTAGTTACTTGTAATATCTTCATAATATCTAGCAGAGGTACTTATTCCATATATATCAGAGGCTTTGTATAAATCTCAACTATTTCATATTTATCTAAAAGACAAGGCCTCCCACTGAACTGCTTTTGAATCCACGCCAGCACCTTCTATTGTTTTACTCTTTAATGTGTGTTATCTGTATTACTTTCTCCCCAACTTACTATGACACGCATCTGGTGTCTATGTTTTGCCTTGTAGGATTCAATGCCTCCTTTTGGTGAACATTATTGCTGTTACATTTTACTTTGGTACTGCATTTGAAGGCAATATTAAAACAGTGTATCAAAGAAACTGTCACTTTGACTATATCATAACCTACAGTATTCCATTGCAATCAGACCGTCTCTGAAATAATTTGTACTCAGTGATTTCTGTACTTTTCCAACCACTTGCTTATTAACTCTGTAGTTAGGAGAACACAGTGCTGCAATAATACCATTTATGAACTTCAATAAAACAAGAGAAAATGTATGTTTAAACTTGCAATAAAACTAAACAAAAGTACTACGATTACAAAGCTTTAAATACAAAATAATAAGGTGGAAATAGGCTTGAGCTCTAATGTTTTGGTTTAGAGTGGAGTGATTATTATTTTCTGTTTTCATTGTTCTTGATCGTCTGATCTAACTGCTCTGCATGTATCATTATAATATTGCTGTTATCCAGCCTTCCAGTGTATCTCCAGACAGAATATATTCTAGCACTGAAATACAAAACAATTCTAAATTATATCATTGCTTGTTCATTAGCTTTAATTACAGCGGTCTTGGTTTTCATCCGATTATAAGAGCCAGTTTAACACCATTCGTTGGTAGAATGAATCAGAGGTCTGAAATGTGTAAATGTCAATGGATGGCTCTTTTAGACATTCAGATTTTCCATGTTTCAAACATGTTCACACCTGTTGAACAAACAATCGGTTTACAAAGACAAATACCCAACCCTAATAACTGTTGTCAGAATTGCACTAATTTTGTTACTACAGAAATTCCGTACGAGGGAATGTCTTCCTACAATATAGTTAGAGTTACTGAAGAAATTGTGGTTATTCGTGGGCAGTGCTTAATTTGAACTGGTGGCTGCAGGTGGGGCCCACCAGCACTCATCTTTGTCACCAGTACTTATTTTTCCTCATCAGACTTTGACTCAAAGCAAGAGAGAGAAAACAGAAAAGGAGGGGAAGAGGAGGGAGAGAAAGACGGAAAAAGAAAAGAACCCACAAGAGTGAAAAAGGGGGTAAAGATTGCATGGTGGTGGAAGAAAGCGGTATGAGGTGGAATCAAGGAAATGCAGTTGCAACACTCGTCGTTTGAAACTGGTGGGGCAGTGCAGCACGTAGAAGTTAAATCATTTAGTAAAGGACAGGCATGCTTATATTTGCATTGCAGAGATAATCAGGGCATATTTCATTGATATGTATGTTTTATATAGAATGTGCCCTGATCACTTCTGTAACACACATTTAATTTTTCAGCATACTGGGAGTACTGGTGTTTAAAAAAACATAAAGAAACAAATCCTTACCTTTATCTTGCTTGATGATCTGATTCTCCTGCCTAGTGCTGCCAGGCAAAGATGAGCATGCTGGGTAATAGCATCCCTGCCAATCCAAGTTCTGCTGTCATGCTGCTTTTAATACCAAACAGCATAAGCTAAGTGCCAGGATTGGTTGGGTCAGGGAAACACAGCATTCAACTAATGGGCTGTGTCAAACTTCTTCTAGCTGCCAGGTATCATTGATTATGGAAGCCATAATTGCACGTCAAGCTGACTGTGAGAAAGTAGCCTCTTTCTAGCACGGTTACCCCCACTTTTGGCCTGTTTGTGAGTGTATGTCAGTCTGTTTTTACTGTGTCACTGGGATCCTGCTAGCCAGGACCCCAGTGCCCATAGATAAAAACCTCTACGTCAGTGTGTTTTGCCTGTCTCACTGGAATCCTGCTAGCCAGGACCCCAGTGCTCATAGTTTGTGGCCTAATGTGGATGCCTGTGTAGTGCCTAACTGTGTCACTGAGACTCTGCTAATCAGATCCTCAGTGCTTATGCTCTCTCTGCTTTTAAATTTGTCACTGTAGGCCAGTGACTTCATTTATCAATTTCAATTGGCACACTGGACCCCCCTTATAAGCCCCTAGAATATGGTACCTAGGTACAGAGGGCATTGGGGTTCCAGGAGATCCATATGGGCTGCAGCATTTCTTTTGCCACCCATAGGGAACTCAGACAACCCCTTACACAGGACTGCCATTGCAGCCTGCATGAAATAGTGCACGCACTATTTCACAGCCATTTTCACTGCACTTAAGTTATAAGTCACCTATATGTCAAACCTTCACTTGTTGAAGGTTAGGTGCAAAGTTACTAAGTGTGAGGGCACCCTTGCACTAGCAAAGGTGCCCCCACATAGTTCAGGGCCATTTCCCCAGACTTTGTGAGTGCGGGGATGCCTTTACCTGCATGCACTACATGTAGGTCAATAACTATATTTAGCTTCACAATGGTAACTACGAATATGGCCATGTAACCTGCCTAAGATCATGGAATTGTCCCCCCATTCCAAATCTGGCATTGGGGAGCCAATTCCATGCATCCTGGGGGCTTCACCATGGATCCCCAGTCCTGCCAAACCAGCTCTCTGAGGCTTGCTCTGCAGCTACAGCTGCTGCCACCTCACAGACAGGGTTCTGCCCCCCATGTGGTCTGAGCAGCCCAGTACCAGGAAGGCAGAACAAAGCATTTTCTCTGAGAGCAGGGTGTTAAACCCTCCCCTTTTGGAAATAGGTGTTGCAGGCTGGGGAGGGGTAGCCTCCACCAGCCTCTGGAAATGCTTTGAAAGGCACAGATAGTACCTTCCTACCATAAACCAGTCTACACCGGTTCAGTGACTCCTTCTCCCCTGCTCTGGCGTGAAACTGGACAAAGGAAAGGGGAGTGACTACTCCCCTGTCCATCACCACCCCAGGGGTGACGGCCAGAGCTCCTCCAGTGTGTCCTAGACTTCAGCCATCTTGCTTTGCAAGGTGTGGGGGCACTCTGGAGGGCTCTGAGTGGTCAGTGCCAGCAGGTGACATCAGACACTCCTCCTGATAGGTCCATACCTGATAAGGTAGCCAATACCCCTCTCAGGGCTATTTAGGGTCTCTCCTGTGGGTTCTCTTCAGATTCTGCTTGCAAGTTTCCTTCAGGAATCCTCTGCAACAGCTTCAGACTCTTCTGACATCGGATAAACCGCAGCCTGCTCCAAGAAACACTGTAACTGCAACAAAGTGTCTACAAGAGACAGTTTTCTTCAGCAACCTCAGCTCCAAGTGAGCAACTGCAACAGTTTCCATGGTGTGCATGCACTGGGGACTCCCTGTATTCATCCTGCACCATGAGGACCGAAGAAATCTCCTGTGGAGTGACAGAGTCACTCCCTTGCCCAAAGCAGGCACCTTCCAAGGCAATGAGTCGTACACTGAGACTCTTCTCACAGCAACAAGCATGCCCCTAAGGACACAGAGGGTGGACATCATTGACATAGACTGTCCTGAGTTCCTGCCGACGCAATTTGGAGGAGGTAAGACCTTTCCTTTCCTGAGAACGATGGTACCCCTGTGTATTGTGCCTTTTTCACCTCTTGAGGCCTCTGTGCACTCTTTGCAAAATTGCTTTGGGCACAGCCTGGCTCAGGTCCCCAGCATTCCACCCTGTGATGCTCAACTTGCTGAGTTGTTCTCTGGTGGCATGGGACCTTCTTTTGTTGTGCTGCATCAACCATGTTTTGCACCTCCTTTGAACCCAGATCCTACAAATTCTGGGTCTGCTGGCTGGCATCCTGAGGGCTCTCTAAAGTGCTGGGTGCCCCCTCTTATTCGTCACATAGAGTTGAGGCCCTCAGGTCCCTACTGGGTCCATCCAGTGCCATTTTTATGAAAACAGCACTTTTGCCATAGCCATTTGGCTTGTTGGTGCCTTCCAACACAAAATCTCATCTGCAACAATCTTAACACTGTGGGACATCTTTTGCATCATGCAGGAACCCGCTGTCATCTTCCTAGTGTGCATTTCTGCAGTCTTTGACTAACCAGGGACTTTTCTTTTGCACCCTCTTCTGGGTTGGCAGGGGCTCCTGTCCTTCCTGGAACTTCTTTCGACTTCTGAATGGACTTGGTCCCCTTCCTTTGACTTCTTCAGGTCCAATAATCCAGCAGTTGTTCTTTGCAGACTTGGTTGGCTGCTGCAAAATCCCAAAAACGAGGTGTATTGTGTCCTAAGGAAACTAGCACTACTTTACTCCTGCTTTTCTGGGCTCTGGGGTCTGGTAATTTACTTACCTTTACTGTATTCTTACTCTCCCAGCGATTCTGCATACACTACACTTGTCTAGGGGGGAATTCATGATTCACATTCCACTTTTTTCATATATGGTTTGTGTTGCCCCTAGAGCTATTTTCTCCCACTGCATTCTATAGGATTTCCTACTATTTGGATTGCTCTATGACTATTTACTTGTCTAATTCTGGTGTCTAGTGTATATATTCTGTATACTACTTACCTCCAGAAGGAGTATTGTCTCTAAGATATTTTTGGTAGTGTGTCACCCAAATAAATACCTTTATTTTTGGTAACATTTGAGTATTGTCTTTACTTGTGAATAAGTACTGTGTAACTAAAAGTGGTATTGCATGAGCTTTGCATGTCTCCTAGTTCTGCCTAGGCTGCTCTGCTATAGTAACCTCTATCAGCCTAAGCTGCTAGAACACTACTACTTCACTAATAAGGGTTAACTGGACCTGGTATAAGGTGTAAGTACCCAAGGTACCCACTACAAACCAGGCCAGCCTCCTACACTGAGCACAGTGAAAACACCGGCCAATCTGTGATGCACAGGTCATTATCCCAGCCTCATTCAATCCTAACTACATTGATCCATAGCCCCACTAGTACTCTACAGGAACCAAATGCACACTGGTCTTAGCAAACAGGCAGGTGTTGGTGTTCCAGGATCCAAAGCAGGTGGTCTTGGTCTCCCTGGGTGATGTTCCCTCATTCAACAGGGAGACTAGCAGGCCTTTGCACCCATTCCTGGTCTCAGGTAGAAGTCTTGGAGAGCTTCCCATCCTTATCCAGTCTGTCTGACTGCTTGGCGGATGACACATTTTTGGGTTCTCAATCTCCCCTTCTTATAGTTCATTTCCAGACAACAAATGTGATTTAGGGCCTTTGTCTTTAAAGTTATATATTTGGGTTCCACTTCCTTTGGAGTGTTCACTTTTCCTCTGTCTCTTCCTCTTGAAAGTCTGTCTTTCATAACAGTAGAGACTCTGAAGCTGATAGTCACACAACGCAGGCCATGTGAGTGACTATAGTTCACCCTGCATGTCAGCCACAGTGATATGTGCATCAAAAGGTTAATCCCAGGCTGCCAGCCCTTCTTTTTATGATTCCCTTATCAACCCCTTCTTCTTCCTGAGATTTGATCCCTCACTGACTTAATGAGCACCCTTTGAAGTGTACAGAGGGAGTATTTCTCTCCCTTCTGCAGCGTGTCCCATCCAGCTCACAGGAATGCAGCAATACATACATTTTTCTGGGGGAATTGCTCTACTCCTCATTTCTTCACCATGCCGGCCTGTGCTTCTCGAAATGGAACCCAGTGTTCTCTATATAATGTACCATTGCAGGCACACTTGCCCTCATTGTATATACGCAGCACACACTGCCCAGTATTGTTACCTCCATGTACAGTATGGTGCCAGTTCAGGTGCACATACATTCAGCACATACGTTCACTCTGCCCGCAGCCTTTCTGTAGAGTGCCATGAAGTGCTACATGCAAACACACACTGCTAGCACACACATTCACTATGCAAGCACTACACAACACTTCACTCTTCATGTATTGTACTTCTCACAAGCACATACATACCGAGCATACGCTTTCACTGCACACACACACTGCTCAGTAATACATCTCTCATGTAATGTATTCCTCTCTTTTATACATAAACCCAGAACATGCACTCACAGTGCATGCATTGCACACTACTTCTCTACCGCTGCACTGCGCCCTTCCCAGGTACACATACATCCAGCACAGTCACCACTCCTATGCTGTGCAGCACTTTACATGTACCTGATGTAGGCCAAAGGTGAGATAAGCAAACACCAGAATAACTTTAAAAGCTGAGTGAGCCTATTGGTCTCACTCCAGTGACACAGGTTAGAAAGGACCTGTTAACTCCTGCTGGTCACTACACAGTTTGCTGCCACCATTGCACTTGTACTGCCTAATTCCTGGTGAAGGCAGTAACCTTTCCCAACTATGAGGGTAACACGTTCAACATTTTTCCCATTCCATCAAGACCCCTATCTGTGTGACAGGCCTATCTCATGTCACAGAACACATACATGATTCTTGATTGCCTATAGCAACAAAAATCAACATTAGGGTTCCAGACAACAATACAGTTAGGCACTCAGGGCAGGCGTACACATCCATAACCTTGCAGAGGACATTCCTTCCCAAGAGATAGATTTCTTGGTTCCTGTTGAGTTAAGCACATGTATATAAATTAAATTACATCAGAATGATATAAATCCAATGAGGGGAACTGAAGATATGTTTTTTTTAAATGAGAAGAGTGCCAAAAACTGCTAAACGTCAACTGTGCTCAACTGGTTTCAGGAGACTAGAACCTAAGTGCAATATGAGGCTGAACCCAATGGGGCATGGATCAGATAGATAAACCAGCTTAAATCCGGTTTTACTTTAGGATGTAGGGCCTGATTCAGAGTTCAGCGGACAGGTCACTCTGTCATAAATGTAATGAGTATCCCATCCGCTCCATATTTCAGATGGATTATGTCCAATGGCACTTGTAAATTGGCAGATGGGATATTCGTAACATTTGTGATGGAGTAACCCAACCGCTAAACTCTAAATCAGGTCCTTAGTCTAAAAACTTTGCACCCAAGTACTTCAGTGGAGCAAGGCAGCAGGCTGTAGCTGAGGAGGGCTCCATAAAGATGAATAATCATCAAAAAAAGTCTTGTTTATTTTTGGTGGGAAAGCTCCAAGCAAGAGAAATCCACATTTTGCACCAAAGCAATGTCCCCCACTGTGTGGATACTTTTGCACCTTTGTTAGGTCAAGATTTCTTCATTTGTACTTGGCCACTTTTTTGGAGCTGAAATTCTTCCAGTGAGGATAGGTTGTAGACTGTAGCTGTAAAGGGCTCCACAAGGTCAGATACCTTCTTCACAAGGTCCTGCTAAATCATACTTGCTCCTGCAGAAAATCTCAGAGTGGGAGAAATCTGAGTTTCTAGCCCAGATACAATGCACATTGTATGGATCAATTTGGCAGGTTTGTACCGTTCTTCTGGCGGTCCGTGGAGCCAATACATTTCTAAGTCTCAGGTTTTCAGGAGGGTTGAAGAAATCCAGCTACACACAGCCAAAGGTTCCAGGAGCTCGGGAACAACATTAGGGGGTTAGGTCTTACTCCAGCAGATGCCGGCAGAAGCGTCCGGGGCACGTCCAGTTGGAACTGATCAGCTAGACAGTTGCAGGAAATTACTCTCAAAGCTTGTTGTGTCCCTGTAGCTTGAACACGAGGTGATCTGTATGAACCTTTGAGTTACTTGATCCTTTGCACAAGAGATTTTTCCCAGGGCCAGTAGTGAATTTTATCAATTTTATTTCCTGCTATGTCCCTCCACAGCTGCTTCAGCCCACCCTTTCAGTCCTTGGATCAATCCTCATGGCCCTGCCCCCTGTGTTGATGCTGGTCGGGGGCGACTTCAATGCAGTTCCCAATCCAGATTGGGATAGCTCTTCTGAGCCCCGTCCTAATCGCCATACAAGATTGGCATGCATAGTGAACTGGGCCGACTCCATAGGCCTCTGTGATGCATGGATTTCCTGGCACCCACGATTGCAAGTGTATATGAACCAATCCACAGCTCACAATACCAAGACCTGAATAGACTTCATGTGGCTACTGGCGGCGAATCTTCTGGGGTTACGATCTGTTTACTCACATGCAGGATGTCTGACCATGCACCGCTAATGGCTGATTGGGGCACCATGCCAATAGCAGAGCACCCGATATGGAAGAGTCAGTGCTTGCCACTTGAAAGAACCCGAGTGTGCTAAATTTGTAGAGGTAAACTTTAAACCTTCTTTCAAATAAATAAGGGCTCAGTGTCCTCCAAGCTGATGCTCTGGGCTGCTTGCAAACCCTACATGAGAGGAGTGCTAAAAGGGTATGTGAGATGGCAGGAATTGACAGATAGAGAGAGAGAGAGAGAGAGAGAGAGTAGTCCCACTGGAGCATAAAATACTTGAATTGGAACACTGGGTCCGATGCTCTGACACACAAGAGGCACAACGCCAGCTGGCACTGGCAAGAGCCGACCTCAGACAAGCGTCCCTCGAGGAGGCAAAGCAATGCTGAATAGCCTCCATGAAGCAGGGAACACATCTGGTAAGCTACTGTACTGGCTTGCGACACATAGGGGGTCATTCTGACCCCGGCGGTCAAAGACCGCCGGGGCCAGGGTCGGCGGGAGCACCGCCGACAGGCCGGCGGTGCCCTGCAGGGCATTCTGACCGCGGCGGTTCAGCCGCGGTCAGAAGAGGCAAACCGGCGGTCTCCCGCCGGTTTACCGCTGCCCTTAGAATCCCCCATGGCGGCGCAGCTTGCTGCGCCGCCATGGGGGATTCTGACACCCCCTACCGCCATCCTGTTCCTGGCGGTTCGCCCGCCAGGAACAGGATGGCGGTAGGGGGTGCCGCGGGGCCCCCATAAGAGGGCCCCCAAAGTATTTCAGTGTCTGCTAAGCAGACACTGAAATACGCGACGGGTGCAAACTGCACCCGTCGCACCCCTGCAACTACGCCGGCTCAATTCTGAGCCGCCGCCCTCGTTGCAGGGGCATTTCCTCTGGGCCTGCGGGCGCTCTTTTGGAGAGCGCCCGCCGGCCCAGAGGAAATGTCTAAATGGCCGCCGCGGTCTTTTGACCGCGGTGCGGTCATTCAGCGGCGGTACCTTGGCGGACGGCCTCCGCCGTCCGCCAGGGTCAAAATCAGGCCCATAATGTCTCTACCAGAGTAGTACCAGCCATAAGAGACTGTGCAGGCAATCTTCAGGAAGATCCACCAGTGATTGTTCAAGCTTTTGGAGACTTTTACCGGGACTTTTATACATGGCCCGCTGGCTCCGACGACTGTGGAGAGGGCCAACATTTTAGACATCGCCTTGTCTGCTATTCCATCATCCCTAGCCCTCAACTTGGACCAACCCTTGATGGGGAAAGAAATAGATGCAGCTGTATCAGAACTCCAATCAGGGAAGACTTTGGGTCCTGATGGCTATCCCATTGAGTATTATAAAATGTTCTGCTCCATCCTAACTCCCCACTTACTGAATGCCTATAACGAGGCATCTCAACAGGGATCTTTTCCCCTGATCACGATTGTGCCACAATTATCACCATACAGACATCAAGATTTACACCAGGTTATTGGCAACCCACCTGGCCTGCACCCTATATTACCGTATCCACCCAGACCAACACAGGTTCATTCCAGGCAGAAACACCAGGCACTGTAACCTTTGAGTACAGATAGCCCTTTTCTAAGCACCGAGGTTACATGAGAAACTGGTCTTTCTCTTTGTAAACTTTCCTAAAGCCTTTGACACCATCACCTGTGAGTTTGTAGAGGTGGCCCTCCCACGGATGGGTCTGGGGGCAATGTTGTGTAGGATGATTAGCTTACTATACCATAACCCACAGCTCAGGTTCGGGTGAACCGTATGATGTTCCATCCCTTTGCAATCCAAAGAGGTACACACCTGGAATGCCCTCTCTGCCTGCTATTATTTGGGCTTGCGTTACAGCCGCTAGCTTGCCTCCTTCGTTGTGACACACTGCTACAGGAATGGAGGTGGGGTACGGGTATAGAGGATTGCGTGGCATTAAACGCAAATGATGCCCTAATGTTCTTAAAGGACCTCACAACCTCAGGTACCAGATGTCTGGAACCACTTAATCTCTAGGGAGAGGCCTCTGGTTTTTGTGCTAATACTAACAATTCTATCCTAGTGGAGGTATCAGGGGATGCCGAAGGTCACTGCTGGTGCTTGAATTCCGCTAAATGACAGAATGCATTTAAATACCTAGGGATCCACATATCACACTTTCCGGATCTGGCCTGGCAGCTCAACTTCCAGAGCTTGGATTCGAATCTCGATCGAGACATGCACAGATGCATGTGCAGATGGAAAGGTTTGCTGTTTAACCCCATGGGGCGAACCGTACTAATCAAGATGATTTGGCTGCCCTGTTATCTCTATGTCTTAATAAACTGCTAATATCCCATACCCGATGGATGGTTCCGCTCCCTGACCTCCAAGATCACCTCCTTTATATCAGCTGGAGACATAGGGTGGCCTTTATTTTGGTGAGGAAGTCTCCCCTAGAGGGTGGGATGGAAATACCAGATCTGTGCACCTACTATTTAGCCACACAATTAGTGCCAATCAACAAGTGGTTTACCGAAGGGTGGGAAGATCTGTCCTATCACCTAGAACTTTATTTACTGGGTTTTGAGGGACTTCCGGGTTATTTATATGGGAACCGAGTGCCGTGACAGACAACATCATGTACCCAAATCATGATGCACTCTTGGAGGGGGGCTCTACGCCTTATAAGATGGGTTTGACATCTAACAAGTCTGACTCCTCTATGCGGGGCATATGGCTGCAGAAGCTGTCAACCCTATTGGGATTCTGTCAATGGGACCACATAGGAATTTTGTACCTGTGAGATATTTAGAAAAGAGATGGGTTGATGTCCTTTCAAGAATAACGGAACACTGTGCCCTAGCTAACACCCAATTTTTACTCTTCTTACAACTAAGATACATTTCCCCCAGATAGTCAAATCCCAGCATAGAGCTCTCTTGAGGCTAAAATATTAGTGAGGTGTCTAGGACAGAAGGCGATCACCCAAATTTGAATCCCTTAGACAGAAATGGGTAAGCTGGATAGGTGACTTAGATGACAATGACTGGAGGGAAGCCACACTGGCTCCTAGAGAGCTGCCAATATCCACGTGCCTGTGCATGATACAACTTCATTGCTCCCATGCCACCTTCTGGCCACCAGCATGCTTACAGTGACTGTTCCCAGGAACCTGTTCTAAATGTGCAAGGTGTGGGCTTCCTGGTGGTGACTTTTCCCATGTAGTATGGGAATGCCCAAGGATACGCTCTATCTTTATGAGAGGCAGAGAGATATCAACAGTCTTGAGATGCTCAATTGATCTGACCTCTAAGATAGAACTCTTGGGGTTGATGGAGGAGTTAAGAGGTCCAAAAGCAGATCATATTTTATTAAGGTTGGCCTGCTTGATAGCCAAATGAGACATAGCTCGCACCTGGAAACAGTACATACTCCTTCAGTATCAGTGGGGAGGTTGATTGGTGTGCTCAAACTGGAAACCAAATTTATGTGTTCCGTGTCTGTCCTCAAAAACATGACAAGGTCTGGGGGAAATGGTGGGCCGGTCCTGATCTATTGTTAGGAAGCACTAATTGTGCATTGTCTGTGTCCCTTTGTACAAAGCTCTCCATCAAAAGGTGTAGGAAAATATAGGATATTGTACTGTTTTTATGGTTAGGACTTGTCCCTTCTAGTACCCCCCTGGAGTATAGAGAATACTTCTTTGTTATTGTTTTGGTGTTGCTGATTATACAAAAAGCATGCTGGTTCTTTCTCAGTTCACAAACCATGCAAAATTCTTCCCCACAAACAAAGTCTTCAAAAATGATACTGGTGACTCATCATCCTTGGCACATGTGTTTCCACCTGCTTGGCTCCTGTGTCTAACAATGTGAGTGCAACATGAGTAAAAAGCTATTTAAGCAAAATTAATCATCATTTCCTTGCTGGGCTTTGAGAGTTCTGGCTCTTGTGACAGAGTGTTCCTGTGATGATCCTTGAAGTCTCTCTCTTCATGTAAGTGAGCAGCTTTCCAGCAAGAAAGGATTTTGGTTCATCTCTTCTTTCAATCCGGAAAAAGCAAAGCCCAGCAGCTTTACTAGTAAGATTCTTAACATGTCCCCTGTGCCCCTGGGTGCTTTAAGGTCAGTGTTATCAGGTTTCTTTGAAAGAGGAAAAGAGAGAAATGAATGTGACTTTCTCAGAGAAAGACTGTTTTTAAAGGTGAACATTTATTTCAAAGAAACTGCTGTCTTTTATTTTTTGAACTTTAGAACATTCAGGTAAAAGTTAATCAGGACACATTTTTTAATTGACTGTGCATTTTTTAATTACTCCGTTTGTTGGTAACTTATAAAGGATCCTGGAATTCTGTTGAAAGAATAGAGAGAAATGGAAAGACAATATTGCTTACGTCAATGAAAAGAAGTGAACATTAATGCAACTTAAATTTTACCCATCAGCACTCTTTGCCAGCATTGACTACAGCATTGACTACGGTGTGTGAATGTGTGTTTTGACTTAAGTTACCTTCTTTTCTGCACACTAAAGGTCTATACTTATTTTTGTTCATTGTCTCTCACATAGGCATTGCGATATACTATAAAAAAGGTGCGTTCCTTTAGATTAGATGTCAAAGGAGCCTCTGATACCAGTTTATCTCTTCCCTATCCCATCTTCCCTATCCCTACCCCTCCCCCCGGAGTTATTCCCTCAGTAGCTGTTACTCTTGGCTTTGAGGGAATAATTCATAGAGGTGTGGGATACCTCTTCGCTCCTGTGGATACCTGGATTTCAGGTGAGTGGTCCTGGCACTGTCATCTATCAATGTAACATATCTAGGTCATGTAAGGACGATCGTGTTGAGGAGTCAAAGATCTGATTGTTTACTGCTTCTACCTTGAAATGCAAGAAGGATGCACATTGTTTGTTAAAATGAATACAGTTGTTTATAAAAAAAGAAAAAAATAGCAACAATAAATAAAAATAGTTTTTTACACATTTTATTTTAAATATTAAACATAAAATAAAGTGAAAATTATAAGCATATTTACATCCGCTAAATTTCTGTAACCTAAAATTAGTTTTATTTGCTACTGCATACTGAATATAAGATAATATACATTTATATTATATAATAAAATACAATACTAAAATCTTAACAATGTATAACATTTACAAAAACAATATACACAGAAACAAATACATAAATTAAACAAGTATACTCATTAAACATTATTATTTAAAGTAATATAATGATTATAAACACATATATAATGTAAGCATTTAAAATATATATTTTCCAATAATTACATTAAAATACAATATTCAAATTAATATAAATCCACTCTAACCAATGTTAGGGAACCTCTTCAAGATTGGAGGGGGCTTGATTCACATTTCCCATTCAAATGTACACAGCAGTAGGGAAGGTGTTGGACTTCTGAGTGGTTAGATTTATGATTCCCACTCCAGTCTAAGCAATAGTAAGGAAAGTGTTTGACTTTGCAGGGGTTACATTTACTATTTCCACTCCAATGTATAAAACTGTAGGGACAATGTTGAACTTCATGAGGATTACATATACTATTCCAAATCACATTTATTTTCTGGAAAAGATTAAAATACCTAACAACAATCCCTTTTCATATCATATCTCACATAAAAATGTTCATATTTAAACTTTAAAAAAATGTAAACATGAAAACATTACAATTGAATTTACTTTGTTCCCTAAAACCCAAAAAAACACAAGCACCCAAAGGATTTAACTAAAATATATGTAAACAAAATTATATTAAGTAATTTGTTTACAGTAAAACAATGAGCATATACATTTAATTATTGATAAGTTCCTTAACTTTTCCACCTGTTTCAAAATTAAAATAACATTAAATTAAACAGAATAAACTTAAACAAATAAAATGAAAATCAAGCATTAAACAATTTACATCTTTCATAGCCAATTAAACATTTAATTAACAATGAAAACCTAATTAGCATTAAAAGGACATTAATTATAATTTGATTAATTTCTCACCCCAACCCCTTACAAACCCAGTGAACCACTACTGTGTTATAAATTATTAATTAAATAAAAAAATTTAAAATACACATTTAAAACAATGTTTACATAACAATTATTCTAACTCTTAAATAATTTAAAAAACAATGGGCCAGATGTATCATACAACCGATTTGGGATTCTCAAATAGCGATTTTTAAGAAATCGCTATTTCAGAAATGCAAAAAGGTATGTATGAATTTTGCGATTCGGTAATAGCGATTTCTTAAAAATCGCAAATGCTATTACCGAATCGCAAATAGAGAATCTGACCCCATTCGCCCCTATGGGCCTGTGGGTCCATATCTGCAATTTTTTTGCATTTCCAAAATTGCAATTTCTTAACCAGAAATCACAATTTTGGAAATACAAAACGCCAGTTTGGTGGGGGCCTAAGGCCCCCTCTGATGCACCCCAAAAAATTTTGGGGGGACATGTAAGGTGCACACATGCCAAAAGGGCATGTGTGCT
Organism: Pleurodeles waltl; assembly: GCF_031143425.1. Classification (NCBI taxonomy): domain Eukaryota; kingdom Metazoa; phylum Chordata; class Amphibia; order Caudata; family Salamandridae; genus Pleurodeles; species Pleurodeles waltl. The sequence goes on from NC_090436.1 coordinate 512,796,765, forward strand.
TTACATGTACATTTTTTTAATGCATTTTAAATGCATTTTAAAATTTTGCACATGGTTACCACCAGGTTCAACCTGGTGGTAAATAGCGATTCCTAAATGCCCAAATCACATTTAGGAATGGCTTCATACATATGCTAAGAAATCGCAAATAAGGAATCCTTATTTGCGATTTCTGATTTAGAGAGTCACAATTTGCGACTCTCTAAACATGGTCGCAATTTTAAGGAATTGCTATTTGTGCGATTCCTGAAAATTGCGTTCAGAATGTCTTTCATGCATTCTGAACTGGCTTTTTGCATTCGCAAACGGGCATTTGCACCGTTTGCGAATGCAAAAAACCTGGCCCAATATGTATTACAACTATATTAACGTAAGCAATATTAGATACAACGATTTTCTTAAACACAATAGTATATACCAAAAAATGAAATTCCTACCTTATACATTATGCTTCATAAAATTGTGGTAGTCATGATATTTTACCACAATATTCTTGTCACACAGTATTTTTAATCCACATTTTTTGGTCACTCACCTATTGAAACAATCAAAATAAGGTCTGTACTGGGTTTAGGATGTGTAACAGAATAAAAAATAAATGCTGTGAGCAACTGATCTTTTTGGTCCATCTGAAGCAATTATCATCCATACCGATCCACCTTTCACTTGGGACCGTAGCGATGTTTGAGCTAACCATTAAGTTCCTGATTCAGAGTATACCTGTAAATCTGCACCTGTGAAAGAGTCTCAGGAATAACCTAGAAAGTCAGAAATTTGTAAATGTGCTCTAAATGTATGATTTAACCTGTGGGAGCAACTTTCTGAATTTTTTCTCTGGAAATATTGAGAATTGGGTGCATTGCACATAATCTTGCACACTGTTTTTCAGCTTTGAAAGAATGTTGTCTTTCTAGAGTTTAGACTATGCCCTATAAAAATTTTGTGCAGTCATGTTTGTTTGGCAACTGTGAGAAAGTGCTCTTTTTGATTAGCCACCCCATAAATTGAGGATTATGCTCCTGTTTTTTAGCCCTGTGTCCATTCCCCATTGTATGGGTGCTGACCTCTGCAATGTGGTAAAATTGTATAATCCCCGATTGGCATATTTGACGCTATAGTAAGGACAGAGTATATAGTATAAAAATATCCAAAAGCCATTGAAAGTTAAAATGTCACCTGTGAACTGCAACACCTATTGTGTCATTCACTAGGCAGAAAAGTAAAAGTGAGTGTGTAGCATGACTCCTGCAGTGTTTAACACCTGCAGACAGACCTCTCAAAGTAAGCATTTTACGAATAACTCTAAGTGGGCCTTGTAGCCAAGGTAGGATGCTAGTATAGGAAAGTGATACTTGTAAAAATCTAATGTTTGCATAATCTTACAGAGACCAACACCCAAACACAATTTTCTAGGAGTGGGCGTAACTCTTGTAACTTTCTGTTACGTGGACTTATGTAAGAAGCGTAACTCTCCTGTTAGTGCTGTTTCTAAATTCACCCTAGTATACAAAATTATTCAGGGGATGCGTAATGCACCACAAAAATAGTGCTACATGCAGCATAACATAAACAGGTGTAGCAGGCTGCAGCACATGCTTAGTTCCTGAGCTCTTGGGCTGGCACGTTTGACTGCAATTACTCACGATTATGTGAACAGGCACAATCTCCTAATTTTCAGTAATTTCACGTCACAAGAGTAACACAAAATTGCCTAAATTACTCCAATTCCTCCAGCGTAATTTAGATGAAAAGATGAAAAAAGTTACTTTTAAAAAGTTATACTTTACCTGCTAGAAGTTTCTGTAGGCTAATTAGCATTTGCCTGAACGCACCTGACCGGTCGGCACTTTTTTGATGAGGTGAAAAATACTGCTCTCAGAGCAGAGACAATGGTCTGACAGAATGGCTGGGAGGAGGAATGTGACCTAGCTTAACCACAAAGAACAGTTTAGGAATGTCCAGGAACTTCCCTAATTTAAAAGGCCTGGGAAGACCTGCATTTCTGTAGTTTAGTGAAAAGGGAAGCATGGAGAGGAAAGGTCTTTTGATCCCAACAAACACAGCAGCCTCCTAGCTTTAATCTCGGTGGAGGAGGGAGCTGGACCCCCAAAGAGCCAGTTTGGAGTGGTTGAAATGGAAGGGAATGAACATTACCTTAAACACACCCCAAGGGTGTCACAAGCTCCCTCCAGAGGCACAAAGATTTTTTCATGTTGAATTTAACTGGGAGCTGCCTGCACGTGTCAATTAAATGCTACAAAGCTGAGAAAAAATGATCCAATATACTGCATCTTTAGAGTGTCTGGTAGAAAAGAAATCTGTCCTGGAACTAGATAACATCTTATGTCAGATTCACAGCAAAAAGGGGCAATCTTTGCAACACAGCAATCAAATCTAAAAGACATGGGCAAATGCAGTAGGAGGATAACAGATGTAAATGGGAAATTTTGAGCAGAGGGCATGCAGAGCATTCACTGTTCCAAGCAAGCCCTAAAGGCCTCACTGAAAATGAACCTCTTCTGAATGTTTCACAAAATTCATGCATAGCAACTTCCCCAATGTTACTACGTTATTGTAATCCCTCAGCAAGAAAGTCTACATATCATATACTTGCTTACTGACCTACCCCCCCTTGTACAGAGAATTTGATAGACTCAAAATATACCATGCTCACTATGCTCTGTTAGTGTCAGGTACTAATAATGGAAGTCTAGCGTTTTATGCGTTGTGCGCTGTTGGAGCAGATATGCTAATATGAGAATATTGTAATGATTTGCGTATACATACTAATGAGAAATAATGACACTTGAAACTAATAATTGAAAATAAAGTGTAATGTGCAAAATGTGCCCATGGGAGTGGTCACCATCTGTGTTAACACTGCTAAAATAATGTGAAAAGATAAGAATTATGTATTAATATGTCATAACTAATGATATAACCTATGTTTTATGATGCTTCGTATCCTTAACTTAGCCGAACTAGAGGCCTTATTGATTGCCTCCAGAGTAAGGGACGAGTGTAAGCAAGACTCGATTGCTCTGTTGAATCATTTGGGAGACTTTGGTCACAAGGTCTCGCCAGAAAAGATGCAGTATTGTCAGAAGTCTGTTAAATATTTGGGTCATCAAATTGAGAAAGGACTGAGAAGAATCTCCCGAGAGAGGATACAATGATTCTGCAGAGAAATCCTCCGACTTCCAAGAAGGATGTGCGCATGTTTTTGGGAATAGTAGGGTATTGTAGACAATGGATTCAGAATTGTGCTGAGATAGCAAAACCCCTACAGCAGTTGACACACAAAGGAGTTACAGATCCCATTAGTTTACATGAGGATCAGATGAGGGCTTTCACTGAATTGAGAGAGAGTTTGTGCAAAACTCCAGCATTGGGAATGCCTGATTACACAAAGCCTTTCACATTGTTTTGTCATGAACGTGGTGCTTGTTCTTTGTCTGTTTTGACACAGGTCCATAGAGGTGCTTATCGCCCAGTAGCTTATTTTTCAGCCACCTTCGACCCGGTTGCAGCATCTTTACCAGGTTGTCTGCGAGCAGTAGCTGCAGTTGGTCAAAGCCTTTCCCAATGTGAAGGGGTAGTCATGGGATACCCAGTGACGGTAATGGTACCACATTCTGTTGAAATCTTACTGATAAGAACGAAAACACAACATTTGACGGGGGCCAGAATGACAAGGTATGAGACGAGCATATTAGGAGCTCCAAATGTAACTTTGAAAAGATGTACAGTGTTGAATCCAGCAACGTTATTGGCAAGTGATACTGTCGAAATTTAAAAAGAGGAAGACAGAACATGATTGTCTTGAAGTGACAGAACTATGTACAAAGCCTAGACCTGATATCAGAGATACTCAATTAGAAGAAAATGACCAAATTGTTTTTGTTGATGGTTGATGCCTTAGAGATGGAACAGGCACGTTGAGAGCAAGATATGCTGTATGTACTATTACAGGAATCATAGAAGCATCTTGCCTTCCTGGTGTATATTCAGCACAAGTGGCAGAACTAGTGGCTCTTACTATAGCATGTTATGTTTCTACCAGGCTGCGACAATATACACTGATAGTCAATAGGGGTTTGGAATTGTTCATGATTTTGGTCAATTGTGGTCGCAAAGAGGGTTCATGACCTCAAGTGGAACTCCAGTATGGAATGGTGACAGGATAAAATAATTACTGTATGCAATACAATTACCCGAAGAGATTGCTTTAGTGAAGTGCAGTGCACACCAGAAAACACCAGACTACATTTCCTTGGGAAATGGGTATGCAGATCAGGTAGAAAGGTTTTGCGCCATGAACTGTATATCGTTTAAGGATAAGTGGGAACTAATGCCAGAAGAAGACAACAGTTGTGCAAATTTTGCTTTAAACGTAATTGACACCCTAGAGGAATTGAAAACATTGCAAGAAAATACAGACAAGGAAGAGAAAAAGCTGTGGGCAAAACTGAAATGTGTACAGAGACCAGATGAGATCTGGGTGTCTAAGGAGGGTCAGATGGTATTGTCTGTTGTCTCAGATGGGTCTGTATTACCATGGTCAGGCACACATTGGAAGGGATGCCATGATTAGGTTGTTTAAAGTTGATTGGTTCGACCCAAAATTTAGACAAGCAGCTGAAGCAGTGTGTCACCGATGTGTAATCTGTCGGCAACTAAATGTGGGCAAAGGGCCAGTGGTAAATTTGAGCCACATTGGAAGAGCAGGAGGACCATTCAGCAGAATGCAATTGGATTTCATTGAGATGCCTGCATGTGGTGGATTGAGGTACGTGTTGGTGATTGTGTGTGTGTGTTTAGTCATTGGATTGAAGCATACCCCACACGTAGAAATGATAGTCTCACAGTTGCAAAGCTACTCCTTAGAGAACTGATGCCAAGGTTTGGATTTCCGATCTCTTTAGAATGAGATAGGGTAACATACTTCAATAACGAAGTAATTAAGCTCTTATGTGCAGCACTAAACATTGAACAGAAGCTCCACTGGAGCTATCATCCAGAGGCGTCAGGACTTGTAGAGCAAATGAATGGTACCCTGAAGTCAAGAATTGCCAAAATGTGCGCTGCCACGAATCTGAAATGGCCAGATGCATTGCCTCTAGTGTTGATGTCAATGAGAAATATACCTGACAGGAAGACGGGATTGTCCCCACATGAGATTCTTATGGGGAGAGCAATGAGATTGTCAGCAATACCAGCCAATGCTCTTGTCAGCATTACAGATGATATGGTGTTGGATTACTACAAGGGTCTAGCTGATGTGGTTCGATCTTTTTCTCATCAGATACCAGCCGTTACCCTGCCACCTATCCATGACCCAGGCCACAATCTAAGAGAGGGAGATTGGGTTGTGATCAAAAAGCATGTGCGCAAGACTTGCCTTGAGCCACATTGGAGAGGTCCATACCAAGTGGTGCTGACAACTACAACAGCTGTGAAGTGTGCAGGATTGCCTAACTGGATAAATGCAAGCCATACAAAGAAAGTGGTGACTCCTCAGGATCATGTAGAGGTGTTGGTAAGAACACCATCAGCAGCAAAACGAATAGTTCTACCTGAACCAGAACCAGAGCAGGTTGAGCCGGAAGTGGACCCAGAATTGGCGGAAGAAGGATCGATCACCCCAGTAAAAGACGAGGGTGGGGAAAATCAAGAGGCAGATCGAGAAATCAATGCAGCAGAAGTGACAAGAGATCCATGCACTGGAGAGGTTCTCACAAAAACTAAGGGTGCTTAAACGCAAGGAGATCAGGTGCCAGACACTGAGGGGGAAAGAGTTGAGGCAGGTCAAAGCAAAAGGGATCTGACTCCTCCTGACCCCGTTGCAGGTCCATCAAGTGAAGGCACTTCAAACAAAGTGAAGGAGAAAAGTCCGATCTTGAAGAGATTGTTGACAGAAGGAGTGAGAAAAGGAGATCATTGGCCTGAATCTCAAATAGGAAAGAAAAAGGACGTAGTAATAAATGAGACAATAGAGGAAGAATTAGACACCACTAACAAAAATAAATTGAGTGATGGAGAACTGACAGGAGAAAGGAGCTTAAAAATAAAGACAGTGGCAAGTCGAAAATACGCGGGACCAGAGTGGGCATATGCCACAACAAGTGATTGGCAAAACAAGTTTATGTCCTTTTGTTTTGATAGAGAAGTTCCAAATCAGTATTTTGATGCAACCTGAGGGAGAAAATCAAATAGACTGAGTCGTTGAGCTAAAAAAAAAAAAAAAAATGTCAATTACTGATTTTACAGGAAAAGACATTGATAGCCTGATATGACACTTAGAAACCCGGAGATGAACAGTTGCTAACCGATTTTGACAAAGGAACTAAAGGGGTCATGTTGTGTGAAGTTGAAGCGTGAAGAAAGAAGTGTATTTTTAATTTTTGAGTTTTGATTTTTGTGTTGCATAATAATTAAGAGTTAAATTCTGCTTTCTGATTCTTTACAAATCATGGCTGGATTAGAGAACAACGTTAGGCATATTAGGTATTGTAGATATTTGAGTGTAGGAATGGCGATTGTGTGTGGAATATTGTTTATAATAATGATTGTGGGAATGTCAATACATGAAGTGAGAGAAGCAAAGGTTACATCTGTTCATGAGACTACTACACTAAGAGCTATAGAGAAGTTTAAATTAGATGAGCAATACTTGCATGATTATACTAATGCAAGGGGAGAGTTGTCTTCTAACGTCTTTTATTGTTTATTGAGTGAGTATGTGGAAACGATGGATGCAAGGGATTGTCTTGTGTGTACGCAAATATCTTCCCCTGCGGAAGAAGGGGTTACTTCTCATAGTCTACCTCTGACTTACGGAATAACTTGTAGTTTGCTACTAACTCAATTCTATAATCAGGAACATATTCAGTATTTCTATTCTAACTATGATTTAGTGTTTTCCTTTGTTCCTATAATTAGATATTTGAGTAAGATAGCTAAGGATCACGATATAGTATTAGTTAGAGGATTCTTTGAGACTACACTGACCTTTGGCAGAGCTTATGTGCATCGTAACAACTTGACTTGCTTATTAACACCTATGGAAAAGAGCTTCTTTGGGCATACGGACGACAGGAGAAAAGCACTGAAAGAAAAACTAGAAAAAGGGTTAGAGAAGAGAACTTACAAGAATGAATATGCTTACACTGCTATTAAAACACAAGGAAAATTAGCTTTAGATGCATTACATGTAGGGAAGCTTTGTATATATGGGCCAAAATCACACACTGACACTTTATTTTTGGGAACGAGTGAATGTATGCATGTGTTTTTGTTTCAGAGTAAGTGGACATTCATGTTGAATGGTGCAGACCCTGTGATTCCTGGAATTTATTATATTTGCGGACTTAATGCTTATTACCGACTCCCTAGGGGATGGTATGGGACATGTTACTTAGGAATAGTGTTCCCTAAGATTTATCAAATAGACGATTTGAAAAAGATATCGAAAATGACTGAGTTACACCAAAAGAGACAAAGGAGAGAAACAGCCTCTGCAATAGTGGGGGATATTTTTTGAGCAGTAATTCCTTCTGTAGGAGTTATATTGAATGCAAACAAGATTCGAAAACTATCAACTAACTTTACAGGAGCTATACTCTTACTAAACACTGAATTAGCTGCGGATAGAGCTATTACGCTTCAAAATAGGCTTGCTTTAGACATATTATTGGCAAAAGACAGAGGAGTCTGCAAAATGATTAATGAGAGGCACTGGTGCTCTTATATTCCTGAAAATGAGAAGGAGGTAAAAGATTTGCTTACTAATTTAACTAATGCAAGTAAGGATTTGAAGGAGCTGAATGAACCAGGAGTGTGGGAAAAGGTTGGAAATAGATTTGTCACAGTAGGTAATTGGTTTAGTCATATTTGGGGTGGGATATTGTGGGAAAATTTTCAAGGAATACTGATTGTAATATTGCTATATTGCTATATTAGGATTATGGGGGACATGTAAATTATGGAACAAAATTCAACTAAGAAGAGTTAAAAATATCCAGAGGAGGGAAGAACAACCCAGAAGAAGAATCTATAGGGAAAATATAAATAGAAGAGATCAAAATGTAGCTGAAAGTTTAATTAATTTTTATTAATGATTGACAAAAGAAAGGTGTGATGATATCTTTAGTGCTGTTGGAGCAGATATGCTAATATGAGAATATTCTAATGATTTGCGTATACATACTAATGAGAAATAATGACACTTGAAACTAATAATTGAAAAGAAAGTGTAATGTGCAAAATGTGCCCACGAGAGTGGTCACCATCTGTGTTAACAGTGCTAAAATAATGTGAAAAGAAAAAAATTATGTATTAATATGTCATAACTGATGATATAACCTATGTTTTATGATGCTTAGTATACTTAACTTAGCTGAACTAGAGGCCTGGTCGGCTCTGGGCCTTGCTTGCTTAAACGTGGAAACGTGATGAGCTGCCGAGGACTGGAACTGGAGAAAATGACCTTGAACTGCACAGAGTTCAAATGAGCTCTGCTAGAATTTTCTGCAATGTACCAGCGGACAGGAGACGATCAGAACAAATTGATACAATTATGTGTAGAGTAGGCTAAATGTACTTTCCCAGGATTTGAACAATAGGAGCACTGACTAAGAGACTGAGGGCAACAATTTCGTTACCTGAAGAGCCGGATGATGTTTTCATAGACAGAGGGACCAATCATATTAATGGAACTTGATGCTTGAACCGATGCAAACAAGTGGTAAACAAAAACTATAGGTTAGAGCCATAACCCCTGATAAGGTTGACCAATTAGCAATTTGTGAGATGGACTATGAGAGACCCTAATAAAAAGTCATGACACAAGAAGGGAAATCAGAGTGGAGAGGCGAAAGTTGATGACGTCAGGAGACGCTGTCCGAAGTGCTGAAATTTGAGCTTGCTCTCTGTGAGCCTGAGCCTTGCATATGACCGATGACCTGGAGACAAAGACTGACTCACTGATCTATCTTGGATAGGTAGCTATAAATGTTGACTGACTGTGTGTTTTTTTCCTTCTAGGTACCAACTGCACTGCTTAAAATGTTTTTCTCTCTTAGTTGGATTTTTCCAAATTATTGATTTCTGACTAAAAATATTTTTGCATGAAGACTCACATGCTGATGCTAAGCTGAGATTGGTAGGTTGACAAAGGGTGATTTAATGGTGACTTTGACTGACTGATTTGCATTGCTGAATTATTCAGTGATTTAGAATTTGCCAACATAGATTGATGTTGTTTTGCTTATTAATAAAATGTTGATGAATTATTGCTCATGATGCTAATAAAGTTTGATTAACCATGGATTCTCGAAATAAAGGTTTTGATTAGATTTGTAAATAATAGGGAATAAAACAAATTAACCGTTTTGAGAGTGATGGTATTTTCTTATTAGATTAGGTTTTATGGTATTATATGTTTGCTTAAAATTGTTGTTGATGTTTCTCTGATCACCACTTAGCTAGGATACTCTATATGATCCAAAAGATTCATCGACCTATATGCGTCCCCTTGTACGTTTACTTAATAAGGACAAGGCGCGCTAGCTGTATTATATTCTTTCAATGTGAATAATGTACTTAGAATTATGTTAATAATTTTGTCCATGTGGTTGCCTTCTTAGTCAAAACATGTAGAAAATCCGATTCTATTGCTTTTCTTGTTTCTCAGCAATGCCTCAGGGCTATAGTTACAAAAAAGTGGCTACATTGAAATTTGCCTCCCGATTATGTGATGTGCTTTTTCCAAATGGCAATTATTTTTTTAACTATACAGATAAGCCTGCAATGCCAGTATAAAAACCTGTCTTTAATTTCCTTATCATAGAAGAGTAAAGGGTCTCTAGTTACTTACAAAAGGAAAACGGTGCACCCGCTCAACTACAATAACCATTACAGTTAAGTTGCGCTGTCATAATGCCTGATGGCAGCAGCCATGACGAAAGGTAGGACATGGAGCATCATCGCATTTGTAGTTGAAACAAGAATAGGCTTTTCAGTCTTCTGAACAGTTTTTAAAAAAAATAGTTGAGCAGCAAAAGGAAAGATTAATGGCAACCTTATTATTTTTAAACTCTACTGTTCATTACAAGAAAGAAATAAACTCTCTGCATGTTACTACTTATTCAGAACTAATATGTTTTTGCAACCAGTTACTGTGTTTTGATGTGTTTCTTACGCACTACAGAATCTGCTTTTAGTCTTCATTTTGAAACCATGCTGTCTTTTTCAAATGAAGGAGAACGAGCATTTTTGGGATGGTTGTTGGTGTGACCATGTATCAAAAGGAAATCCTCCAGTGGAGGAGAAGATTGAAGGCTATATCCTGTGATGTTGCCTTGAAATCATTGAAGCCATTCGTTTGGTAGGAAAGCTCCAAGTGGGAAAATTCAAATTTCTTGCCTGCTGAACTGCTCTCTTTGGTAGGATATTTTTTGCACCTTCACCCAGTCAAGCTTTCTACATTGGTACTTACGGCCAGATGTATGAAAGCCAGTTTAGAATGTATGAAAGACATTCTGAACGCAATTTTAAGGAATCGCTAAAATAGTGATTCCTTAAAATTGCGACCCTGTTTAGCGAGTCGCAAATTGCGACTCTCTAAATAAGAAATCGCACATAAGGATTCCTTATTTGCGATTTCTAAGCACATGTAAGAAGCAGTTCCTAAATGCGAATTTGGCATTTAGGAATCGCTATTTACCACCAAGTTGAACTTGGTGGTAACATGGTGAAAATTTTAAAAATGCATTTAAAATGCATTTTTAAAATGTACATGTAAAGCACACATGCCCTTTTGGCATGTGTGCACCTTACATGTTTCAGAAAATTATTTTGGAGTGCAGCAGAGGGAGCCTTAGGCCCCCAGCACCTTGGGGATTTTTCATTTCCAAAATTGCGATTTCTGGTTAAGAAATGGCAATTTTGGAAATGCAAAAAAATCACAGATATGGACCTACAGGCCCATAGATGCGAATGGGGCCGGTATGGCAATTTACGATTCGGTAATAGCGTTTGCGATTTTTAAGAAATCGCTATTACCGATTCGCAAATATGATACATTGCATTTTGCGAATCAGAAATAGTGATTTCAAAAAAATCGCTATTTCCGACTCGCAAAAGGCCTCCTTAATACATCTGGCCCTAAGTCTGTTTTTTGTAGCTCAAAAATCTCCAGTGGGACAAACTTTGAAGCAGCAGCGAGGCAGGACGCGCCATGCTGGATGGATACCATAACCACAAGGATCTACTGAACTCTTCTTTCAGGCTGCAAGAAGCTTTAAGCAGGACAAACCTGCTTTTCTTGCCTGTTGAGGTTGCGCAGCAAGGCTGTTAGAACTGTCAGCCTTCGAGTGGTCTTACTCCAATCTTTTTGCCTCCCTCCTTCATTTTTGCTGATCCCAGTTTTGTTAGCCTTAGGCTTCTGTGCACTTTATCGCTGCTAATAAGTGCTAAGTGCATGTGCTCACTCACCAAAACATAGTAACATTGGCTTATCCCCAACTGCCATAGTTAATTTATTTATAAGTCCCCAGTAAAGTGGTACGACCTGTGCCCATGGTCTGCAAATTAAATGCTGCTGAAAGGTCGGCAGCACTGATTGTGGCACCCACTCATATAACCCATTAACCATGTCTCAAGCCTTCCATTGCAGCATATGTGTGCAGTTTTAAACTGGCATTTATACCTGTCAAAATTAACATTTTGCTAGGCCCAAACATTTCTTTTTAATATGTATAAGAAACCCCAAGGTAGGCGCTGGATAGCCCAAATGACCTGTACTTGAGTGACATGGCTGAGTGTAGCTGACAGTTGGGCGTTCTGTATTCCTTATAGACAGCCACACAATAGGGAGCTTAGGTGTGCCATCCCTGGGCATGATGGGCCATCACTGGCATAATGGGATGGAGGAGCTGGGCGTAGCCCCACTTACACTTGAATAGACTGTCCTTCCTCCAAACAAAGATCTGCATACCCCCAGTGATTAGTCTGGACACCAGGACAGGGGAGGCAGGATGCCTGTGGACTTCAGAGGGAAACCTCAAATTCAAAAGCACAACTGAGTAAAAATATTAGATCTCAGACACAACAATTTCACTACACTTCTGGACCTGTGGCTTCTGTGCCAGGAAGAAGTACTGCTGTGCTGCTGAAAGGGCTGCCACTATAATGGACTGCTGTCCTGCTGGACTCCTGTCTTGCTGCCTTGCTGGTCTGCTGCCTTGCTGTGCTGACCTGCTGACTTCAAGGGCTAGTTGACTCTCCTCCTGAAGCAAAGTCTCATGGGCACAAAAGGTTTCCAGCAACCTTGCACCTGCAACCAGACTTTGTCATCTGTGAGTCTAGGTTGTCAAGTGCTGCCATCCCAGCTCCTGGGCCCTTGGAAGTGAGCCTATGGTGTTCTGCCAGCCTCTGTGAATCCAGCAGAACTGAAGAATTTCCTCTGCTGTGCAGCACAATCCTGAGTGGAACAGCTTCTTCTTCTTAGCATAGGCCCTCACATCCCTCATTGACAGCAGCTTTGAGGGCAATGCTGGTCTCCGCAGATTTGCAGCTCATTGAAACCAACGCACCGTCTTCACTGCACAAAGCACTCTCGATGCTTGACTGCGCATCACAAGCCCATGTAGATAGCATCTTTGATGATGATACAGGTTCTCACGTCATAGCTTCCCCACATTTCAGTATTGAGGGATCGCTTGGGCTGAGTGCCATATCTTTGATGGGGATCCTCACAAACATCTGAAAACTAGGATTTATTGTACTTTGTTCAGCTGGCATACCTCAACCCCTGTTGCCAAGCTGTGTTCCATTGTGGTTGGCCTGAACTTGTGACTTTGTTGTGAACTGCCACAACCAGATAGCCACAGTTGGTGCTTTACACCTTTTGGCCATATTTTTACCTAAATCTTTCAATTTAACATCGCCGGTTCCACTAATTGTTTTTTTTTTCATTTTGTTTTTGTTTTATTTATTAAAAATAACTTGATTTTTCTATTTCTGTTGTGGGATCCATTTGTGGTATGTTTTCACTATTTTACAGTTTTAAGTGTTGCACAAATACTTTACACATTGCCTCTGGGTTAAACCTGACTGCTCTGTGCCAAGAAACCTGACGTTAGAGCACACGTTTATTTAAGGTTTGCTTGTGACTTTGCCCTGAGAAAAACTGTGGTTGATGCTTGAGAAGAGTTTCATCCTTCTCACCAACAACCCAATTTCTTACAGAGGCAACTTGCACTGTGTGCTGCCTAGCTCTAAGGCAGACATCTTTGCGTCATGCCGCCAGGGTACCTGCTTTACAAACTGGATTGTTTTTATGTAGGAGGGGAAACCTTCAAGCAAAAAAACAATTCTTACATGCGATTTCATTTTACTATGTGTGATTAAGAATGTATTACACATAGAAAAACAAAGTAACAAGGAGAACTAAAGATATTTCTTCTCGTTATGCATGGGTCTCTGAGGTGTACCATTTGGACACTTTCCCAGGTTTACATTAGGGTTGGGTGTAACTCACATAATTCATTGTAGTGTAATCAAGCAGAATTACCTAAAAATTCTGTGAGTTTACAGTTGAAATATGCAAGAAGAGTAACTCTGCATTTATTGCTATTTCTAGTGTGAAAATGCCCTCTCAATCCAAAATGGATGTAGGGATGCATTTTGAACTAAGAAGCAGATCTAAATCTAGCAGAACACAAATAGCGTGGGTGAGCAGCTGCTCACTAAATGCTTTCTTGTGTTTGGATTTTTTCCCACAAATTATTCTCACTCATGAGAGGATCACATAACTATCAGTAACTCCTGCATCAAAGCATAACGTGGAATTACCACCAAGGCCTTACTTACAACTCTTTGTAAATCTGGGAATGTGCAAAAATCCCTGGGCAGATGCGTGGGAATACCCATATTCCACTCATGAAATACCTTCCTGCCACAAGGTAATGCAAGGCAGAGATATGCACTGGGTTGCGTTACTTTGGATTTGCAAAACCACGCAGTCCATGCAACGTGTCTGCCTGTGGCTTAAAAAAACCTACTAAAGGACTTGCACTGGCCTACAGTGACTAATGTCAGACAAGGGTAATGCAAGGCCTTTGTAAATGTGGCAGTTAGAGTCCAGGGTCCACTCAAGCACCTGCCAACAGCATAGTCCAGTCAAGGTCCTCTTGCCAGTGGTAATCTGGTCACGTCAGGAAGAGCTTTTGAAGTCCAGTAACCGCACAGGAAGTCAGCCAGCTGACCCTTCGAGTTCACTCCTTAGTCCTGGGTAAAAGTAGAAAGTTGTCTTTCCCCTTAGGTCTCCACACAGCTCACAGATATCATGTCAAATACACTTCTTCCTCAGACCTGGATGTATTCTGATGAGCTGGGGGTGAGCTGCTATTTGTTTTAGAAATCACTAGCCAGTGGGCAAGGGTGAATCCTTGACACTCCCTAACCAATGAGCATAAAGTCCCCAGGAGTAACACTTTCCTCTTTCTGCAGCACATCCTGTTAGTCTTACTGCAAACTATCCCACAGTGCACCATTCCTAGCACAGACCTCCTCCACAGACCTGGATGTATTCTGATGAGCTGGGGGTGAGCTGCCATTTGTTTGTTTTTAAATCACTAACCAGTGGTCAAGGGTGAATCCTGGACACTCCCTAACCAATGGGCATAAAGTTCCCAGTAGTAACACTTCCATCTTTCTGCAGCACATCCCGTTCGCCTTACTGCAAACTATCCCACAGTGTACCATTCCTTGCAAATTCCAAAATGGCAGATTTCTTCTACCCCCCGGAGGGGCCTAGTGGGCCAGCTAGAGGAATTTCTAGTAAAATGAGATGTTCCCTCCTCCTAAGCCTCACCAAACTGTTTCTAGGATGAGCTGTATTTCCTACTAAAATGGAGCTTGGCAGGCTACAGTTGGGCTTAGGAAAAATTACTCCTCTTCCCAAGGCCTCACTTATCAGTAAACTGTCAATGGCAGCAAGTTCTTCTGAACCTGCATGACAACTCAATTGGTCCACCTCAAGGCACCACCAAATCTGTAAACTTTTATGGCACAGATTAATGGAGTGGCTGGGCGACGGAAGGCTTTTAGGGACGGGAAGAACTGGGAAGAAATCTGAGAAAAGAAAAAGATGATTATTTGTAAATGAGTTAAGAATCATTCCCTACTTCTCCAAACCTCTCTTAAACCTCATATTATATTTATAATCATCTGTAGGATTAACACCTTGTCTATTTGGATTTTGTTCTGATGAGTATTTATGTTATTTGAAGGCAAAACTGTGGTGGCACAAAGTAAAGAGTAGAAATAATGTTAGTTTATCTGCTCTCTTGTATTAGAAACCTTTATCACATATGTAGCTTAAAAGGGGTAATAGGAATACAGTACATAGCACAATCTTCGCTTTCTTTACTTCAAATAATTGCTTTTGATTCCAGCAGAGGTATCAGCACACTACTAGGATTAAATGAAAACACTTTCAAAGTTTCAAGTTGGGGTTTTGCCCAGCAGTATTTTAATGTGGTGGCTTTTAGTAGTCTCTGTTGCTCCTTAGGTTAAATTGTAAATGGTCTATGAAGATCGACTACTATGATCCTGAAATCATTATTCTATGTCTGATCCACCCAGGGAAAAGTTATGGGCTGGTTTCCTTTTGATGACTCGAGTCTTAGCACACTCAAATACTCTTGCACACTAATAATCACACTACTGGCTCTAATCCAACACACTAGTTTAATGCACTGTTAGGACTAATTATAAAAAGTCTTCAAATTCACAGATCTCTAAAGGAGCTTGAAAGCACAATCACACACTTACCATTGAGTTCAGTGCAATCTGTTCTCCAATGAGCAACTGTAGGAGGCTGGACTGGCTTGTAGTGAGTACCAAGGGGTACTTACACCTTGCACCAGGCCCAGGTATCCCTTATTAGTGTATAGGGGTGTCTAGAAGGTTAGGCTGATAGAAAAGGTAGCTTAGCAGAGCAGCGTAGGCTGAACTAGGAGACGGGTGAAGCTCCTACAGTACCACTAGTGTCATATGCACAATATCATAAGAAAACACAATACACAGATATACTAAAAATAAAGGTACTTTATTTTTATGACAATATGCCAAAGTATCTTCGTGAGTACCCTCAGTATGAGGATAGCAAATATACACAAGATATATGTACACAATACCAAAATATGCAGTAATAGCAATAGAAAACAGTGCAAACAATGTATAGTCACAATCAAATGCAATGGGGGCACATGGGGATAGGGGCAACACAAACCATATACTCTAGAAGTGGAATGCGAACCACGAATGGACCCCAAACCTATGTGACCTCGTCGCTGGGACTGTAAGAAAACAGTGAGGGTTAGAAAAATAGCCCACCCCAAGACCCTGAAAAGTGGGTGCAAAGTGCACCTAAGTTCCCCAAAGAGCACAGAAGTCGTGATAGGGGAATTCTGCAGGAAAGACCAACACCAGCAATGCAACAACGATGGATTTCCAGACGAGGGTACCTGTGGAATAAGGGGACCAAGTCCAAAAGTCACGACCAAGTCGGGAGTGGGCAGATGCCCAGGAAATGCCAGCTGTGGGTGCAAAGAAGTTGCCACTGGATGGTAGAAGCTGAGGATTCTGCATGAACGACAAGGGCTAGAAACTTCCCCTTTGGAGGATGGATGTCGCACATCGTGAAGAGTCGTGCAGAAGTTTTTTCCTGCAGAAAGACCGCAAACAAGCCTTGCTAGCTGCAAGGTTTGCAGTTAGGGTTTTTGGATGCTGCTGTGGCCCAGGAGGGACCAGGATGTCACCAATTGCGTGAGGGGACAGAGGGGGCATCCAGCAAGACAAAGAGCCCACTCAGAAGCAAGCAGCACCCGCAGAAGTGCCGGAACAGGCACTACAAAGTGGAGTGAATCGGTGCTCACCCGAAGTTGCACAAGAGAGTCCCACGCCGCCGGAGGACAACTCAGGAGGTCGTGCAATGCAGGTTAGAGTGCCAGGGACCCAGGCTTGGCTGTGCACGAAGGAAATCCTCGGTGAGTGCACAGGAGCCGGAGTAGCTGCAAAACACGCGGTTCCCAGCAATGCAGTCTAGCGTGGGGAGGCAAGGACTTACTTCCACCAAACTTGGACTGAAGAGTCACTAGACTGTGGGAGTCACTTGGACAGAGTTGCTGAGTTCAAGGGACCTCGCTCGTCATGCTGAGAGGAGACCCAGAGGACCGGTGATGCAGTTCTTTGGTGCCTGCGGTTGCAGGGGGAAGATTCCGTCGACCCACGGAAGATTTCTTCAGAGCTTCTAGTGCAGAGAGGAGGCAGACTACCCCCACAGCATGCACCACCAGGAAAACAGTCGAGAAGGCGGCAGGATCAGCGTTTCAAGGTCGCAGTAGTCGTCTTTGCTACTTTGTTGCAGTTTTGCAGGCTTCCAGCGCGGTCAGCAGTCGATTCCTTGGCAGAAGGTGAAGAGAGAGATGCAGAGGAACTCTGATGAGCTCTTGCATTCGTTATCTAAGGAATTCCCCAAAGCAGAGACCCTAAATAGCCAGAAAAGGAGGTTTGGCTACTTAGGAGAGAGGATAGGCTAGCAACACCTGAAGGAGCCTATCAGAAGGAGTCTCTGACGTCACCTGCTGGCCCTGGCCACTCAGAGCAGTCCAGTGTGCCAGCAGCACCTCTGTTTCCAAGATGGCAGAGGTCTGGAGCACACTGGAGGAGCTCTGGGCACCTCCCAGGGGAGGTGCAGGTCAGGGGAGTGGTCACTCCCCTTTCCTTTGTCCATTTGTGCCCATCAAAGCATTTCCAGAGGCTGGGGGAGGCTACTCCTCCCCAGCCCTGACACCTTATTCCAAAGGGAGAGGTAACACCCTCTCTCTGAGGAAGTCCTTTGTTCTGCCCTCCTGGGCCAAGCCTGGCTGGACCCCAGGAGGGCAGAAACCTGTCTGAGGGGTTGGCAGCAGCAGCAGCTGCAGTGAAACCCCGGGAAAGGCAGTTTGGCAGTACCCAGGTCTGTGCTAGAGACCCGGGAATCATGGGATTGTCTCCCCAATACCAGGATGGCATTGGTGGGGCAATTCCATGATCTTAGACATGTTACATGGCCATATTCGGAGTTACCATTGTGAAGCTACACATAGGTAGTGACCTGTATGTATGTAATGGTGTCCCCGCACTCACAAAGTCCAGGGAATTGGCCCTGAACAATGTGGGGGCACCTTGGCTAGTGACTAAGTAACTTGGCACCCAACCTTTACCAGGTAAAGGTTAGATATATAGGTGACTTATAAGTTACTTAAGTGCAGTGTAAAATGGCTGTGAAATAATGTGGACGTTATTTCACTCAGGCTGCAGTGGCAGGCCTGTGTAAGAATTGTCAGAGCTCCCTATGGGTGGCAAAAGAAATGCTGCAGCCCATAGGGATCTCCTGGAACCCCAATACCCTGGGTACCTCAGTACCATATACTAGGGAATTATAAGGGTGTTCCAGTATGCCAATGTAAATTGGTAAAATTGGTCACTAGCCTGTTAGTGACAATTTGGAATGAAATGAGAGAGCATAACCACTGAGGTTCTGATTAGCAGAGCTTCAGTGAGACAGTTAGTCATAACACAGGTAACACATACAGGGCACACTTATGAGCACTGGGGCCCTGGCTGGCAGGGTCCCAGTGACACATACGACTAAAACAACATATATACAGTGAAATATGGGGGTAACGTGCCAGGCAAGATGGTACTTTCCTACAGCACCTGCCAGCAGAGAAATATCTGTCCTTTGCTTCTGTCTCTCAGCTGAGGGAACAGGACACTTACCACTTACCTGGAAAGCCTCCAAAATAACATGGGTGAGTCACTGTGCAGGACTCCTTTTAAAGGAAAAGGCCTCACCCAAGACGGTTGCCTTCCAATGCCTACTGGGAGCTGTAGTCCTGTACAGAACAAAGAGTATCTACAAAGTAGTATGCATTACATAACCTTTTCATCAAACATAATGTTACAACGTATGTATTTTACTGTCTACGGTTGTGTTCTATACATTATATAATACCACCAGAAGAAGCATGTTGATATTTAAGCTATCACTTCCCCTTTGACTATGTCTAATGCAACTTGCCACTAACTGATTGTTGTGTGCTTGTTAAAGTGGCTGTTAAGACACAAATGGTTGAGGGCTTGACATAAATTATGAAGGTTTAGGCCTCACCCTGGACCCTCACAAGTTTATTAAGTTCCTGAACACTCCCCAATGGCCCTCACTTACAGAGGATGAGCCATATTTCTTGCACACTGACACGGAGGCCTTTCTGCCAAAAAGCTCAAGCCTTTGCTTCTACTTTGGGAGCAGTTTTCACACCTAATTAAGGAAAAAGTACTGACAGGGGAACGGCTGCTATCAGGCTAATGCTAATTAGCCACAAGAGCGTGCATGCAATCATCCAATAAGATAGGTATTAGGCCTGGGCAAAATACAAATTACATAGGCATTATTCACTCAATTCTGGGAATTTTCCATTATGCTTGTTACACAAAATTATTGAAATATTGTCTTTATGCCACTTTATGCAATCACAGGCCATTTGCGGTAAAATAAATGTTGTGAAATAAGCCATTCACAGTACACATTTGCCACAGAAGCATGCAAACAACAGAGCATGAGCAGCTGTAGATCTCAGTGCTTTGTTTTAATGCATCCTCAAGCCAAAAAATGTATTTAATGGTGTGGATGTATTTGATGACAAAGTAAAGTGCAAAATGGTTCACACCAACTTGGACCAGGTGATCTCAGAAAATTATGGCAAAGCTGTGCAGAAGTTATCAGAAGCGGTCGATTGCTGGATTCTACTGCCTTTGTCATTAGTTGGGCATATCACAATAATGAAGATAATGGTGCTGCCCCGGCTATTGTTTTTATTTTTGAATGTCCTGAACTTATTACCCCACACAGTATTTGACAACCTACGTGTTTTCTGGCCTAGGCTGGGAAGAACCTTCCAGTGCGCTGGAGTATACTGACCCTACCATGTAATATGGGTGTGTTAAATACCCCCAACCTGGAAGTCTAATATAGGGCAGCGAAATGCCAGCTTCCACATTAATGGCTGCATGGTCTGCGGGATTTACAACACTTGTGGCTCGAGCGAGATTCTGCTTCTCCGCACTTAATTGCACAGACCCTTTTTCCGAAGCTGGTCCGCTGTTTCAATGTCTTTGGTTTACTGAACGTAGCATCTTATTCTTGGCAATGTACACTAAAGTAGCAAGCTAGGTCTCTCCTCTGTTCACCATGCATGCCAATTGGATGGTGTCTGTGGTTCCCTCTGGGACAAGAGCAGGGGGCAGTGAACACCCTACGGGAGTTAGGGCTGCAGGCAATGGGGGATTTCTTCCAAGATGGGGCAATGTGCAGCTGAGAGCAAATATGGGAACAAGGTATAGAACCTACGACACTGGCAAAATTCTACTACTACGGGACACATCATATGATGTACAAGCCCAGAGGCGGGGATTTGCTTGAGCCCACTGAGCTGTTACCTCTGATGTACTTAATACAGATGACCACATGGCAGAGCATGGCAGAGCATGGTGGCAAATCTTTCTGTACTGGCAAAGGAGGCATGTTATTTGGGTATTTCCAAATTCAGGCTTGAGTCGCAGAGAGATTTGAATATTCCTAATACAGATAAACAGTGGACTTACTGCTGTTCGGTTGTGAGAACCATCTCCTTGACCAGTAACACAGACTATTGCACTTTAAATACCTTAATAGAATATATTATACACCGGTCAATTTGTTTTGTTATGGACTGCATGACAATTCTCACTGTCACCTTTGTGGCGAAGAAGGGTCAGAGTTCGCTCTTGTGTCGTAGTTCGGGCAAGAGGTACAGAAGGCTCGAGGGGAGATCAGAGGCGACAGCATGGAGTTGACCCCTAATGGCTCTGCTAGGATATGACAGGGATATCTCAGGAATTGTGAGGCATTTGATAGCCATTGGCTTATTGCTGGCAGGCATAAGACAGTGCTACAGTGGGCCTGTCGGCCATTGCCGACCCTGACAGGATGGTATGAGATATGGCTTACTGTAACACACAGTGAGATGTTTACCGATAACTAATGCAGCTGACCAGACACCTTAAGGATATTTGGGGACCCTACACGTCTCATTTAAACAGACCAGCTGTGATTGATGGAGCCAGGGAGCAAGAGAAGAAGGGGAGTGCTTTGCAAGGGGACTAGCGTGGGGAGAGGGTGTTAGTTGCATGGCCCATTAAGGGGTGTTGTCGACCCTATGATACGCTTCATGATCCATGCTTGGGTAGGTGCAAGTCATTTTCATGCTTGGCCAGATGCAAAGCATATGGAACCACTTGATCTCTGGTGTGTACAATTCACCTGAGTTCTGCCTCACAAATCTCTTTTGATGCTTGTTTTTTTCTCTGCAAATTGCCATTGGTAATGCATGTTTCTCTTCAACCACAACCATTTGCATGTCAGCTTGGATATCTACATTCAATATGTCCATTAGCTCTGTACCTCAGTGCTTTGCCTGTTAAGAATCTCTATATGGCTGTGTTAAAATAAAAATAAAGGTTTAAAAAAAGTATAGTTTAAAATGACAGATTTGCATTTTGCATCATTATGGTATGTTGTGTCAACTTGTATAACACACTTCTCACCCATAAGGGGATCCAGACACTTGAGCAGGTGTGTAGCCGTGTGGTCCTCACCAAGTTATTCGGACAGCCAGGTCTTCAGCCTCTTGCCGAACTCCAGAAGTAAGGAGGAGGTGCTGATTGTTGTGGGAGCTCTTTCCATGTTTTGGGTGCACTGTAGGAGAATGAATGACCTCTTGTTTTGCTCTTCTAAGTTCATGGTATGGGCACATTTGTGTCTTCCAGAATGGTGAAAGTGTCTCAGACTGTTCAGTTATGCTGGTCCACTTTTTTGTAAGGCTTTGTGTACACGAGGATTTAGAATTTGCTGCACTCATGAATAGAGTGCCAGTGGAGCTCCCTAAGACAGGGTGTGATGTGGGTGCAACATCAGAAGTGGAGTATGAGTCTTGCAGGGGACGTCTGTATGGCCTGGAGTCTGTGTAGGAGTTGTTTAAAGATTCAGGCATAGTGAGCATTGCCGTTGTTGAGCCTGCATGTGATGAGTGATTGCGTGACCTTATGTCTGATACTCTGTTGCAGCCACTTGAAGATCTTTCATAGCATGTATAAGATGTTGAAGCAGGAAGTGCTCACTGCTGTGACTTGTGTAGCCATGTTGAGCTTGTCATCTCAGATTTTTTGCATGACCAGTGGGTGCTGGTGTTGGTCCTAGCTCTGACAACCACCAGATGGCATCCTATGGGGCGGTCTTGTTTCCAAAGACTAGTACTTCCATCTTGTCAGAGTTGAGCTTCAAGCAGTTGGTTCTTATCCAATCTGTTACTATTGTCATGCAGATGGTGAAGTTGGTTCTGGTGGTGGTTGTCTTGTCTGTCAGCAAGAGCATAAGTTGGGTGTCATCGGCATAGGAGATGATGGTGATGCCTTAGGATTGGATGCTATTGGCGAGCATTGTCATGTAGATGTTTGTGAGAAAACAGGGCTGATTGCAGAGGCCCCCTAACTTTTTGCCCCATTGTTTCCCTTTTGCTGATGTTTTCCTGAATCTGATGGTGCCCTGGGTACTGCTAACGAGTCCCAGGGGCTGTGCTCTATGTAAAATGAGTATGCAAATTAGGCTAATTATAACTGGCCATGTTAACCTACCTATAAGTCTCTAGTCTATGGTAGGGCAGGTAGGGTTCGGGACCCCAGCAGTGGTAGTGCACCCATGTGTGCACTGCTGAGCTGCCCAGGGTCGTTTTAAAGGCAGGCCTGCCTTACTGAATGTTTTTAAACCAAAGTTATGTGCAAATTCAACTTTGTTATTAAAAGTACTTCCAAAGTCTTAAACTACCTTTTTTTTACATATAAGTCACCCCTAAGGTGTTCCCTAAGTGTCCCTAGGGTTGGGTGCCATGTAACTATAAGCAGGGACCCTATCTAAATTGTTTTACAATCCCTGATGAAGCAAAATAGCCTAATTTGTTTTCCCTCATTGTAGTGAATGGCCTCCATAAGCTAAAATAGGATGATTTTATTTTAATTAACAAAGTCCCCATAAGATCCAGATATCTTGAGTTTGGTATCAAATCAATTGTTATAATAAATCCCACAACTTGCCATTGTTGGATTTAATATAACTAGTCCAGGTAAAGAGTTTTAAAAATCTACCTGAAAGTTGTCAGCTTCAGCTCTGTAGTGCTTTTCTCTGAATAGCCAGCCTCTGACAGCCTAACCAGGCTGCCTTGATGAGGTGTGAAGTGACCCTGTCTGAATGCAAAGGATGTGCCTGGGGGAGGAGATCTGCCTCAGCAGATGGTGAAACTGGATGAGGGAGAGCAGCCAAACTAGTCTTCAAGGACAAGGAAGGACATTTGGAGCAGCTCAGGACCACCCCCATTTCCTGCAACCCCAGACAATTAGGTGCCCTCTTGATTAGATTAGATTAGATTAGACTAGATTTGATTAGATTTGATTACACTGGCTATACCAGTGGGTGGGTTCAGCCAGATCTAACCTCCAAAATTCAATTTCAGCCATGTTTGATTTTTGAAGAATGTTGCTCCCTGGGATTGATTTTTTGCCACGCTTTCCAGGAAGTGGTCATCCAAGGGGGAAGTGGCCTACCTCTATTTGTATTGTCCCCCCCTGCTATTCATCCCAGGAGCAAGGATAAATATGGCAAAGCTGCACCCACATCTCAGATCCCTATGAGAAACAATATCAGAAGAAGGACTGCCCTGCTGAACCCCTGACTGGCACCTGGACACTGCACTAAGAAGGACTGCACCATCTGCACACGTGGGCTTGCCTGTCTTCAACTGTTTCAGGAAAGGACTCCTTGCTTGCTACAGGTGAAAAATAGCTAACCAAAGTCCCCTGCATCAAACCTGAAGGAACTGCCTAGCTGACCAGTGGCTAGTGGTCATTTTGGTTTTGTACCAGGTGCATTCAGGGAGTTGGAATCTTAACCCTCAAGGAGCACTCAGAGCTTCTGGAACCTTGGGGTGAGCTGTGAACTCCTAAAGGACCTTCAAAGACCTTCTAGAAGAAGATCCAAAAGTTTGGAGACATTTTGGAAAAAAGCTCCATAAGGGGACCGACCAGCCATGGTGGGTCAAGCCGGCTCACCTCAACTGCGACTCGGCCTGACTTGCAGGTCTGGCCCGCTGAAAAGCTCTGGAGCCACAGACTTCCATGGTTTCATCGGGGGCACCTGGAAAGGTGATCCGACAACCTCACATCAAAATCGGCTTGCTGAGAAGGGTTGACCCCAATCTGAAGAAAAAAGTCTCTAAAAAAGTTGCCTCAGACTTCCCGAAGAGCGAATCCAAGGAGGGCTCCAGGGATGTCGGATCAAGATTCAGCTTTGGTCCGGACGAAGATTTCCTTCCTGAAAAACCATCTAAGTCCAGAGGTAGAATTCTTCACTGAAGTCTCCTGCAATGCGTATCCAAAGAGGGCTTCAGGGAGGTCAGATAGGATTGGTGATTTTGCCCCGTTAAAGAAAATCTTCAAGAAAAAGTCAGAAGGTAAACTTTTGACTGAGGCCTCCCACTTGCTGTAGCCAAGCAGGGCTCCATTGTGGTCGGCCTCAAACTTTGACTTTGCCCCGGTCTAATGCGACCAGATGACCAGATTGGCACTTTTAGTTTTTATGCACTAGAAAACATTAATTCTTTAAAAATTCATATCTCCTGTACCCCTTATCCGATTTTAATCATTTTGGTCTCATTTTAAAGATAAACATATAATCTATGTTTTTACATTCATGTTGCATTTTTATTGTGTTTTGTGTTTTACTTATTTACAGTTTTGTGATTTTTGAATGCTTTACAGACCTGTCTCCTAAGTTAAGCCTTGTCGCTCGTTGCAAAGCTACCAAGGGTTGAGCTGGGTTTAATTTTTATGAGACCTAACTGGACCTAAATGGGGGTTAGTGGCCTATTGCTAAGTGTAGGTACTTACCATCTCTTACCAATAATCCACTTTCTAACAAGGTTGAAGAGGGTGGAGTTGAGGGATGATCCCCGGAGACTCTGCAGATCAGTGTCTCGATCTTCAATGTGAAGGGTAGCAGTCTGAGTTTTTGGGTTCTTCCCAGTTCAGTACAGGTCCTTGGATGCCGATCTTGTTGAATCTTCTAATGAGAGTTTTATGGGAGACCATGTTGACTGCGGCAGAGAGGTCCAGCAGGATGACAGACGATCTTTCTTCTTGGTCCATTGTTGTCCAGAAGCCCTCAGCGGCTGCAATGAATGTTGTTTTGGGAGCTGTGGATCTTTCCAAATCCTTTCTGCATGTTTGCCAGCAGGTGGTGTACCTTGAGCAGTATTGTGAGTTACTTGTTGAAGGCCTTCTCAATCTCTTTGGCTGGGGAGGGGAACAGGGAGCTAGGTCAGAAGTTGCTTAGTTGACTCATGTCGTCTGTTGGTTTCTTGAGTATGGCATTGATATTTGCATGTTTCTAGTCATCCTAGAATGTGGTGGATGTGATGGAGGTGTTGAAGATGTGGGTGGGGACAGTGCTGATTGGCTATGCTCCCAGGCTGTAGATGTATTTGGGGCAAGGATCCATTGGGACTCCTGAGTGGATGTTTTGCATAATTTTCACTGTGTCACCTTTGATGAGGATTTTCAATTTGGTTAGATGGCCGTCTTGGTTGGTGATGAGGATGCTAGCTTCAGATTGGAGTGTCAAGTTGGTATAGTTGATTGTGATTTTATATTGAAAGACATTTGATTAGCCAATGCAGAGTTCTTGGGAAGTGGTGATGAAGTTGACGGGGGTGTGGTGAAGTCCTGATCAAAGAGATCTCTTTGCAGATGTTGGAGTTCCTTTACATGTGTTCGGCCAGCACTTTTTTTCTTAGCATCTTTCAGTTACTGGTGGTAGCACCTGAGTGCAGTCGTGTAGGTGGTTCTATCAGTGGTTTTGCAGTTGGATCTCCATTTTCCCTTTAGCTCTAGCTGTTTGTAGTGCTGGTTGATGTCTCAAAGGCCCTCTGTGTACCTGTGCATCTGCTTGTTGGATTTTCTTTCCATGTTGGGTTTGATGGGTGAAAGGGACTCCTCTCAGTTCTCAATCTTGTTGTTAAAGTTGGTGATGGCCTTGTTGAGGTTGTCTGTGTGGTTAGGTTGATTCACTGAGGTGCTAAGTCTCTCTGCTTTTGAGATTTTGCATCATCTGCAGCTGGTAACGCTGATTCTGGTGGGTGCATTGAGTTGCATTGTGTTGAACTCGGAGCTAATGATGGAGTAGTTGGACCATGTGAGTGGTGAAGATGAATTGTATTTGATGTTGTCGCTGGTGGTGAAGATGGAGTCCAGAATGTGTCCAGTGATGCATGTTGGCCCTAAGGTGACCTGGGAGAGTTCAATGTTATTCACCCTATCCAGAAGTGCTGTGGAACAGATCTGTAGCCTTGGTGTATGTTGAGGGTGCCAAGCAGTATGTAGGCTCTGAAGTCAATGGTGACAGGGGCAATTAAATCAGTGATGAGGCTGATGAAGATGGCTCATGGGCATGGTAGTCAACAGGCAAAAGTTCCATTCAGGGTACAATATTTGGAGCTTTTCTGTTTTAAGTGCAGATGTATGAAGTGGATTTCTCCATGAATGTTGAACACTTGATGGAGTCCTTGTAGATGATTGAAGTCCTCAGCCTGGTTTGCACGTGCAGTCCTGTTGGGATTGCCTTCGTGGGTCCTGTGCTTGCTATGCCACCAGATTCAAGCTAGCCTGGCTGATGAAGGGTGATACACTGAAACCGGTCCCAGGATGCTTGTTTCTGGTTCAGGGAAGACCTGGCCTGGCATTTCGGGCTGGACTGTTCCCATGGGGAACAGGGTCAAGACTGATTTGCATATGGCTGGGTCCAAACTGAAATGGCATGGCAAGCAAAAACACTGATGGATTGAACCCAGATCTATGACTGGGGGTGAATGTTTGATTTGCGCTGCATTCCGTCCATCATCTGTTGTTTTTGCATTTGTCGCCCCAAGTGGGACGGGTATGCCCAGACGTGGGTCCTGTGGTTGCTATGCCACCAGATTCAAGCTAGCCTGGCCGATGAAGGGTGATACCCTGAAACCAGTCCCAGGATGCTTGTTTCTGGTTCAGGGAAGACCTGGCCTGGCAGTTCAGGCTGGACAGTTCCCATGGGGAACAGGGTCAAGACTGATTTGCATATGGCTGGGTCCAAACTGAAATGGCATGGCAAGCAAAAAAACTGATGGATTAAACCCAGATCTATGACTGGGGGTGAATGTTTGATTTGCTCTGCATTCCGTCCATCATCTGTTGTTTTTGCAATGGGATTGCCATGACAATGTCAAGTGCTGATGTGGCGTTGAGCAAGGTTTCCGTGATGAAGAAGATGTCTGGTGCATTGTTGCTCAACAGGTCCCAGGAGTTTGTTGCATGTTTGCTGAGAGATTGTGTGTTGAGTAGCATGCATGTGAGTGACTGTTGCTTTGCGAGTTTCCTGTAGTGTGTGGTGTTGGGTGGGGGTGTTGGTGGTCTTCATGGTGCTCACGTGGGATGGTTGGATGGGTAACTACAGGAAAACTGGCATTGAACGCAGGTGAAGGTCCTACTGTGGTGTGTGGTGCTACATGATAGCAGCAGAGGAAGAGACAGCTTGGGTCGAGCAACCAGTATCACTGGGGGATGATCAGGCCAGGAGTTCCTAGTGCTGGATGTAGTCCAGGCATGAACAGGAATAGATGAACTTGCCTCTGGTGTGCCAGAAGAGCACCCGCTGTGCAGACACAAACTGGAAGGCATAGGACAAAAACAGATCAGAGGGGCATAAATAAACAGGCACAAAAAGCAGATGAGAGGAAATAGTGAAAAGAGGTTCAGATGGGTGAAAATAAACAGACACAAAAGCGGATCTGAGACAAGTGTGAAAAGTCACATACATGAGCGAAAGTGCAGAAGACAAAAGTGCAAGAGCAAAAGATCTTGGCAGAAACCAAAAGAGGGGTTGAAAGAGAGAGGAGAAAAGGAGCTGAACAGATGGGGAAAATGAGGAGAGTAGCAAAGTGAGTGAGTTGGGAGTCATTGGCAAGGGGGCCAGGTCCAAAAAGGCCTTGACTGGTAAGACTGGTAAGTGGTTTGGGGGCTCAACGGATCATGCAGTGGTCTCCATGAAGTATGTCCTGGGGGAGGGAGCATGAGGGAAAGAGAGTGGGAGGTGGGGCTGCAAGGCACAAGAGGAAAAGGTGGGAAGGTGATGTGGCAGGAGGAGCAGGTAATGATTGGGGATAGGAGGTTAAAAAATAATGAGGGGATCTGAAGGTTGTGTGCTTTGAGCATGACAGATAGGGCCTGAACAGGGTGAAAAGGCACAAAAAGTGATCAAAAGGCACTAAGAATGAGAAAGAAAAAGGCACAAAACTGGTGAAAGCATAGAGGCTCAGAAGGGTGAAATGAACAGGCAGAAATATGTATACAAGAGCAGTGGCATAAATGAAAAACAGCTCAAACGACTGAAAGGAAACAGGTACAAAAATGAAAGTGAGGCAAGAGTGAAAAGATGCTCAGAGAAGTCAGAGACAAGCGAAAAAGGCATAAAATGCAAGCACTCACAACTATGAGCAGAAGGCAAGAGCAAAAGAACTTGACAGAAGTCAAAAGAGCAGGTGAGAAAAGAAAAGTAGCTGAACAGAAAACGATGATGGAGGAGAGAGAGAGAGAGAGCAGGGTGAGTGAGGTGTGCGCCTAAAGGCAAAGAAGCAGGTCCAAAAGGAGAAGGGGTCACAGGTAATTGGGGGTGGGGGGAATAGGCCTAGGCATTTGCTATGCATAAGTGTGCATAATTTCACTAGTTTTAATTACTAGAAATTGACCTTGTTGGATTGAACAACTACTTAGCTGTTATATACTTATTATTTAAAAGCAATTTTCCTTCCTGTTATTTTGGCAGGTTCACCTGCAGGTTTAAAACTTGCAGTAATCAGATTACACATGTAGGCCATACTTTTCCTTGTCAGACTAATGAGCAACCCAATATGACACAAAATGTGCTGCAATCCTAATGTGACATTGAACTTATCTTATTATTGATGTATTTTCCTGCACCATATGCTGTGGCCTAGTTGGAAAGTTGAATATGGCGACTGGGGATTAGTTAATATTACCATGTTTTAGGGGTTAGAGCATGCACACTGGGAACTGGTCTGTAGTGCCATTGTGTCCAAAGTTCAAATGCCAGCAATACCAGTAAGCACGAAAAATTGGCATTTTTGTCTTTAAACAACCTGGGGTTAGAAGACTGTTGGTCAGATCCCACAGTGATTCCTCATTTTGGTAGCTTAAAACAGGTATTGGAAAGTCACAATAGGTGATTCGTTAATATTTTGTTTCTCTGATAGCGTCTTAGACAATTTAT